>NC_086446.1:379156398-379493864 GCF_028390025.1 Pseudophryne corroboree | reverse complement strand
TTGTAGCTAGCCAATAATTGTCTTCCCATGAAATAGATTGCAGTTTCTGTAGGATGTCCGTGGTATCTTTGAGGTACGATTTTTGCTGTTTAACATACGGCTGCAGGAAAGTGTCAATGTACTGTGATAGATTGGAACTGATGGAACCTATGCCGGAAATAATAGGTCTACCTGGTGGTTTGGTAGGATGTTTATGAATTTTTGGTAAGTAATAAAATACCGGTATTATGGGATGTTGTGTATCCAGGTAAGTGTGTTCCTGTGTGGATAGAATGCCTATGTCTAGTCCCTCTTTGAGTAGAGTTTGTAATTGTTGTTTGAACAAGGTTGTGGGGTCTCCTTTAAGTTTCTTATAGGTGTTAGTGTCATTAAGGATCCTATTGGCCTCCTCCATGTAGTCCGCTTTATTGAGAAGTACTATCCCCCCTCCCTTATCAGCTGGCTTTATGATTATATCAGTATTTTTACTTAGATCAGAGATGGCTCTCCTTTCCTTATTGGTCATGTTCAATTGTCTGGGCCTGGGATTCTGTCTATCTAGTTTCATGATGTCCTTTTCCACCATGCTGGTAAATGTGGCTATGTGGTTGCCCGTCATGTAGCTGGGATAGAACTGTGATTTGGGTTTTAAACTGGTATGTACAAATGGGTCATTGCTGGTGGGTTTATGTTGCGGTATCGGTGTCTTATGAAAAAATTTCTTGAGTGTCAGTTTGCGGGTAAATTTTTGGATGTCCATGTAGGTTTCAAATTTATTGAGTGATCTAGTTGGTGCAAATTTGATTCCCTTATCCAGGGCACTAACTTGGTGAGTGTCTAAGATGACGTTACTAAGGTTGAAAATCCCTTGTCCTTTCTTGTCAGTGTTAGTCACGGCCCGTGTCTGCCTTTTTTGTCCTCCCCTGCATCCTCGTCTGGTTCTGACAGTTTCCTTTTCGATGATTTGTTGTGTGTTATGACAGACCCTTCCTGGTAGATGCAGTCTGTCATTGTTTCTAAAAAATCCTGATCTGCACATTGGAGTAATGTGCCAACCTCTGCTGACTCAGTGTTAATTGTAGCGGTGAGTGTGTTCTTTTCGGTTTGGTCTATGTGTAGAGGTAAGGAGTTAAGTGCTGCTAACTCAGTGTCCAGCCACCCTTGTTCTAGAGAGTGTCTCGCTAGTTCATGTGGTATTTCCTCTTCAATGTCGTATACAGAGAAGGAAGTGTCACAGTCTGTACTGGTAGTGGAATCCAGTGATGTATCGATTGTCTTATGTTGTAGATTCTTGCAAGTTTCTTTGGGGGGTTTTGAGTATAACTTTGTCATGTACTGTTGATATGTTAATCTTAATCTTTTGTAAATGGGTGTCCTGGGATTTCCTGGTTTCTGAATGTTGTCCGCTGTCACCTTGTTTGTAATGTTAGTATGCCATTGTTTTCGTGTACCTTTGGTTCTGTTCTTTGGTCGTGTTTTGTGATGTATACCAAATTTGTCCCTGAGTATCTTATTTTTCTTGACTAATATTATTTTCTCCTCTCCTTGTCTTACCCTACTGAGAGTGAGTTCTGTTAGTGTGTGAAATTCCTGATCCTGTTCGAATGGTTCAAGCTGCACATTCAATTGTTTGATACTTGTCTCTAGTCTGGTTAGTTCTCCAGTGTGAGTGTCTATCAGGAGCTGTATTAGTTGGTGTGAGCAATCATTCAAAATCGTGTTCCATCTGTTGATGAAAGTTGGATCTGGGTTGTGTAATGCTGGTGCCTTCTTTAATTTCAGACCCTTTGGTATAACCTTGTTAGCTTGATACCAGTTCAGTGTTTGAACATCCCACCATAACTTGTTCTCTTTTGTAATCAGTTTCTCCAGCTGTGTAAAGTGTTTGAAGAAAGCACTGGTGTTATGTGTAATGGTGGGAGTGTCGTTAAATTGTGCGAAAAGTGTATGGTCTCTAAGTTCCCTATCCTGTTGGTTGTCTAGAATACCCATAAGGGTATGTGGTTAACCTCTTGCAGCAGATTCGGAACAAGAATTGCAGATATACAGAAATGGGTTCTCTGCGCACTGAGGTGTTAATCTGAGGCGGGGTGTGCTGCTGGTAATGAGGGGTGTCCCACCCCCCCTTAAATGGTAAGTATACAGATGTGGATAAATCCACAGGGAACCAGCGCTCAAACCCTATTTGTAGTGGTGAATGATACGGTTATAAAGTGAAACTAAAATCAATAATGAAAAAGCAGGTAATATACTTAAGGTTGTTTATTCTAAGATGCTGAGATACTTTCTTTCCCAACAGGTATAAATTCGGTTTAAAAGTCAATCAGTGATTGGGGCACGCTCCTGGTTTGAGCTTAAATTCTGAAGTGCAAGGTTCAATTGAAAGAACAAATGCTGTAATCTTTGTAAAGTCGAAAAAAAGAAAAAGAAAAATGCCACAAAAAAATATTAATGATAATATGTACTAAAGTCCAAACGGTTTACAAGTCTATACAGACAGCGGCGTCCCGCTAATCTGTGCTCTGAAGTGAAGGATTCTCTTGTGAAGTGATGAACAGTTGACAGCGGTAGTGTATGCTTTGGTTAGAGTGGAGAATAAGGACCCTGGACTGGCGCTATTCCTCCTGCAGCACGTCCCACAGTAGAGCGCCCGAATCAGGCCCGCTCTGTGGGGCCGCTGACCTGGGGTGTGCGCCTGTCACAGAGGCGAAGTGGACCCGGCCGGAGCTCTCCGAGCGGCTGGCCGCGCCTCTCCTCCTCCTACAGGGACTTACCTTCTCCCTTCCCCTCCGCCTTCCACTCTCCGCTGTCTCGGGCTTCTTCCGTCGCCTGGCAACCGGTTGCTTCCGGAACTCCGGATCACGTGACCGGATGGTTTGCGGAAAGGATTAGCAGTACTGTCCTTCTTTGTAGTGAATATTCGTCCTCAGTCCAATGTAGTATAGATGGGTAGCTCCAACGCGTTTCGACCTGTTAGGGTCTTCCTCTGGGAGTCATTTGTGTGTTTAGGTTGCAGGAATTTAAGGTGTCCTGATAGGGTGGGATCAATTCCCATTGGTCCTCTGATCTTGCTTTGTGATTGGCTCACAGCTTGTCAATCGAAGTTTATGGGAGGATGTGACATCATCACAGTGCTTTAGAGTGTGCCCAGTATTATCTGGCTTTGTGATTGGCTCACAGCTTGTCAATCGAAGTTTATGGGAGGATGTGACATCATCACAGTGCTTTAGAGTGTGCCCAGTATTATCTGGCTTTGTGATTGGCTCACAGCTTGTCAATCAAAGTTTATGGGAGGATGTGACATCATCACAGTGCTTTAGAGTGTGCCCAGTATCGTCTGGCTTTGTGATTGGCTCACAGCTTGTCAATCAAAGTTTATGGGAGGATGTGACATCATCACAGTGCTTTAGAGTGTGCCCAGTATCGTCTGGCTTTGTGATTGGCTCACAGCTTGTCAATCAAAGTTTATGGGAGGATGTGACATCATCACAGTGCTTTAGAGTGTGCCCAGTATCGTCTGGCTTTGTGATTGGCTCACAGCTTGTCAATCAAAGTTTATGGGAGGATGTGACATCATCACAGTGCTTTAGAGTGTGCCCAGTATCGTCTGGCTTTGTGATTGGCTCACAGCTTGTCAATCAAAGTTTATGGGAGGATGTGACATCATCACAGTGCTTTAGAGTGTGCCCAGTATCGTCTGGCTTTGTGATTGGCTCACAGCTTGTCAATCAAAGTTTATGGGAGGATGTGACATCATCACAGTGCTTTAGAGTGTGCCCAGTATCGTCTGGCTTTGTGATTGGCTCACAGCTTGTCAATCAAAGTTTATGGGAGGATGTGACATCATCACAGTGCTTTAGAGTGTGCCCAGTATCGTCTGGCTTTGTGATTGGCTCACAGCTTGTCAATCAAAGTTTATGGGAGGATGTGACATCATCACAGTGCTTTAGAGTGTGCCCAGTATCGTCTGGCTTTGTGATTGGCTCACAGCTTGTCAATCAAAGTTTATGGGAGGATGTGACATCATCACAGTGCTTTAGAGTGTGCCCAGTATCGTCTGGCTTTGTGATTGGCTCACAGCTTGTCAATCAAAGTTTATGGGAGGATGTGACATCATCACAGTGCTTTAGAGTGTGCCCAGTATCGTCTGGCTTTGTGATTGGCTCACAGCTTGTCAATCAAAGTTTATGGGAGGATGTGACATCATCACAGTGCTTTAGAGTGTGCCCAGTATTGAAAAAAGGAAAATAATGGAAAAATATATCCGTAGTGAAAAGGATATATATAAAGTTACAATATAGCAGTTATATGAATCAATCTTGCAGAATGGTGTTAATACTCAAAATAATGAACCTTGGGATATTTTGAGGCTATGTTCAAAAGCATGAGAATAATAATTAACCCTCTACAGCATTAACCAATGCCTGTCACTACTTTGATGTAAGAATATCATAGAATAGTGAATGTAGCTGCTGTTGAATTTAATTGAAATGGGATATGTCTTCATTTGCATATGACAGACCTAATTTCGTTGTCAATGTTGAGCCCTTTGGGGGCCAGTGTCCCTAAATTAATCATCATGCACAGTTCTTCCTTATTGATTCTGGAGATGTAATCACCTCCTCTCCAGTTCTTTTTGACCTCTTTTACACCAGTGAACTTAAGTAGAGCAGGGTTTGAGTTGTGAAACTCTTTGAAATGTTGGGATAATGGGTGGTCTTCTGTGCCTTTCCTAATGTTGCGTACGTGTTCCCCAATTCTGACTTTCAGTGGTCGTATTGTTCTTCCTACGTATTGTTTAACACATGGGCATTGGAGGATGTATATAATGCCCTTGCTGTGGCATGTCAACCTATCCCTTATCTTATACTCATGTGTATTCGCCTCAGATATTATGCTATATGTTGGTGTAGTACTCCTGGAATTGGTTACCTTACAACCTACACATGTCCCGCAATGGAAAAACCCTCCTTTGCTATGTGAGCCATCAATGGTAGTCTGTGTGGTGTTTGTCGGAGGTATGCAGCTATGTATAAGTTTTTGTTTAATGTCTGGAGCTTTTTTGTATACTACCTTAGGATTCTGTGGTAGTATCTCTGCCAAGGTGTCATCTTGTAGTAATATTGGCCAGTGTTTTTTGAGGATCTTCTTGACTTTATGTGCCTGGTCAGAATATTGTGTGATGAATATAGGTCCTTCAGTCATATTTTTTTGTGCAGATTTGTCCTTGTAGTCCAAAAGTGTTGAGCGATCATTTGCTCGAACTGTGTCAAAGGCCCTTTTTACCAAGTCAGGGTGATAATTTTTCTCTTTGAATCTTTCACTCAGGGTGTGTCCCTGTGTGTCGTAATCATTTAGCCTAGAGCAGTTGCGTCTAAGTCTTTTAAACTGGCCCATCGGGATACCGCTAAGCCAGGTAGGATGATGTCCACTTGAGGCTAGTATAAAGCTATTTACATCAACTGCTTTATTGAATGTGTTGGTGTGCAACGTCCCTTCCTTTACAAAGATATTGAGATCTAGAAATTCCACCTTTTCTTGACTGTAATGTGAGGTGAATTGCAGATTGCGGTCATTGTTGTTGAGATGTGATAGAAAGCTCTTAAGTGATTGTTCGTCCCCTTTCCAGATGAAAAAGACATCATCTATATACCTGGTCCAGAGGACGAGATTTGCGCCAAGGTCTGGGTCTGACCATATGATGTCGTCTTCCCATTTACTCATAAAGAGGTTTGCGTAACTTGGCGCAAATCTCGTCCCCATGGCGGTCCCTGTGGTTTGCAGAAAGAAATCGTTATCGAACCAGACATAGTTGTGAGTCAGTATGTAGTCTATTCCTCCTAGAATGAATTCCCGCTGTTCTATCTTCATGTCTGGGTCGTTGTCTAGGAAATGTTGTATGCTACGTCGTCCCTGTGTGTGATCTATAACTGAGTACAAGGATGTTACATCGCTTGTAGCTAGCCAATAATTGTCTTCCCATGAAATAGATTGCAGTTTCTGTAGGATGTCCGTGGTATCTTTGAGGTACGATTTTTGCTGTTTAACATACGGCTGCAGGAAAGTGTCAATGTACTGTGATAGATTGGAACTGATGGAACCTATGCCGGAAATAATAGGTCTACCTGGTGGTTTGGTAGGATGTTTATGAATTTTTGGTAAGTAATAAAATACCGGTATTATGGGATGTTGTGTATCCAGGTAAGTGTGTTCCTGTGTGGATAGAATGCCTATGTCTAGTCCCTCTTTGAGTAGAGTTTGTAATTGTTGTTTGAACAAGGTTGTGGGGTCTCCTTTAAGTTTCTTATAGGTGTTAGTGTCATTAAGGATCCTATTGGCCTCCTCCATGTAGTCCGCTTTATTGAGAAGTACTATCCCCCCTCCCTTATCAGCTGGCTTTATGATTATATCAGTATTTTTACTTAGATCAGAGATGGCTCTCCTTTCCTTATTGGTCATGTTCAATTGTCTGGGCCTGGGATTCTGTCTATCTAGTTTCATGATGTCCTTTTCCACCATGCTGGTAAATGTGGCTATGTGGTTGCCCGTCATGTAGCTGGGATAGAACTGTGATTTGGGTTTTAAACTGGTATGTACAAATGGGTCATTGCTGGTGGGTTTATGTTGCGGTATCGGTGACTTATGAAAAAATTTCTTGAGTGTCAGTTTGCGGGTAAATTTTTGGATGTCCATGTAGGTTTCAAATTTATTGAGTGATCTAGTTGGTGCAAATTTGATTCCCTTATCCAGGGCACTAACTTGGTGAGTGTCTAAGATGACGTTACTAAGGTTGAAAATCCCTTGTCCTTTCTTGTCAGTGTTAGTCACGGCCCGTGTCTGCCTTTTTTGTCCTCCCCTGCATCCTCGTCTGGTTCTGACAGTTTCCTTTTCGATGATTTGTTGTGTGTTATGACAGACCCTTCCTGGTAGATGCGGTCTGTCATTGTTTCTAAAAAATCCTGATCTGCACATTGGAGTAATGTGCCAACCTCTGCTGACTCAGTGTTAATTGTAGCGGTGAGTGTGTTCTTTTCGGTTTGGTCTATGTGTAGAGGTAAGGAGTTAAGTGCTGCTAACTCAGTGTCCAGCCACCCTTGTTCTAGAGAGTGTCTCGCTAGTTCATGTGGTATTTCCTCTTCAATGTCGTATACAGAGAAGGAAGTGTCACAGTCTGTACTGGTAGTGGAATCCAGTGATGTATCGATTGTCTTATGTTGTAGATTCTTGCAAGTTTCTTTGGGGGGTTTTGAGTATAACTTTGTCATGTACTGTTGATATGTTAATCTTAATCTTTTGTAAATGGGTGTCCTGGGATTTCCTGGTTTCTGAATGTTGTCCGCTGTCACCTTGTTTGTAATGTTAGTATGCCATTGTTTTTGTGTACCTTTGGTTCTGTTCTTTGGTCGTGTTTTGTGATGTATACCAAATTTGTCCCTTAGTATCTTATTTTTCTTGACTAATATCATTTTCTCCTCTCCTTGTCTTACCCTACTGAGAGTGAGTTCTGTTAGTGTGTGAAATTCCTGATCCTGTTCGAATGGTTCAAGCTGCACATTCAATTGTTTGATACTTGTCTCTAGTCTGGTTAGTTCTCCAGTGTGAGTGTCTATCAGGAGCTGTATTAGTTGGTGTGAGCAATCATTCAAAATCGTGTTCCATCTGTTGATGAAAGTTGGATCTGGGTTGTGTAATGCTGGTGCCTTCTTTAATTTCAGACCCTTTGGTATAACCTTGTTAGCTTGATACCAGTTCAGTGTTTGAACATCCCACCATAACTTGTTCTCTTTTGTAATCAGTTTCTCCAGCTGTGTAAAGTGTTTGAAGAAAGCACTGGTGTTATGTGTAATGGTGGGAGTGTCGTTAAATTGTGCGAAAAGTGTATGGGCTCTAAGTTCCCTATCCTGTTGGTTGTCTAGAATACCCATAAGGGTATGTGGTTAACCTCTTGCAGCAGATTCGGAACAAGAATTGCAGATATACAGAAATGGGTTCTCTGCGCACTGAGGTGTTAATCTGAGGCGGGGTGTGCTGCTGGTAATGAGGGGTGTCCCACCCCCCCTTAAATGGTAAGTATACAGATGTGGATAAATCCACAGGGAACCAGCGCTCAAACCCTATTTGTAGTGGTGAATGATACGGTTATAAAGTGAAACTAAAATCAATAATGAAAAAGCAGGTAATATACTTAAGGTTGTTTATTCTAAGATGCTGAGATACTTTCTTTCCCAACAGGTATAAATTCGGTTTAAAAGTCAATCAGTGATTGGGGCACGCTCCTGGTTTGAGCTTAAATTCTGAAGTGCAAGGTTCAATTGAAAGAACAAATGCTGTAATCTTTGTAAAGTCGAAAAAAAGAAAAAGAAAAATGCCACAAAAAAATATTAATGATAATATGTACTAAAGTCCAAACGGTTTACAAGTCTATACAGACAGCGGCGTCCCGCTAATCTGTGCTCTGAAGTGAAGGATTCTCTTGTGAAGTGATGAACAGTTGACAGCGGTAGTGTATGCTTTGGTTAGAGTGGAGAATAAGGACCCTGGACTGGCGCTATTCCTCCTGCAGCACGTCCCACAGTAGAGCGCCCGAATCAGGCCCGCTCTGTGGGGCCGCTGACCTGGGGTGTGCGCCTGTCACAGAGGCGAAGTGGACCCGGCCGGAGCTCTCCGAGTGGCTGGCCGCGCCTCTCCTCCTCCTACAGGGACTTACCTTCTCCCTTCCCCTCCGCCTTCCACTCTCCGCTGTCTCGGGCTTCTTCCGTCGCCTGGCAACCGGTTGCTTCCGGAACTCCGGATCACGTGACCGGATGGTTTGCGGAAAGGATTAGCAGTACTGTCCTTCTTTGTAGTGAATATTCGTCCTCAGTCCAATGTAGTATAGATGGGTAGCTCCAACGCGTTTCGACCTGTTAGGGTCTTCCTCTTGGAGTCATTTGTGTGTTTAGGTTGCAGGAATTTAAGGTGTCCTGATAGGGTGGGATCAATTCCCATTGGTCCTCTGATCTTGCTTTGTGATTGGCTCACAGCTTGTCAATCGAAGTTTATGGGAGGATGTGACATCATCACAGTGCTTTAGAGTGTGCCCAGTATTATCTGGCTTTGTGATTGGCTCACAGCTTGTCAATCGAAGTTTATGGGAGGATGTGACATCATCACAGTGCTTTAGAGTGTGCCCAGTATTATCTGGCTTTGTGATTGGCTCACAGCTTGTCAATCAAAGTTTATGGGAGGATGTGACATCATCACAGTGCTTTAGAGTGTGCCCAGTATCGTCTGGCTTTGTGATTGGCTCACAGCTTGTCAATCAAAGTTTATGGGAGGATGTGACATCATCACAGTGCTTTAGAGTGTGCCCAGTATTGAAAAAAGGAAAATAATGGAAAAATATATCCGTAGTGAAAAGGATATATATAAAGTTACAATATAGCAGTTATATGAATCAATCTTGCAGAATGGTGTTAATACTCAAAATAATGAACCTTGGGATATTTTGAGGCTATGTTCAAAAGCATGAGAATAATAATTAACCCTCTACAGCATTAACCAATGCCTGTCACTACTTTGATGTAAGAATATCATAGAATAGTGAATGTAGCTGCTGTTGAATTTAATTGAAATGGGATATGTCTTCATTTGCATATGACAGACCTAATTTCGTTGTCAATGTTGAGCCCTTTGGGGGCCAGTGTCCCTAAATTAATCATCATGCACAGTTCTTCCTTATTGATTCTGGAGATGTAATCACCTCCTCTCCAGTTCTTTTTGACCTCTTTTACACCAGTGAACTTAAGTAGAGCAGGGTTTGAGTTGTGAAACTCTTTGAAATGTTGGGATAATGGGTGGTCTTCTGTGCCTTTCCTAATGTTGCGTACGTGTTCCCCAATTCTGACTTTCAGTGGTCGTATTGTTCTTCCTACGTATTGTTTAACACATGGGCATTGGAGGATGTATATAATGCCCTTGCTGTGGCATGTCAACCTATCCCTTATCTTATACTCATGTGTATTCGCCTCAGATATTATGCTATATGTTGGTGTAGTACTCCTGGAATTGGTTACCTTACAACCTACACATGTCCCGCAATGGAAAAACCCTCCTTTGCTATGTGAGCCATCAATGGTAGTCTGTGTGGTGTTTGTCGGAGGTTTGCAGCTATGTATAAGTTTTTGTTTAATGTCTGGAGCTTTTTTGTATACTACCTTAGGATTCTGTGGTAGTATCTCTGCCAAGGTGTCATCTTGTAGTAATATTGGCCAGTGTTTTTTGAGGATCTTCTTGACTTTATGTGCCTGGTCAGAATATTGTGTGATGAATATAGGTCCTTCAGTCATATTTTTTTGTGCAGATTTGTCCTTGTAGTCCAAAAGTGTTGAGCGATCATTTGCTCGAACTGTGTCAAAGGCCCTTTTTACCAAGTCAGGGTGATAATTTTTCTCTTTGAATCTTTCACTCAGGGTGTGTCCCTGTGTGTCGTAATCATTTAGCCTAGAGCAGTTGCGTCTAAGTCTTTTAAACTGGCCCATCGGGATACCGCTAAGCCAGGTAGGATGATGTCCACTTGAGGCTAGTATAAAGCTATTTACATCAACTGCTTTATTGAATGTGTTGGTGTGCAACGTCCCTTCCTTTACAAAGATATTGAGATCTAGAAATTCCACCTTTTCTTGACTGTAATGTGAGGTGAATTGCAGATTGCGGTCATTGTTGTTGAGATGTGATAGAAAGCTCTTAAGTGATTGTTCGTCCCCTTTCCAGATGAAAAAGACATCATCTATATACCTGGTCCAGAGGACGAGATTTGCGCCAAGGTCTGGGTCTGACCATATGATGTCGTCTTCCCATTTACTCATAAAGAGGTTTGCGTAACTTGGCGCAAATCTCGTCCCCATGGCGGTCCCTGTGGTTTGCAGAAAGAAATCGTTATCGAACCAGACATAGTTGTGAGTCAGTATGTAGTCTATTCCTCCTAGAATGAATTCCCGCTGTTCTATCTTCATGTCTGGGTCGTTGTCTAGGAAATGTTGTATGCTACGTCGTCCCTGTGTGTGATCTATAACTGAGTACAAGGATGTTACATCGCTTGTAGCTAGCCAATAATTGTCTTCCCATGAAATAGATTGCAGTTTCTGTAGGATGTCCGTGGTATCTTTGAGGTACGATTTTTGCTGTTTAACATACGACTGCAGGAAAGTGTCAATGTACTGTGATAGATTGGAACTGATGGAACCTATGCCGGAAATAATAGGTCTACCTGGTGGTTTGGTAGGATGTTTATGAATTTTTGGTAAGTAATAAAATACCGGTATTATGGGATGTTGTGTATCCAGGTAAGTGTGTTCCTGTGTGGATAGAATGCCTATGTCTAGTCCCTCTTTGAGTAGAGTTTGTAATTGTTGTTTGAACAAGGTTGTGGGGTCTCCTTTAAGTTTCTTATAGGTGTTAGTGTCATTAAGGATCCTATTGGCCTCCTCCATGTAGTCCGCTTTATTGAGAAGTACTATCCCCCCTCCCTTATCAGCTGGCTTTATGATTATATCAGTATTTTTACTTAGATCAGAGATGGCTCTCCTTTCCTTAGTGGAAAGTATTCATGTATGCTACGTATGCTAAATTTACATTTACTCAGCAGCTGCTATTGTCTGCAGCCACCAGGTTAGAGGTCCAGCTGGAAGGTCCCTCTCAGAGCGGCAGCTGCGGAAAGTTTCTATGACAGGGGGCATCATGGGTGGGATGTACTAACCTTGCAGTGTACATCCTGCCATACATCGCCAGACATCACACCAATACTAGTTGAATATGTACTAGTATGCAATCAGTATCGCAAAGGAAAGCTCGGAAACGATGTTCTCCTGTCCCTGGACTTCTGGGTTTATGAACCAGGAGTTCGTCTGCGCATACGTAGAAGGACGCAGCGGCTGTGGGGCATGCTGGGAGGGATCTGATCGGATCCCTCACACAGTGCGACGTGGAAAGAAAAAGAAACCCTCCGTGTTGGAGCCCTGCCGACGGGCCTTTGGTACATTTGGATTGCTGTAAAAACCCTGAAAACTTGGTTTTTACCAAATTTCTGCTTTCGTACATCTCGCACCATGGGGGTAATTCCAAGTTGATCGCAGCAGGATTTTTGATAGCAACTGGGCAAAACCATGTGCACTGCAGGGGAGGCAGATATAACATGTGTAGAGAGAGTTAGATTTGGGTGTGGTGTGTTCAATCTGCAATCTAATTTGCAGTGTAAAAATAAAGCAGCCAGTATTTACCCTGCACAGAAACAATATAACCCACCCAAATCTAACTCTTTCTGCACATGTTATATCTGCCTCCCCTGCAGTGCACATGGTTTTGCCCAGTTGCTATCAAAAATCCTGCTGCAATCAACTTGGAATTACCCCCCATGTGCAACCAGATCAGATGAAGCATTTGCTGGTGTGGTCGCATCTGATACGACCATGCCAGGCAAGTGGTTAAAGAACATAAATATGGTTACAGCAAGCTTCTCTTCTCCCTCCAGCACCAATACTTCAGATCAGATGGCATATGACAATCTTAAAGGATATGGCTACACCATTACCCCACACTCTTCTCCACCAGCACACTGGTGGAGAAGAGTGTTCCAAATACATTCCACAATATCCCACTCTGCAGAACATTGGAGCAAGAGCGGGAGTCTGGGGGAGCGGTAGAAGAACCTAGTAATGACCCTGAACATTGGTCTTTTTATACACTGGATAGTGTATGGAATACAGTATTAATATTTAACACTATAGTTGGTCTATAGTATAAACTGTATCCAACATATTTAAATAATATAAACAAGATAAATGGTCAGGAGAAGGTTAAACATACAATAATAATTAAAAACACAAACATAATTAGAACCAGTATTGCACTTTCTAAGCACACATTCTTCCACCTCTCGGTAAGGTTCCTGTCTCTTTTTCCTGGCAGCTACACTCTGGTCCAGTGCACCGATTGAGGACTCAGATCCACACACTCAGAAAACTTGGTAGAAGAAGCTGCTACTACTGGTCATGTGCAGCCAGAGCCGGCCCTAACCAATTTGATGCCCTAGGCAAGATTTTGGCTGGTGCCCCCTAGCACCGCCGCTAGTTCTGCAGGAGATGCCTAGCATGAGTCAGCTGGTAGCTCTGCTAACATCGGGCGCCTTTTGTTTATGAAAATGCATCATATTATTTGCATTACTATGTGGCTAGGATGCACAAGCAGCTTCTGCTGATTAAAATTATATGCAGCATGCCTATATTCTGTGTGCGACTGCGGCTGCATACGAAATGCTACATTACAGTGATTTCCAGGAATACACTGCAATGTAGCATTTCATATGCAGATACAGCCGCAGTCACACACAGAATATAGGCATGCCACATATCATTTTAATCAGCAGAAGCTGCTGGTGCCCCTAAGCACACCAAATACCCTAGGCATTTGCCTAGTTTGCCTATGCCTAAGGCCGGCTCTGTGTGCAGCAGATCTGCTCTGTCCCTTAAACTGCATGATGTGGCGGCAGCTCTAGTAATCTTACTATATACCATTGCTATTGTCATATTTTTGAGCCACTTGCCTAGAGGAGGGGAGTTTCTGGGCAGCCGGACCTTACCCCCTTCCCCCTTTCCTGGCGCAATCGTTGGGATCATGAAGTTGGGGCAGGACCAAGAGGATGCAGTTCTCTGTGGGTGACAGTTCACTGAGGGTGACTTACTTTCCACGGAGGACTGTGGGTTCCCTGTATGTTTCAGGGGAGTAGGTAAGTGTGGATGCAGCTCAGAATGAGCCTCAGCAGTTTATTTTATTTTTTTATTCAGGCAAAAAAAGTCAGGCTACTGGGCCCATTGAAGCCACTCAACCCTTGGCAGGAGTCTAGTTTCCAGCCCTGCTTACAGAGATTCAGGTTTAAGTATATCCATGCTTGCACAGGATTCGGTATGATATCCCAATGGACAGGATGCCGGCGGTCAGAATACAGACAACGGCATCCTGACCATCAGAATCCTAACAGCCTCCCAGAAAGTACCCTAACCCTCCCTTGTGGGTGCCTAACCCTAAGCCTCCTGGGTGGTGCCTAATCCTAACCGTCCTGGGTGGTGCCTAACCCTAACCCTCCCTTCCCCACTGCCTAAATGTAACCATCCCTGCTTGGTGCCTAACCCTAACCTCCCATTGTAAGTAGAGATGAGCGGATTCGGTTTTACTCGGTTTTACTCGGTTCTCAAAACCGAATCTTATTGGCTATCCAAAACACGTGACATCCGTGAGCCAATAAGATTCGGTTTTGAGAACCGAGTAAAACCGAGTAAAACCGAATCCGCTCATCTCTAATTGTAAGTGCCTAACCCTAACCCCCCTTCAAATGCCTAAAACTCCCACCCCCCGCAGCAGGATGCGAGCGCATCCCGCTGAAAGAATTATAGGGATTTCAGGCATCTGTATTTTGATGCCGGGATACCGAGCTCCATCTGGATTTTCACGCCAGCCTTATGCCGTTGTTTGGGATTCCGGCGTCGGTACTTCGACGGGTTCCTGTCCGGCAGTATTTTAACTGCATCCCCTGCAACTGAGTCACTATTTCAAGTGACTTGAAGGCAGGAAAGCAATGCAACAAAGCAATGAGAAAGGCAAGTCAGATGCTTGGTTGCATAGGGAGAGGAATCAGTAGCAGGAAAAAAGAAGTGATAATGCCACTGTATAGGTCATTAGTACGGCACCATCTTGAATACTGTGTCCAGTTCTGGAGACCCTATCTCCAGAAGGATATAAATACATTAGACAGTGTACAAAGAAGGGGAACTAAAATGGTGCATGGCCTACATCACAAAACTTACCCGGAAAGGCTAAAAGATCTTAACATGTATAGTTTGGAGGAGAGAAGGGAAAGGGGGGGACATGATAGAAACTTTCAAATATATCAAGGGTCTTAACAAAGTACAGGAGGGAAACATTCTTCAAAGGAAAAGAAGTATTAGAACTCGAGGGCATACATTGAGACTGGAGGGGGGGAGGTTCAGTGGAAATTTAAGGAAAAATTACTTCACAGAAAGGGTAGTGGATAAGTGGAATAGCCTCCCATCAGAGGTGGTAGAGGCTAAGACTGTAGGGCAATTTAAACATGCTTGGGAAAGGCATATGAATATCCTTACAAAGAATTAAGGTTAAAAAAGGGTTGAGATTGCCTAAAGGATAAAATAAAAAAGGGGCAGACTAGATGGGCCAAGTGGTTCTTATCTGCCGTCAAATTCTATGTTTCTATCCCTTGCCCACAGGTGACTTAATTATAGACTTACCATACCATCCCTTTAAACTGAGACTCTCATGAATAACACAGGTTCTGTGACTGATTAAAACCAGGTGAAATACAGACTTGCAGTCAGCCAGCCAGCCACAGACTAGTGTAATTTCTTAGTGTCCTGGATTAAAGAGATAGTATGGTAAGCCTGCAGACTATTAGCATACTTTCCATACCCTCATACCATCCAACTGTACCTTTTTGGCAGGAGCAGTATCTTTTTTATGGTCTGTACCTGCCAAAAAGGGTTGTGTACCGATTTTTTACTCTCCAAGTTTACATTGAAAGTATAGGAAAGGGGGAGTGGCCACACACCCCTTTACCCCAGGCCATGCCCATTTCCAAATTTGTACCGGTTTTTATGTGTAAAATGTTGAATGGTTTGAATTAGTACCTCAGTCAATTTGATTTAACCATATGTGCTGAGCAATACAGCTTTAAAACCTAGGGGGATGTTCTTCTAAGCCTTGAAAAGTGATAAAGTACCAGCCAATCAGCTCCTGTCATGTCATAGGCTGGATTTGAAAAATGACAAGAGCTGGTTAGTGGATACTTTATCACCGTGAAATGTATCACTTTTCAAGGCTTAGCACATCTAGCCTTAGACCATTAGGGTGCCTTGAGGACCGCGTTTGGGAACTTCTGTATTAGGTATTGTTCTATGTAAACATACATTATACATTATTTCTGCAAATAAAGATAGAAGACTGCATTCACTAGGGTTAAGGGTTAACATGTGACGCTGCTATACCTGAAGGTGTCCTACCTTACTGTATTCACATTATTGCTGCAGTCGCGCCAAACAGCCCTTCTCGGGCGCTAGGTCCTGTTAGACTCTGTTAGCATCTGGCAACTTTTTAGGGTCTTTTACCTGAAAATGTGTCTCAGTCACAATGCGATGCGACTAGGATGCACCAGAAAGCTGTGGTGATTAATCTGATATAAGACACTGTACACGAAGAGCCTAATTCAGCATGGATCGGTGTTGAGACAGAAATTGTGATTTTCTCATTCCTTTTTCTGCTAAAAAAATGCATGTGAAGAACCACCCAGAAAGGTAAAAGACACCCACCAATGCATTCACAAATTTGAGATTCATACGCAGAAATCGAGTACCATCGTCAATTCCGGTTGTCCTATGTATACGTAGGATATACGTGGCTGCAGTCACAGCCGTGTCATGTTTTTAATTGCAGCAATTGCACCTGACGTCAGCTACATGCCCCGAAAATGGACATGAGGCGCCTGTGTTTTCCCAATTACTTTACTGGCCCTGCATTTGCATTGCGGTCACAGCACATGCGAATTTGCAATTTTGCAACTGAAGCTGAATAAGGCCCAAAGTGCTATGATGCACTGGCAGCAGCTTTTTTCCGTAC
Organism: Pseudophryne corroboree; assembly: GCF_028390025.1. Lineage (NCBI taxonomy): Eukaryota > Metazoa > Chordata > Amphibia > Anura > Myobatrachidae > Pseudophryne > Pseudophryne corroboree. The sequence continues at coordinate 379,477,208 of NC_086446.1, read as the reverse complement.
AAAGTTCTGTTTTACTTATACAGACTATGGGGTATGTTTTATAGTTTGATTTTGTATTTGATTTTAAGTTTCATTTAAATCAACTGAAACCTAATCAAATCAACTTTATTTTTAACTTATGAAATCCCACATTTATTAAGATTCGATTTTCAAATTGATTTCAAAATCGAATTCGATGTTCTAGTGATTTTGTGTTCGGTTTAGGATATCCATTTCAAAATCACCTAGAAAATCACCTAATAAATCGAACGCAAAATCGAAAAAAACATCCTTGTGTATTCCTATTGGTCCAACTATATCACATGCAAGAAGCTGCTGTGGTTTCTCTAATTCTGGTTTGCGCACATCTCCGATTCTGGGGCACCTGCACCTGTTCTATGTATGTGCAGAATGGGCCTTTGTCGTTATAAACAGTGCCCCCTAAGCCGCAGCCTGTCACCGCTTGGGGTCAAGGAATCCAAATATGCAGGATCGATGTGCCCTGGATCCATCTCTGAATGTGGCCTATAATTTCTACAGCCACAGTGAACAACATGTTTGGGTCCTTTTTTATTAGAGGTATGCGCAGATCCTCAAGTGTTTTTTTATTTCTTTTAAAATTGATAAAACATCTAAAATCATGTAATTTGGACCTGTTACATTTAGAGATGAGCGGGTTCGGTTCCTCGGGATCCGAACCCCCCCGAACTTCACCCATTTTACACGGGTCCGAGGCAGACTCGGATCCTCCCGCCTTGCTCGGTTAACCCGAGCGCGCCCGAATGTCATCATCCCGCTGTCGTATTCTCGCGAGATTCGTATTCTATATAAGGAGCCGCGCGTCGCCGCCATTTTCACTTGTGCATTGGAGATAGGGAGAGGACGTGTGCAGCGTTCTCTCAGTTGTGTTCAGTGTGCTGCAAATATCTGTGCTCAGTGTGCTGCAAATATCTGTGCTCAGTGTGCTTGCAAATATCTGTGCTCAATGTGCTGAAAATATCTACGTTCTCTGCCTGACAAATGCTCCATATCTGTGCTCAGTGTGCTGCAAATATCTGTGCTCAGTGTGCTTTATTGTGGGGACTGGGGACCACCAGTATATAGTAGGAGGACAGTGCAGAGTTTTGCTGACCAGTGACCACCAGTAATATACGTTCTCTGCCTGAAAAACGCTCCATATCTGTGCTGCATTGTAGTATATAGTAGGAGGACAGTGCAGAATTTTGCTGACCAGTGACCACCAGTATTATATCAGTACGGTACAGTAGTCCACTGCTCTACCTACCTCTGTGTCGTCAAGTATACTATCTATCCATACCTGTGGTGCATTTTAGTTGTTGTGCGCAGTAGTAGGAGGACAGTGCATAATTTTGCTGACCACCAGTATATAATATATAGCAGTACGGTACAGTAGTCCACTGCTCTACCTACCTCTGTGTCATCAAGTATACTATCCATCCATACCTGTGGTTCATTTTAGTTGTTGTGCGCAGTAGTAGGAGGACAGTGCATAATTTTGCTAACCACCAGTATATAATATATAGCGGTACGGTACAGTAGGCCATTGCTATTGATATATTACTGGCATATTATTCCACACATTAAAAAATGGAGAACAAAAATGTGGAGAGTAAAATAGGGCAAGATCAAGATCCACTTCCACCTCGTGCTGAAGCTGCTGCCACTAGTCATGGCCGAGACGTTGAAATGCCATCAACGTCGTCTGCCAAGGCCGATGCCCAATGTCATAGTAGAGAGCATGTAAAATCCAAAAAACAAAAGTTCAGTAAAATGACCCAAAAATCAAAATTAAAAGTGTCTGATGAGAAGCGTAAACTTGCCAATATGCCATTTACGACACGGAGTGGCAAGGAACGGCTGAGGCGCTGGCCTATATTCATGGCTAGTGGTTCAGATTCACATGAGGATGGAAGCACTTATCCTCTCGTTAGAAAACTGCAGTGCCACTCCTAGATGGGCCAGGTGTTTGTGTCGGCCACTTGGGTCGCTTAGCTTAGTCACACAGCGACCTTGGTGCACCTCTATTTTTCTTTGCATCATGTGCTGTTTGGGGACTATTTTTTGAAGTGCCATCCTGTCTGACACTGCAGTGCCACTCCTAGATGGGCCAGGTGTTTGTGTCGGCCACTTGGGTCGCTTAGCTTAGCCACACAGCTACCTTATTGCACCTCTTTTTTTCTTTGCATCATGTGCTGTTTGGGGACTATTTTTTAAATCTGCCATCCTGTCTGACACTGCAGTGCCACTCCTAGATGGGCCAGGTGTTTGTGTCGGCCACTTGGGTCGCTTAGCTTAGTCACACGGCGGCCTTGGTGCACCTCTTTTTTTCTTTGCATCATGTGCTGTTTGGGGACTATTTTTTGAAGTGCCATCCTGTCTGACACTGCAGTGCTACTCCTAGATGGGCCAGGTGTCTGACACTGCAGTGCCACTCCTAGATGGGCCAGGTGTTTGTGTCGGCCACTTGGGTCGCTTAGCTTAGTCACACGGCGACCTTGGTGCACCTCTTTTTTTCTTTACATCATGTGCTGTTTGGGGACTATTTTTTGAAGTGCCATCCTGTCTGACACTGCAGTGCTACTCCTAGATGGGCCAGGTGTTTGTGTCGGCCACTTGGGTCGCTTAGCTTAGTCATTCAGCGACCTCGTTGCAAATTTTAGGACTAAAAATAATATTGTGAGGTGTGAGGTGTTCAGAATAGACTGGAAATGAGTGGAAATTATGGTTATTGAGGTTAATAATACTATGGGATCAAAATGACCCCCACATTCTATGATTTAAGCTGTTTTTGAGGGTTTTTTGTAAAAAAATCACCCAAATCCAAAACACACCCGAATCCGACAAAACAATTTCAGGGAGGTTTTGCCAAAACGCGTCTGAATCCAAAACACGGCTGCGGAACCGAATCCAAAACCAAAACACAAAACCCGAAAAAAATGTCCGGTGCACATCACTAGTTACATTACATATAGCTTTTACAGTTTTATTAATATCTGTCCTGATCCATTGACAAGCGCTATGAGAGTTGCAGCTGTGTTTGTGCACGTTGAGAATCTGCAAAATTATTAAAAAAATCCAGAAGCCCTGTAAAGTATAGAAATGCATACCCCTAAACTGTCCCAATTTCAGCAGGACAGTCCCGCTATTCGGACACTGTCCCACCCACGGGCAGCAGTGTCCAGCCGGGATGGGGGGGGGGCGTGAGTTGTTGGATCCTTTCATCACCCGCTGCTCTGCTCTGCAAAGCAGCGCGTGATCTCTGAACAGATGCCATGCACACGCACACAGCATCTATTCAGTGCCAGGAGGTGAGCAGGGAGCTGCCCAGCGGCTCAGGGAGCACTGCGCACGCCCCCAAAATGATGGAAAATGGGTCTGTCCCGCGACGCCATGCCCACTTGGCATAGCCCATGCCCCTCCCACCTGAGGCCATGCCTCCTTTCCGAGTCCTGCACAGCGTAGCCACGCCAGTGTCTCGAACCTACAAAATTGTGAGGTATGGAGATGTGCAGGGAAGCAATTGCAAAGGCACAGCAACTGCGTACACTTCTCCAGAACACACGCGCATATTTCAATAATCAGTGGTGCGCAGCATGGCAGCCTGAACAGTGATGCTAAAGGCACGCTGTTTGAGTACAGATTTGCAGCTGCATCCAGCAACACACCCCAAAAATGACTGTGACATGCCTGCATTTATGACACCACAAACAGTGCCTGACTGTCAGTCACTCTGTGTGAAGATGAACGCTGCAAGTCGCATCACTATTACATACCCTCCAACATTTTAAACCTAAAAATCGGTACAAATTAGAAAATGGGGCGTAGCCACGGGTAAAGGGGGCATGGTCATGCCCCTTTTCCTGTACTTTCAATGGAAGTTTGGAGAGCCAAATCTTGGTACAGACCATAAAAAAAAGGTACTATTCCTGTTAAAATGGTACAGTTGGAGGGTATGCTATTAGACATTAGTGCATGTGCTTAATTGCAAAAACATTGGCATAGCGTTCGTCATCTCTACTTTTATAGGCATCATGAAGGTTTAGGGAACAGAATGTTGTCTAGAAGCGAAAATCGCTTTCTGTTAGTCTATTATTTTGGCATTTATAGTTCTATTTTGTGTTACATTTTCAATTTGAATGTTATTAAATCAAGGGATCCTATATTCGTTTATGTAAAAGTACCGATGTTGTGCTGTTATGCGATTTTGAATGGTATTTGGCTTTATATTTGATTTTGCCTTTAGTAAATCTCCAAGTGCAAATCGACTGCAATATCACACACAAAAAATTTGAACATATAGCATATACACAGAAGTTGCACACAGATATACAAATCATTTATCAAATGAATCAGGTGCATCCTAGTTACATCACAAAAGATGCAAAAATACATCTGTCGCTAGTAGAGATGAGCGGGTTCGGTTTCTTTGAATCCGAACCCGCACGAACTTCACTTTTTTTTCCACGGGTCCGAGCGACTCGGATCTTCCCGCCTTGCTCGGTTAACCCGAGCGCGCCCGAACGTCATCATGACGCTGTCGGATTCTCGCGAGGCTCGGATTCTATCGCGAGACTCGGATTCTATATAAGGAGCCGCGCGTCGCCGCCATTTTCACTCGTGCATTGAGATTGATAGGGAGAGGACGTGTCTGGCGTCCTCTCCATTAGAATAGAGATAGATAGATTAGATAGAGAGAGATTGTGCAGAGTCGCAGACAGAGTTAGTTTACCACAGTCAGTGACCAGTGCAGTTGCTAGTTAACTTTTATTTAATATAATATATCCGTTCACTTCTCTCTGCTATATCCGTTCTCTGCCTGAAAAAAAAAACGATACACAGCACAGTCAGTCACACAGTGTGACTCAGTCTGTGTGCACTCAGCTCAGCCCAGTGTGCTGCACAGTCATCAATGTATAAATTAAAAGCTTATAATTAATTGTGGGGGAGACTGGGGAGCACTGCAGGTTGTTAGCAGGAGCCAGGAGTACAATTATATTAATTAACAGTGCACACTTTTGCTGCAGGAGTGGTGACCAGTGCCTGACCACCAGTATAGTATTGTTGTATACTACTAATATCTCTTTAAATATCAACCAGTCTATATTAGCAGCAGACACAGTACAGTGCGGTAGTTCACGGCTGTGGCTACCTCTGTGTCGGCACACGGCAGGCAGTCCGTCCGACCAGAATTGTATTATTTATTATTATATACCTACCACCTAACCGTGGTTTTTTTTTCATTCTTTATACCGTCATAGTGTCATCCTAATTGTTACGAGTATACTACTATCTCTTTATCAACCAGTGTACAGTGCGGTAGTTCACGGCTGTGGCTACCTCTGTGTCGGCACACGGCAGGCAGTCCGTCCGACCAGAATTGTATTATTTATTATTATATACCTACCACCTAACCGTGGTTTTTTTTTCATTCTTTATACCGTCATAGTGTCATCCTAATTGTTACGAGTATACTACTATCTCTTTATCAACCAGTGTACAGTGCGGTAGTTCACGGCTGTGGCTACCTCTGTGTCGGCACACGGCAGGCAGTCCGTCCGACCAGAATTGTATTATTTATTATTATATACCTACCACCTAACCGTGGTTTTTTTTTCATTCTTTATACCGTCATAGTGTCATCCTAATTGTTACGAGTATACTACTATCTCTTTATCAACCAGTGTACAGTGCGGTAGTTCACGGCTGTGGCTACCTCTGTGTCGGCACACGGCAGGCAGTCCGTCCGACCAGAATTGTATTATTTATTATTATATACCTACCACCTAACCGTGGTTTTTTTTTCATTCTTTATACCGTCATAGTGTCATCCTAATTGTTACGAGTATACTACTATCTCTTTATCAACCAGTGTACAGTGCGGTAGTTCACGGCTGTGGCTACCTCTGTGTCGGCACACGGCAGGCAGTCCGTCCGACCAGAATTGTATTATTTATTATTATATACCTACCACCTAACCGTGGTTTTTTTTTCATTCTTTATACCGTCATAGTGTCATCCTAATTGTTACGAGTATACTACTATCTCTTTATCAACCAGTGTACAGTGCGGTAGTTCACGGCTGTGGCTACCTCTGTGTCGGCAGTCGGCAGGCAGTCCGTCCATCCATAATTGTATTATTATTATAATATATACCACCTAACCGTGGTTTTTTTTTCATTCTTTATACCGTCATAGTGTCATACTAGTTGTTACGAGTATACTACTATCTCTTTATCAACCAGTGTACAGTGCGGTAGTTCACGGCTGTGGCTACCTCTGTGTCGGCAGTCGGCAGGCAGTCCGTCCATCCATAATTGTATTATTATTATAATATATACCACCTAACTGTGGTTTTTTTTGCATTCTTTATACCGTCGTCATAGTGTCATACTAGTTGTTACGAGTATACTACTATCTCTTTATCAACCAGTGTACAGTGCGGTAGTTCACGGCTGTGGCTACCTCTGTGTCGGCAGTCGGCAGGCAGTCCGTCCATCCATAATTGTATTATTATTATAATATATACCACCTAACCGTGGTTTTTTTTTCATTCTTTATACCGTCGTCATAGTGTCATACTAGTTGTTACGAGTATACTACTATCTCTTTATCAACCAGTGTACAGTGCGGTAGTTCACGGCTGTGGCTACCTCTGTGTCGGCAGTCGGCAGGCAGTCCGTCCATCCATAATTGTATTATTATTATAATATATACCACCTAACCGTGGTTTTTTTTTCATTCTTTATACCGTCGTCATAGTGTCATACTAGTTGTTACGAGTATACTACTATCTCTTTATCAACCAGTGTACAGTGCGGTAGTTCACGGCTGTGGCTACCTCTGTGTCGGCAGTCGGCAGGCAGTCCGTCCATCCATAATTGTATTATTATTATAATATATACCACCTAACCGTGGTTTTTTTTTCATTCTTTATACCGTCGTCATAGTGTCATACTAGTTGTTACGAGTATACTACTATCTCTTTATCAACCAGTGTACAGTGCGGTAGTTCACGGCTGTGGCTACCTCTGTGTCGGCACACGGCAGGCAGTCCGTCCGACCAGAATTGTATTATTTATTATTATATACCTACCACCTAACCGTGGTTTTTTTTTCATTCTTTATACCGTCATAGTGTCATCCTAATTGTTACGAGTATACTACTATCTCTTTATCAACCAGTGTACAGTGCGGTAGTTCACGGCTGTGGCTACCTCTGTGTCGGCACACGGCAGGCAGTCCGTCCGACCAGAATTGTATTATTTATTATTATATACCTACCACCTAACCGTGGTTTTTTTTTCATTCTTTATACCGTCATAGTGTCATCCTAATTGTTACGAGTATACTACTATCTCTTTATCAACCAGTGTACAGTGCGGTAGTTCACGGCTGTGGCTACCTCTGTGTCGGCACACGGCAGGCAGTCCGTCCGACCAGAATTGTATTATTTATTATTATATACCTACCACCTAACCGTGGTTTTTTTTTCATTCTTTATACCGTCATAGTGTCATCCTAATTGTTACGAGTATACTACTATCTCTTTATCAACCAGTGTACAGTGCGGTAGTTCACGGCTGTGGCTACCTCTGTGTCGGCAGTCGGCAGGCAGTCCGTCCATCCATAATTGTATTATTATTATAATATATACCACCTAACTGTGGTTTTTTTTGCATTCTTTATACCGTCGTCATAGTGTCATACTAGTTGTTACGAGTATACTACTATCTCTTTATCAACCAGTGTACAGTGCGGTAGTTCACGGCTGTGGCTACCTCTGTGTCGGCAGTCGGCAGGCAGTCCGTCCATCCATAATTGTATTATTATTATAATATATACCACCTAACCGTGGTTTTTTTTTCATTCTTTATACCGTCGTCATAGTGTCATACTAGTTGTTACGAGTATACTACTATCTCTTTATCAACCAGTGTACAGTGCGGTAGTTCACGGCTGTGGCTACCTCTGTGTCGGCAGTCGGCAGGCAGTCCGTCCATCCATAATTGTATTATTATTATAATATATACCACCTAACCGTGGTTTTTTTTTCATTCTTTATACCGTCGTCATAGTGTCATACTAGTTGTTACGAGTATACTACTATCTCTTTATCAACCAGTGTACAGTGCGGTAGTTCACGGCTGTGGCTACCTCTGTGTCGGCAGTCGGCAGGCAGTCCGTCCATCCATAATTGTATTATTATTATAATATATACCACCTAACCGTGGTTTTTTTTTCATTCTTTATACCGTCGTCATAGTGTCATACTAGTTGTTACGAGTATACTACTATCTCTTTATCAACCAGTGTACAGTGCGGTAGTTCACGGCTGTGGCTACCTCTGTGTCGGCAGTCGGCAGGCAGTCCGTCCATCCATAATTGTATTATTATTATAATATATACCACCTAACCGTGGTTTTTTTTTCATTCTTTATACCGTCGTCATAGTGTCATACTAGTTGTTACGAGTATACTACTATCTCTTTATCAACCAGTGTACAGTGCGGTAGTTCACGGCTGTGGCTACCTCTGTGTCGGCAGTCGGCAGGCAGTCCGTCCATCCATAATTGTATTATTATTATAATATATACCACCTAACCGTGGTTTTTTTATACCACCTAACCGTGGCAGTCCGTCCATAATTGTATACTAGTATCCAATCCATCCATCTCCATTGTTTACCTGAGGTGCCTTTTAGTTCTGCCTATAAAATATGGAGAACAAAAAAGTTGAGGTTCCAAAATTAGGGAAAGATCAAGATCCACTTCCACCTCGTGCTGAAGCTGCTGCCACTAGTCATGGCCGAGACGATGAAATGCCAGCAACGTCGTCTGCCAAGGCCGATGCCCAATGTCATAGTACAGAGCATGTCAAATCCAAAACACCAAATATCAGAAAAAAAAGGACTCCAAAACCTAAAATAAAATTGTCGGAGGAGAAGCGTAAACTTGCCAATATGCCATTTACCACACGGAGTGGCAAGGAACGGCTGAGGCCCTGGCCTATGTTCATGGCTAGTGGTTCAGCTTCACATGAGGATGGAAGCACTCAGCCTCTCGCTAGAAAACTGAAAAGACTCAAGCTGGCAAAAGCACCGCAAAGAACTGTGCGTTCTTTGAAATCCCAAATCCACAAGGAGAGTCCAATTGTGTCGTTTGCGATGCCTGACCTTCCCAACACTGGACGTGAAGAGCATGCGCCTTCCACTATTTGCATGCCCCCTGCAAGTGCTGGAAGGAGCACCCGCAGTCCAGTTCCTGATAGTCAGATTGAAGATGTCAGTGTTGAAGTACACCAGGATGAGGAGGATATGGGTGTTGCTGGCGCTGGGGAGGAAATTGACCAGGAGGATTCTGATGGTGAGGTGGTTTGTTTAAGTCAGGCACCCGGGGAGACACCTGTTGTCCGTGGGAGGAATATGGCCGTTGACATGCCAGGTGAAAATACCAAAAAAATCAGCTCTTCGGTGTGGAGGTATTTCACCAGAAATGCGGACAACAGGTGTCAAGCCGTGTGTTCCCTTTGTCAAGCTGTAATAAGTAGGGGTAAGGACGTTAACCACCTCGGAACATCCTCCCTTATACGTCACCTGCAGCGCATTCATAATAAGTCAGTGACAAGTTCAAAAACTTTGGGTGACAGCGGAAGCAGTCCACTGACCAGTAAATCCCTTCCTCTTGTAACCAAGCTCACGCAAACCACCCCACCAACTCCCTCAGTGTCAATTTCCTCCTTCCCCAGGAATGCCAATAGTCCTGCAGGCCATGTCACTGGCAAGTCTGACGAGTCCTCTCCTGCCTGGGATTCCTCCGATGCATCCTTGCGTGTAACGCCTACTGCTGCTGGCGCTGCTGTTGTTGCCGCTGGGAGTCGATGGTCATCCCAGAGGGGAAGTCGTAAGCCCACTTGTACTACTTCCAGTAAGCAATTGACTGTTCAACAGTCCTTTGCGAGGAAGATGAAATATCACAGCAGTCATCCTACTGCAAAGCGGATAACTGAGTCCTTGACAACTATGTTGGTGTTAGACGTGCGTCCGGTATCCGCCGTTAGTTCACAGGGAACTAGACAATTTATTGAGGCAGTGTGCCCCCGTTACCAAATACCATCTAGGTTCCACTTCTCTAGGCAGGCGATACCGAGAATGTACACGGACGTCAGAAAAAGACTCACCAGTGTCCTAAAAAATGCAGTTGTACCCAATGTCCACTTAACCACGGACATGTGGACAAGTGGAGCAGGGCAGGGTCAGGACTATATGACTGTGACAGCCCACTGGGTAGATGTATGGACTCCCGCCGCAAGAACAGCAGCGGCGGCACCAGTAGCAGCATCTCGCAAACGCCAACTCTTTCCTAGGCAGGCTACGCTTTGTATCACCGCTTTCCAGAATACGCACACAGCTGAAAACCTCTTACGGCAACTGAGGAAGATCATCGCGGAATGGCTTACCCCAATTGGACTCTCCTGTGGATTTGTGGCATCGGACAACGCCAGCAATATTGTGTGTGCATTAAATATGGGCAAATTCCAGCACGTCCCATGTTTTGCACATACCTTGAATTTGGTGGTGCAGAATTTTTTAAAAAACGACAGGGGCGTGCAAGAGATGCTGTCGGTGGCCAGAAAAATTGCGGGACACTTTCGGCGTACAGGCACCACGTACAGAAGACTGGAGCACCACCAAAAACTACTGAACCTGCCCTGCCATCATCTGAAGCAAGAAGTGGTAACGAGGTGGAATTCAACCCTCTATATGCTTCAGAGGTTGGAGGAGCAGCAAAAGGCCATTCAAGCCTATACAATTGAGCACGATATAGGAGATGGAATGCACCTGTCTCAAGTGCAGTGGAGAATGATTTCAACGTTGTGCAAGGTTCTGATGCCCTTTGAACTTGCCACACGTGAAGTCAGTTCAGACACTGCCAGCCTGAGTCAGGTCATTCCCCTCATCAGGCTTTTGCAGAAGAAGCTGGAGGCATTGAAGAAGGAGCTAACACGGAGCGATTCCGCTAGGCATGTGGGACTTGTGGATGCAGCCTTAATTCGCTTAACAAGGATTCACGGGTGGTCAATCTGTTGAAATCAGAGCACTACATTTTGGCCACCGTGCTCGATCCTAGATTTAAAGCCTACCTTGGATCTCTCTTTCCGGCAGACACAGGTCTGCTGGGGTTGAAAGACCTGCTGGTGACAAAATTGTCAAGTCAAGCGGAACGCGACCTGTCAACATCTCCTCCTTCACATTCTCCCGCAACTGGGGGTGCGAGGAAAAGGCTCAGAATTCCGAGCCCACCCGCTGGCGGTGATGCAGGGCAGTCTGGAGCGACTGCTGATGCTGACATCTGGTCCGGACTGAAGGACCTGACAACGATTACGGACATGTCGTCTACTGTCACTGCATATGATTCTCTCAACATTGATAGAATGGTGGAGGATTATATGAGTGACCGCATCCAAGTAGGCACGTCACACAGTCCGTACTTATACTGGCAGGAAAAAGAGGCAATTTGGAGGCCCTTGCACAAACTGGCTTTATTCTACCTAAGTTGCCCTCCCACAAGTGTGTACTCCGAAAGAGTGTTTAGTGCCGCCGCTCACCTTGTCAGCAATCGGCGTACGAGGTTACATCCAGAAAATGTGGAGAAGATGATGTTCATTAAAATGAATTATAATCAATTCCTCCGCGGAGACATTGACCAGCAGCAATTGCCTCCACAAAGTACACAGGGAGCTGAGATGGTGGATTCCAGTGGGGACGAATTGATAATCTGTGAGGAGGGGGATGTACACGGTGATATATCGGAGGGTGAAGATGAGGTGGACATCTTGCCTCTGTAGAGCCAGTTTGTGCAAGGAGAGATTAATTGCTTCTTTTTTGGGGGGGGTCCAAACCAACCCGTCATATCAGTCACAGTCGTGTGGCAGACCCTGTCACTGAAATGATGGGTTGGTTAAAGTGTGCATGTCCTGTTTTGTTTATACAACATAAGGGTGGGTGGGAGGGCCCAAGGATAATTCCATCTTGCACCTCTTTTTTCTTTTCTTTTTCTTTGCATCATGTGCTGATTGGGGAGGGTTTTTTGGAAGGGACATCCTGCGTGACACTGCAGTGCCACTCCTAGATGGGCCCGGTGTTTGTGTCGGCCACTAGGGTCGCTAATCTTACTCACACAGCTACCTCATTGCGCCTCTTTTTTTCTTTGCGTCATGTGCTGTTTGGGGAGGGTTTTTTGGAAGGGACATCCTGCGTGACACTGCAGTGCCACTCCTAGATGTGCCCGGTGTTTGTGTCGGCCACTAGGGTCGCTAATCTTACTCACACAGTCAGCTACCTCATTGCGCCTCTTTTTTTCTTTGCGTCATGTGCTGTTTGGGGAGGGTTTTTTGGAAGGGCCATCCTGCGTGACACTGCAGTGCCACTCCTAGATGGGCCCGGTGTTTGTGTCGGCCACTAGGGTCGCTTATCTTACTCACACAGCGACCTCGGTGCAAATTTTAGGACTAAAAATAATATTGTGAGGTGTGATGTGTTCAGAATAGGCTGAAAATGAGTGTAAATTATGTTTTTTGAGGTTAATAATACTTTGGGATCAAAATTACCCCCAAATTCTATGATTTAAGCTGTTTTTTAGGGTTTTTTTAAAAAAACACCCGAATCCAAAACACACCCGAATCCGACAAAAAAAATTCGGTGAGGTTTTGCCAAAACGCGGTCGAACCCAAAACACGGCCGCGGAACCGAACCCAAAACCAAAACACAAAACCCGAAAAATTTCCGGCGCTCATCTCTAGTCGCTAGCAGAATTGCATGAAACTTGGGGACTTACTTGCATCAAGCGTTTGTCACATGGCGCATTGAGGCTAGATGTATGAGGAAGCTTCTGCATTCAATGGGGTATATTTACTAAGATTCGTAATTTCCGAAAATAGGTCAAAGTTCAATCACGAATGACATCGACAGTGTAAAACTGCAACTTTTTGAATTGATTACGATGGATTTACTAAGCTGTCGTATTCGTATTTTTCTTTGCTTCCGATGTCGATGCCATTCGTTTTTTTTTACCTATTTTTACGGCAGTGATTAGCAAAACACTGCCGTTTTTTTTTACAATCAATCTCGGCCGGATCTGTGTGATCCGTGCTGGGGTTCTTATTTTTTTTTTTTTTAATTAAACAATGTAAAATCCCAAAAAAAAATGCGTGGGGTCCCCCCTCCTAAGCATAACCAGCCTCGGGCTCTTTGAGCCGATCCTGGTTGCAGAAATATGGGGAAAAAATTGACAGGGGTTCCCCCATATTTAAGCAACCAGCATCGGGCTCTGCGCCTGGTCCTGGTTCCAAAAATACGGGGGACAAAAAGAGTAGGGGTCCCCCGTATTTTTAAAACCAGCACCGGGCTCCACTAGCTGGACAGATAATGCCACAGCCGGGGGTCACTTTTATACAGTGCCCTGCGGCCGTGGCATCAAAAATCCAACTAGTCACCCCTGGCCGGGGTACCCTGGGGGAGTGGGGACGCCTTCAATCAAGGGGTCCCCCCCCCCCAGCCACCCAAGGGCCAGGGGTGAAGCCCGAGGCTGTCCCCCCCCCATCCAATGGGCTGCGGATGGGGAGGCTGATAGCCATTTGTGATAATGAAAAGATATTGTTTTTAGTAGCAGTACTACAAGTCCCAGCAAGCCTCCCCCGCATGCTGGTACTTGGAGAACCACAAGTACCAGCATGCGGCGGAAAAACGGGCCCGCTGGTACCTGTAGTACTACCACTAAAAAAATACCCAAAAAAACACAAGACACACACACCGTGAAAGTATAATTTTATTACATACATACACACATACATACATACTTACCTTATGTTCTCACGCAGGTCGGTCCTCTTCTCCAGTAGAATCCAAGGGCTACCTGTTGAAGAAATTCTACTCACCAGATCCATGGGTCCAGGCTCCTCTGCAAATCCAGGGTTAATCCACGTACTTGAATAAATAAAAAAAAACGGTGTCCCGACCACGAACTGAAAGGGGACCCATGTTTGCACATGGGTCACCTTCCCACGAATGCCAGAAACCCACTTTGACTTCTGTCTAAGTGGGTTTCTTCAGCCAATCAGGGAGTGCCACGTTGTAGCACTCTCCTGATCAGCTGTGTGCTGCTGTCCTCACTGACAGGCAGCACGCGGCAGTGTTACAATGTAGCGCCTATGCGCTACATTGTAACCAATGATGGGAACTTTCTGCCCTGCGGTTGACCTAAAGTGACGTCACCGCTGAGCAGAAAGTTCCCAGCATTGGTTACAATGGAGCGCATAGGCGCTACATTGTAACACTGCCGTGTGCCGCCTGTCAGTGAGGACAGCAGCACACAGCTGATCAGGAGAGTGCTACAACGTGGCACTCCCTGATTGGCTGAAGAAACCCACTTAGACAGAAGTCAGAGTGGCTTTCTGGCATTCGTGGAAAGGTGACCCATGTGCAAACATGGGTCCCCTTTCAGTTCGTGGTCGGGACACCGTTTTTTTTTTTTATTCAAGTACGTGGATTAACCCTGGATTTGCCGAGGAGCCTGGACCCATGGATCTGGTGAGTAGAATTTCTTCAACAGGTAGCCCTTGGATTCTACTGGAGAAGAGGACCGACCTGCGTGAGAACATAAGGTAAGTATTAGAGATGAGCGGGTTCGGTTTCTCTGAATCCGAACCCGCCAGAACTTCATGTTTTATTTCACGGGTCCGAGCGACTCGGATCTTCCCGCCTTGCTCGGTTAACCCGAGCGCGCCCGAACGTCATCATGACGCTGTCGGATTCTCGCGAGGCTCGGATTCTATCGCGAGACTCGGATTCTATATAAGGAGCCGCGCGTCGCCGCCATTTTCACACGTGCATTGAGATTGATAGGGAGAGGACGTGGCTGGCGTCCTCTCCGTTTAGAATTAGAATAGATTAGAGAGACACTTGATTTACTAATTTTGGGGAGCATTAGGAGTACTCAGTAGTGTACAGTGCAGAGTTTTGCTGATAGTGACCAGTGACCACCACTTTTATTTATAATCCGTTCTCTGCCTGAAAAAAGCGATACACAGCACACAGTGACTCAGTCACATACCATATCTGTGTGCACTGCTCAGGCTCAGGCCAGTGTGCTGCATCATCTATTATCTATCTATATATAATATTATATATATCTGTCTGACTGCTCAGCTCACACAGCTTATAATTGTGGGGGAGACTGGGGAGCACTACTGCAGTGCCAGTTATAGGTTATAGCAGGAGCCAGGAGTACATAATATATTATATAGTGAGTGACCACCAGACACACAGTGCAGTTTATTTAATATATCCGTTCTCTGCCTGAAAAAAGCGATACACACAGTGACTCAGTCAGTCACATACCATATCTGTGTGCACTGCTCAGGCTCAGGCCAGTGTGCTGCATCATCTATATATATTATATATCTGTCTGACTGCTCAGCTCACACAGCTTATAATTGTGGGGGAGACTGGGGAGCACTACTGCAGTGCCAGTTATAGGTTATAGCAGGAGCCAGGAGTACATAATATTATATTAAAATTAAACAGTGCACACTTTTGCTGCAGGAGTGCCACTGCCAGTGTGACTAGTGACCAGTGACCTGACCACCAGTATATAATATTAGTAGTATACTATCTCTTTATCAACCAGTCTATATTAGCAGCAGACACAGTACAGTGCGGTAGTTCACGGCTGTGGCTACCTCTGTGTCGGCACTCGGCAGCCCGTCCATAATTGTATATACCACCTAACCGTGGTTTTTTTTTCTTTCTTTATACATACATACATACTAGTTACGAGTATACTATCTCTTTATCAACCAGTCTATATATTAGCAGCAGACACAGTACAGTGCGGTAGTTCACGGCTGTGGCTACCTCTGTGTCGGCACTCGGCAGCCCGTCCATAATTGTATATACCACCTAACCGTGGTTTTTTTTTCTTTCTTTATACATACATACTAGTTACGAGTATACTATCTCTTTATCAACCAGTCTATATATTAGCAGCAGACACAGTACAGTGCGGTAGTTCACGGCTGTGGCTACCTCTGTGTCGGCACTCGGCAGCCCGTCCATAATTGTATATACCACCTAACCGTGGTTTTTTTTTCTTTCTTTATACATACATACTAGTTACGAGTATACTATCTCTTTATCAACCAGTCTATATTAGCAGCAGACACAGTACAGTGCGGTAGTTCACGGCTGTGGCTACCTCTGTGTCGGCACTCGGCAGCCCGTCCATAATTGTATATACCACCTAACCGTGGTTTTTTTTTCTTTCTTTATACATACATACTAGTTACGAGTATACTATCTCTTTATCAACCAGTCTATATATTAGCAGCAGACACAGTACAGTGCGGTAGTTCACGGCTGTGGCTACCTCTGTGTCGGCACTCGGCAGCCCCGACCTCGGTGCAAATTTTAGGACTAAAAATAATATTGTGAGGTGTGAGGTATTCAGAATAGACTGAAAATGAGTGGAAATTATGGTTTTTGAGGTTAATAATACTTTGGGATCAAAATGACCCCCAAATTCTATGATTTAAACTGTTTTTTAGTGTTTTTTGAAAAAAACACCCGAATCCAAAACACACCCGAATCCGACAAAAAAAATTCGGTGAGGTTTTGCCAAAACGCGTTCGAACCCAAAACACGGCCGCGGAACCGAACCCAAAACCAAAACACAAAACCCGAAAAATTTCAGGCGCTCATCTCTAGTAAGTATGTATGTATGTGTGTATGTATGTAATAAAATTATACTTTCACGGTGTGTGTGTCTTGTGTTTTTTTGGGTATTTTTTTAGTGGTAGTACTACAGGTACCAGCGGGCCCGTTTTTCCGCCGCATGCTGGTACTTGTGGTTCTCCAAGTACCAGCATGCGGGGGAGGCTTGCTGGGACTTGTAGTACTGCTACTAAAAACAATATCTTTTATTTTACAACAAAGGCTATCAGCCCTCCCATCCGCAGCCCATTGGATGGGGGGGGACAGCCTCGGGCTTCACCCATGGCCCTTGGGTGGCTGGGGGGGGGGGACCCCTTGATTGAAGGGGTTCCCACTCCCCCAGGGTACCCCGGCCAGGGGTGACTAGTTGGATTTTTGATGCCACGGCCGCAGGGCGCTGTATAAAAGTGACCCCCGGCTGTGGCATTATCTGTCCAGCTAGTGGAGCCCGGTGCTGGTTTTAAAAATACGGGGGACCCCTACTCTTTTTGTCCCCCGTATTTTTGGGACCAGGACCAGGCGCAGAGCCCGATGCTGGTTGCTTAAATATGGGGGAACCCCTGTCATTTTTTTCCCCATATTTCTGCAACCAGGATCGGCTCAAAGAGCCTGAGGCTGGTTATGCTTAGGAGGGGGGACCCCACGCAATTTTTTTGGCAAAAATAAGCACTTTCCCACCCCTTCCCACTGATATACATGCACGGATCTCATGGATCCCTGCATGCATCTCAAATCACGGAAAAAAAAAGCAGGTCTGTTTTTTTTTTAGGACTTTTTTACGAGTTGTAATTTTTCACGGCAGTGTTTTGTGTTTTTTTGCTTTGCACTTCTTAGTAAATGACCGAGATTCATATCTAAACAGGCGTAATTTGACCGATGGTGTATTCATTCGTAATTTTTTACCTGAACTAGCAAAAAATTACGAATGCCCTCATCACTGCCGTGATTAGTGTTTAGTAAATGACCGAGATTAACCGAGATGACACTTTGAAGAAAAAACGGCATCTCGGTCAAAATCGGGAGCTTAGTAAATATACCCCATTGTGTGCCTAGTTAGTTAGTTAGTTAGTAAGTGAATAATACAACAAACACCCTATATTTAATAATTAATATAAGATATGATATGTTCAAGCTCCAAATAAATTTAAATGACATGTTTTGCTGTCCTTGTCACCACCATTTATATCCTCAGTTGTTCTGCATGTAAACTTGTGCAAAATGGACACGGCCATTGAGAATGTACAGCAATCAATGGGAGATACCTTCTGACCAGCTCAACAGAAGTCCAGAGTTGCACGCAATGCCAATGTTCACGAAGTTGAGTGTTTTTTTGCAACTGCGCATATGCAAAACAACCTAAAGGATCATAGGGCACATGGTTTACTTTACATATGAAATCCCGGTGGTCGGGATGCCGGCAGTCAAAATATCGACTGTGGCATCCTGACGCCGGGAATTCCGACACCTGCACAATAAGGTAGCTAAACCTAATCCCTAACCCCCCCTACCCTTAACCTTCCATCCCTGCAGCCTTAACCTAACCCTCTTCCTACGGCAGCCTACCTCCAACCCTCCCTGATGGTGCCTAACCCTAACAACCCTTCCCGCAGCCTAAACCTAAACCTCCCTCCCCTGCAGCCTAACCCTAACCCTCCCCAGGGGTGCCTAACACTAACCCACCCAATCCCCACAGCCTAATCCACTCTCCCCGCAACCTAACCCTAACCCGCAGCCTGAACCTAAGCCCCCCTCACGGCTTACCTATCCTGAGCGTCGGCAGGTCCTCATTCGGAAGTCCAGTATTCATTCTTGTTGAGATTCCGGCGTCGGTATCCCCTAGAGATGAGCGGGTTCGGTTCCTCGGAATCCGAACCCGCCCGAACTTCAGGTTTTTTTACACGGGTCCGAGCGACTCGGATCTTCCCGCCTTGCTCGGTTAACCCGAGCGCGCCGAACGTCATCATCCCGCTGTCGGATTCTCGCGAGGCTCGGATTCTATCGCGAGACTCGGATTCTATATAAGGAGC
Source organism: Pseudophryne corroboree (assembly GCF_028390025.1). Classification (NCBI taxonomy): domain Eukaryota; kingdom Metazoa; phylum Chordata; class Amphibia; order Anura; family Myobatrachidae; genus Pseudophryne; species Pseudophryne corroboree. The sequence continues at coordinate 379,458,416 of NC_086446.1, read as the reverse complement.
CGCGCGTCACCGCCATTTTCACACGTGCATTGAGATTGATAGGGAGAGGACGTGGCTGGCGTCCTCTCCGTTTAGAGTGACTAGAGTACTAGAGAGAGACACAAATTTTGGGGAGCATATAGGAGGAGTACTACTTGCTGCTGATAGTGTGACCAGTGACCAGTGCCACCAGTTTAATTAATCCATTCTCTGCCTGAAAAAAAACGATACACAGTGTGACACAGTCACACATACCATATCTGTGCTCAGCCCAGTGTGCTGCATCATATACTGTATATCATTATCTGACTGCTGAGTGCTCACTGCTCACACAGCTTAATTGTGGGGGAGACTGGGGAGCAGTTATAGCAGGAGTACATTTAAGTACAGTGCACACTTTTGCTGCCAGAGTGCCACTGCCAGTGTGACTGACCAGTGACCACTGACCACCAGTATTGTGATTGTCTGCTGACCACCAGTATATTGTGATTGTCTGCCTGAAAAAGTTAAACACTCGTCGTGTGGTGTTTTTATAAACGCATTCTGCAGACAGTGTCCAGCAGGTCCGTCATTACATAATATATACCTGTCCGGCTGCAGTACTAGTGTGATATATATATATATATATATTTTAATTTTATCTCATTATCATCCAGTCTATATTAGCAGCAGACACAGTACGGTAGTCCACGGCTGTAGCTACCTCTGTGTCGGCAGTCGCTCGTCCATCCATAATTGTATACCACCTACCCGTGGTTTTTTTTTTTTCCTATCTTCTTGATACTAGTAGCTTACTTTAGGAGTCTGCAGTGCTGACAGACAGTGTCCAGCAGGTCCGTCATTACATAATATATACCTGTCCGGCTGCAGTACTAGTGTGATATATATATATATATTTTAATTTTATCTCATTATCATCCAGTCTATATTAGCAGCAGACACAGTACGGTAGTCCACGGCTGTAGCTACCTCTGTGTCGGCAGTCACTCGTCCATCCATAATTGTATACCACCTACCCGTGTTTTTTTTTTTCTATCTTCTTGATACTAGTAGCTTACTTTAGGAGTCTGCAGTGCTGACAGACAGTGTCCAGCAGGTCCGTCATTACATAATATATACCTGTCCGGCTGCAGTACTAGTGTGATATATATATATATATATTTTAATTTTATCTCATTATCATCCAGTCTATATTAGCAGCAGACACAGTACGGTAGTCCACGGCTGTAGCTACCTCTGTGTCGGCAGTCGCTCGTCATCCATAAGTATACTAGTATCCATCCATCTCCATTGTTTACCTGAGGTGCCTTTTAGTTGTGCCTATTAAAATATGGAGAACAAAAATGTTGAGGTTCCAAAAATAGGGAAAGATCAAGATCCACTTCCACCTCGTGCTGAAGCTGCTGCCACTAGTCATGGCCGAGACGATGAAATGCCAGCAACGTCGTCTGCCAAGGCCGATGCCCAATGTCATAGTACAGAGCATGTAAAATCCAAAACACCAAATATCAGTAAAAAAAGGACTCAAAAATCTAAAATAAAATCGTCGGAGGAGAAGCGTAAACTTGCCAATATGCCATTTACCACACGGAGTGGCAAGGAACGGCTGAGGCCCTGGCCTATGTTCATGGCTAGTGGTTCAGCTTCACATGAGGATGGAAGCACTCAGCCTCTCGCTAGAAAAATGAAAAGACTCAAGCTGGCAAAAGCACAGCAAAGAACTGTGCGTTCTTCGAAATCCCAAATCTACAAGGAGAGTCCAATTGTGTCGGTTGCGATGCCTGACCTTCCCAACACTGGACGTGAAGAGCATGCGCCTTCCACCATTTGCACGCCCCCTGCAAGTGCTGGAAGGAGCACCCGCAGTCCAGTTCCTGATAGTCAGATTGAAGATGTCAGTGTTGAAGTACACCAGGATGAGGAGGATATGGGTGTTGCTGGCGCTGGGGAGGAAATTGACAAGGAGGATTTTGATGGTGAGGTGGTTTGTTTAAGTCAGGCACCCGGGGAGACACCTGTTGTCCGTGGGAGGAATATGGCCATTGACATGCCTGGTCAAAATACCAAAAAAATCAGCTCTTCGGTGTGGAAGTATTTCAACAGAAATGCGGACAACATTTGTCAAGCCGTGTGTTGCCTTTGTCAAGCTGTAATAAGTAGGGGTAAGGACGTTAACCACCTCGGAACATCCTCCCTTATACGTCACCAGCAGCGCATTCATAATAAGTCAGTGACAAGTTAAAAAACTTTGGGCGACAGCGGAAGCAGTCCACTGACCAGTAAATCCCTTCCTCTTGTAACCAAGCTCACGCAAACCACCCCACCAACTCCCTCAGTGTCAATTTCCTCCTTCCCCAGGAATGCCAATAGTCCTGCAGGCCATGTCACTGGCAATTCTGACGAGTCCTCTCCTGCCTGGGATTCCTCCGATGCATCCTTGCGTGTAACGCCTACTGCTGCTGGCGCTGCTGTTGTTGCTGCTGGGAGTCGATGGTCATCCCAGAGGGGAAGTCGGAAGACCACTTGTACTACTTCCAGTAAGCAATTGACTGTCCAACAGTCCTTTGCGAGGAAGATGAAATATCACAGCAGTCATCCTGTTGCAAAGCGGATAACTGAGGCCTTGACAACTATGTTGGTGTTAGACGTGCGTCCGGTATCCGCCGTTAGTTCACAGGGAACTAGACAATTTCTTGAGGTAGTGTGCCCCCGTTACCAAATACCATCTAGGTTCCACTTCTCTAGGCAGGCGATACCGAGAATGTACACGGACGTCAGAAAAAGAGTCACCAGTGTACTAAAAAATGCAGTTGTACCCAATGTCCACTTAACCACGGACATGTGGACAAGTGGAGCAGGGCAGGGGCAGGACTATATGACTGTGACAGCCCACTGGGTAGATGTATGGACTCCCGCCGCAAGAACAGCAGCGGCGGCACCAGTAGCAGCATCTCGCAAACGCCAACTCTTTCCTAGGCAGGCTACGCTTTGTATCACCGGTTTCCAGAATACGCACACAGCTGAAAACCTCTTACGGCAACTGAGGAAGATCATTGCGGAATGGCTTACCCCAATTGGACTCTCCTGTGGATTTGTGGCATCGGACAACGCCAGAAATATTGTGTGTGCATTAAATATGGGCAAATTCCAGCACGTCCCATGTTTTGCACATACCTTGAATTTGGTGGTGCAGAATTTTTAAAAAAACGAGAGGGGCGTGCAAGAGATGCTGTCGGTGGCCAGAAGAATTGCGGGACACTTTCGGCGTACAGGCACCACGTACAGAAGACTGGAGCACCACCAAAAACGCCTGAACCTGCCCTGCCATCATCTGAAGCAAGAAGTGGTAACGAGGTGGAATTCAACCCTCTATATGCTTCAGAGGTTGGAGGAGCAGCAAAAGGCCATTCAAGCCTATACAATTGAGCACGATATAGGAGGTGGAATGCACCTGTCTCAAGCGCAGTGGAGAATGATTTCAACGTTGTGCAAGGTTCTGCTGCCCTTTGAACTTGCCACACGTGAAGTCAGTTCAGACACTGCCAGCCTGAGTCAGGTCATTCCCCTCATCAGGCTTTTGCAGAAGAAGCTGGAGACATTGAAGGAGGAGCTAACACGGAGCGATTCCGCTAGGCATGTGGGACTTGTGGATGGAGCCCTTAATTCGCTTAACAAGGATTCACGGGTGGTCAATCTGTTGAAATCAGAGCACTACATTTTGGCCACCGTGCTCGATCCTAGATTTAAAACCTACCTTGGATCTCTCTTTCCGGCAGACACAAGTCTGCTGGGGTTCAAAGACCTGCTGGTGACAAAATTGTCAAGTCAAGCGGAACGCGACCTGTCAACATCTCCTCCTTCACATTCTCCCGCAACTGGGGGTGCGAGGAAAAGGCTCAGAATTCCGAGCCCACCCGCTGGCGGTGATGCAGGGCAGTCTGGAGCGACTGCTGATGCTGACATCTGGTCCGGACTGAAGGACCTGCCAACGATTACGGACATGTCGTCTATTGTCACTGCATATGATTCTCTCCCCATTGAAAGAATGGTGGAGGATTATATGAGTGACCGCATCCAAGTAGGCACGTCAGACAGTCCGTACTTATACTGGCAGGAAAAAGAGGCAATTTGGAGGCCCTTGCACAAACTGGCTTTATTCTACCTAAGTTGCCCTCCCACAAGTGTGTACTCCGAAAGAGTGTTTAGTGCCGCCGCTCACCTTGTCAGCAATCGGCGTACGAGGTTACTTCCAGAAAATGTGGAGAAGATGATGTTCATTAAAATGAATTATAATCAATTCCTCCGTGGAGACATTGACCAGGAGCAATTGCCTCCACAAAGTACACAGGGAGCTGAGATGGTGGATTCCAGTGGGGACGAATTGATAATCTGTGAGGAGGGGGATGTACACGGTGATATATCGGAGGATGATGATGAGGTGGACATCTTGCCTCTGTAGAGCCAGTTTGTGCAAGGAGAGATTAATTGCTTCTTTTTTGGTGGGGGTCCAAACCAACCCGTCATTTCAGTCACAGTCGTGTGGCAGACCCTGTCACTGAAATGATGGGTTGGTTAAAGTGTGCATGTCCTGTTTATACAACATAAGGGTGGGTGGGAGGGCCCAAGGACAATTCCATCTTGCACCTCTTTTTTCTTAAATTTTTCTTTGCGTCATGTGCTGTTTGGGGAGTATTTTTTTGAAGGGCCATCCTGCGTGACACTGCAGTGCCACTCCTAGATGGGCCAGGTGTTTGTGTCGGCCACTAGGGTCGCTTACCTTACTCACACAGCTACCTCATTGCGCCTCTTTTTTTCTTTGCGTCATGTGCTGTTTGGGGAGTGTTTTTTGGAAGGGCCATCCTGCGTGACACTGCAGTGCCACTCCTAGATGGGCCAGGTGTTTGTGTCGGCCACTAGGGTCGCTTAGCTTACTCACACAGCTACCTCATTGCGCCTCTTTTTTTCTTTGCGTCATGTGCTGTTTGGGGAGTGTTTTTTGGAAGGGCCATCCTGCGTGACACTGCAGTGCCACTCCTAGATGGGCCAGGTGTTTGTGTCGGCCACTAGGGTCGCTTAGCTTACTCACACAGCTACCTCATTGCGCCTCTTTTTTTCTTTGCGTCATGTGCTGTTTGGGGAGTGTTTTTTGGAAGGGCCATCCTGCGTGACACTGCAGTGCCACTCCTAGATGGGCCAGGTGTTTGTGTCGGCCACTAGGGTCGCTTAGCTTACTCACACAGCTACCTCATTGCGCCTCTTTTTTTCTTTGCGTCATGTGCTGTTTGGGCAGTGTTTTTTGGAAGGGCCATCCTGCGTGACACTGCAGTGCCACTCCTAGATGGGCCAGGTGTTTGTGTCGGCCACTAGGGTCGCTTAGCTTACTCACACAGCTACCTCATTGCGCCTCTTTTTTTCTTTGCGTCATGTGCTGTTTGGGGAGTGTTTTTTTTGGAAGGGCCATCCTGCGTGACACTGCAGTGCCACTCCTAGATGGGCCAGGTGTTTGTGTCGGCCACTAGGGTCGCTTAGCTTAGTCATCCAGCGACCTCGGTGCAAATTTTAGGACTAAAAATAATATTGTGAGGTGTGAGGTGTTCAGAATAGACTGAAAATGAGTGGAAATTATGGTTTTTGAGGTTAATAATACTTTGGGATCAAAATGACCCCCCAAATTCTATGATTTAAGCTGTTTTTTTGTGTTTTTTGAAAAAAACACCCGAATCCAAAACACACCCGAATCCGACAAAAAAAATTCGGTGAGGTTTTGCCAAAACGCGTTCGAACCCAAAACACGGCCGCGGAACCGAACCCAAAACCAAAACACAAAACCCGAAAAATTTCAAGTGCACATCTCTAGTATCCCCATCAGTGTCAGGATTCCAGAGTCGGTATTCCAAACGCTGGGATTACAAACACCAGGATCCTGATCGCATTCCCATGTATTACACTGTGAGTACGCAGTTGCAATTTAGTGCACCGGTCACATGAATACATTCGGTCTTATGGGCATGTTATGGAGTGGTCGCAGGTGTCTCGTTGAAGTGTTTGCGTACACAGATGCACAATTCTTGACATTAGAAGATGGGATTAGAAGATTGCACTCGCATGGGGTTGGTGCAAGATTCGATGGTGCGATCGATAGTGGAGTCTAAAGATGCACCAAGTGATATTACAACTAGAGATGAGCGGGTTCGGTTCCTCGTAAACCGAACCCGCCCGAACTTCAGTTTTTTTTACACGGGTCCGAGCGACTCGGATCTTCCCGCCTTGCTCGGTTAACCCGAGCGCGCCCGAACGTCATCATCCCGCTGTCGGATTCTCGCGAGTCTCGGATTCTATCGCGAGACTCGGATTCTATATAAGGAGCCGCGCCTCGCCGCCATTTTCACACGTGCATTGAGATTGATAGGGAGAGGACGTGGCTGGCGTCCTCTCCGTTTATAGAGAGTGAGACTACTAGAGTAGAGAGAGACACAGTATTATTTACTTTAGTAATTTTGGGGAGCATTAGGAGGAGTACTACTACTTGCTGAAGTGATAGTGTGACTGTATTATATCTGACTTGTGGGGGGAGACAGTGGGGAGCAGTTAGAGTCTGAGAGCAGGAGCACATATTTTAACGTACAGTGCACACTTTTGCTGGCACTCTGCTGCCAGAGTGCCACACTGCCATTGTGACCACACTGACCACCAGTATATATTGTGATTGTCTGCTTAGGAGTACTACTTGCAAGTTGCTGATAGTGTGACCAGTGACCTGACCACCAGTTTAATTAATCACCACCAGTTTAATATATATATATATATATATATATATATATAATTGTATATAATATATATATAATTGTATATGTATACCACCTACCCGTGTTTTTTTTTTTTTTCTTTCTTCTTGATAAATACTACTATAGTAGCTTACTGTAGCAGTCTGCGGTGCTGCTGAGCTGACAGTGTCCAGCAGGTCCGTCATCAGTCATTACATAATAAATATATATACCTGTGCGGCTGCAGTACTAGTGATATTATATATATATATATATATATATATATATTAATTTCATCTCATTATCATCCAGTCTATATTAGCAGCAGACACAGTACGGTAGTCCACGGCTGTAGCTACCTCTGTGTCGGCAGTCGCTGGTCCATCCATAATTGTATACCACCTACCCGTGGTTTTTTTTTTCTCTTTCTTCTTGATACATACTACTATAGTAGCTTACTGTAGCAGTCTGCGGTGCTGCTGAGCTGGCAGTGTCCAGCAGGTCCGTCATCAGTCATTACATAATAAATATATATACCTGTCCGGCTGCAGTACTAGTGATATTATATATATATATATATTAATTTCATCTCATTATCATCCAGTCTATATTAGCAGCAGACACAGTACGGTAGTCCACGGCTGTAGCTACCTCTGTGTCGGCAGTCGCTGGTCCATCCATAATTGTATACCACCTACCCGTGGTTTTTTTTTTCTTCTTGATACATACTACTATAGTAGCTTACTGTAGCAGTCTGCGGTGCTGCTGAGCTGACAATGTCCAGCAGGTCCGTCATCAGACATTACATAATAAATATATATACCTGTCCGGCTGCAGTACTAGTGATATTATATATATATATATATATATATATATTAATTTCATCTCATTATCATCCAGTCTATATTAGCAGCAGACACAGTACGGTAGTCCACGGCTGTAGCTACCTCTGTGTCAGCAGTCGCTGGTCCATCCATAAGTATACTAGTATCCATCCATCTCCATTGTTTACCTGAGGTGCCTTTTAGTTGTGCTTATTAAAATATGGAGAACAAAAATGTTGAGGTTCCAAAATTAGGGAAAGATCAAGATCCACTTCCACCTCGTGCTGAAGCTGCTGCCACTAGTCATGGCCGAGACGATGAAATGCCAGCAACGTCGTCTGCCAAGGCCGATGCCCAATGTCATAGTACAGAGCATGTAAAATCCAAAACACCAAATATCAGTAAAAAAAGGACTCCAAAATCTAAAATAAAATTGTCAGAGGAGAAGCGTAAACTTGCCAATATGCCATTTACCACACGGAGTGGCAAGGAACGGCTGAGGCCCTGGCCTATGTTCATGGCTAGTGGTTCAGCTTCACATGAGGATGGAAGCACTCAGCCTCTCGCTAGAAAAATGAAAAGACTCAAGCTGGCAAAAGCACCGCAAAGAACTGTGCGTTCTTCGAAATCCCAAATCCACAAGGAGAGTCCAATTGTGTCGGTTGCGATGCCTGACCTTCCCAACACTGGACGTGAAGAGCATGCGCCTTCCACCATTTGCACGCCCCCTGCAAGTGCTGGAAGGAGCACCCGCAGTCCAGTTCCTGATAGTCAGATTGAAGATGTCAGTGTTGAAGTACACCAGGATGAGGAGGATATGGGTGTTGCTGGCACTGGGGAGGAAATTGACAAGGAGGATTCTGATGGTGAGGTGGTTTGTTTAAGTCAGGCACCCGGGGAGACACCTGTTGTCCGTGGGAGGAATATGGCCATTGACATGCCTGGTCAAAATACCAAAAAAATCAGCTCTTCGGTGTGGAAGTATTTCAACAGAAATGCGGACAACATTTGTCAAGCCGTGTGTTGCCTTTGTCAAGCTGTAATAAGTAGGGGTAAGGACGTTAACCACCTCGGAACATCCTCCCTTATACGTCACCAGCAGCGCATTCATAATAAGTCAGTGACAAGTTAAAAAACTTTGGGCGACAGCGGAAGCAGTCCACTGACCAGTAAATCCCTTCCTCTTGTAACCAAGCTCACGCAAACCACCCCACCAACTCCCTCAGTGTCAATTTCCTCCTTCCCCAGGAATGCCAATAGTCCTGCAGGCCATGTCACTGGCAATTCTGACGAGTCCTCTCCTGCCTGGGATTCCTCTGATGCATCCTTGCGTGTAACGCCTACTGCTGCTGGCGCTGCTGTTGTTGCTGCTGGGAGTCGATGGTCATCCCAGAGGGGAAGTCGGAAGACCACTTGTACTACTTCCAGTAAGCAATTGACTGTCCAACAGTCCTTTGCGAGGAAGATGAAATATCACAGCAGTCATCCTGTTGCAAAGCGGATAACTGAGGCCTTGACAACTATGTTGGTGTTAGACGTGCGTCCGGTATCCACCGTTAGTTCACAGGGAACTAGACAATTTCTTGAGGTAGTGTGCCCCCGTTACCAAATACCATCTAGGTTCCACTTCTCTAGGCAGGCGATACCGAGAATGTACACGGACGTCAGAAAAAGACTCACCAGTGTCCTAAAAAATGCAGTTGTACCCAATGTCCACTTAACCACGGACATGTGGACAAGTGGAGCAGGGCAGGGTCAGGACTATATGACTGTGACAGCCCACTGGGTAGATGTATGGACTCCCGCCGCAAGAACAGCAGCGGCGGCACCAGTAGCAGCATCTCGCAAACGCCAACTCTTTCCTAGGCAGGCTACGCTTTGTATCACCGGTTTCCAGAATACGCACACAGCTGAAAACCTCTTACGGCAACTGAGGAAGATCATCGCGGAATGGCTTACCCCAATTGGACTCTCCTGTGGATTTGTGGCATCGGACAACGCCAGCAATATTGTGTGTGCATTAAATATGGGCAAATTCCAGCACGTCCCATGTTTTGCACATACCTTGAATTTGGTGGTGCAGAATTTTTTAAAAAACGAGAGGGGCGTGCAAGAGATGCTGTCGGTGGCCAGAAGAATTGCGGGACACTTTCTGCGTACAGGCACCACGTACAGAAGACTGGAGCTCCACCAAAAACGCCTGAACCTGCCCTGCCATCATCTGAAGCAAGAAGTGGTAACGAGGTGGAATTCAACCCTCTATATGCTTCAGAGGTTGGAGGAGCAGCAAAAGGCCATTCAAGCCTATACAATTGAGCACGATATAGGAGGTGGAATGCACCTGTCTCAAGCGCAGTGGAGAATGATTTCAACGTTGTGCAAGGTTCTGCTGCCCTTTGAACTTGCCACACGTGAAGTCAGTTCAGACACTGCCAGCCTGAGTCAGGTCATTCCCCTCATCAGGCTTTTGCAGAAGAAGCTGGAGACATTGAAGGAGGAGCTAACACGGAGCGATTCCGCTAGGCATGTGGGACTTGTGGATGGAGCCCTTAATTCGCTTAACAAGGATTCACGGGTGGTCAATCTGTTGAAATCAGAGCACTACATTTTGGCCACCGTGCTCGATCCTAGATTTAAAACCTACCTTGGATCTCTCTTTCCGGCAGACACAAGTCTGCTGGGGTTCAAAGACCTGCTGGTGACAAATTTGTCAAGTCAAGCGGAACGCGACCTGTCAACATCTCCTCCTTCACATTCTCCCGCAACTGGGGGTGCGAGGAAAAGGCTCAGAATTCCGAGCCCACCCGCTGGCGGTGATGCAGGGCAGTCTGGAGCGACTGCTGATGCTGACATCTGGTCCGGACTGAAGGACCTGCCAACGATTACGGACATGTCGTCTATTGTCACTGCATATGATTCTCTCCCCATTGAAAGAATGGTGGAGGATTATATGAGTGACCGCATCCAAGTAGGCACGTCAGACAGTCCGTACTTATACTGGCAGGAAAAAGAGGCAATTTGGAGGCCCTTGCACAAACTGGCTTTATTCTACCTAAGTTGCCCTCCCACAAGTGTGTACTCCGAAAGAGTGTTTAGTGCCGCCGCTCACCTTGTCAGCAATCGGCGTACGAGGTTACTTCCAGAAAATGTGGAGAAGATGATGTTCATTAAAATGAATTATAATCAATTCCTCCGTGGAGACATTGACCAGGAGCAATTGCCTCCACAAAGTACACAGGGAGCTGAGATGGTGGATTCCAGTGGGGACGAATTGATAATCTGTGAGGAGGGGGATGTACACGGTGATATATCGGAGGATGATGATGAGGTGGACATCTTGCCTCTGTAGAGCCAGTTTGTGCAAGGAGAGATTAATTGCTTCTTTTTTGGTGGGGGTCCAAACCAACCCGTCATTTCAGTCACAGTCGTGTGGCAGACCCTGTCACTGAAATGATGGGTTGGTTAAAGTGTGCATGTCCTGTTTATACAACATAAGGGTGGGTGGGAGGGCCCAAGGACAATTCCATCTTGCACCTCTTTTTTCTTAAATTTTTCTTTGCGTCATGTGCTGTTTGGGGAGTATTTTTTTGAAGGGCCATCCTGCGTGACACTGCAGTGCCACTCCTAGATGGGCCAGGTGTTTGTGTCGGCCACTAGGGTCGCTTACCTTACTCACACAGCTACCTCATTGCGCCTCTTTTTTTCTTTGCGTCATGTGCTGTTTGGGGAGTGTTTTTTGGAAGGGCCATCCTGCGTGACACTGCAGTGCCACTCCTAGATGGGCCAGGTGTTTGTGTCGGCCACTAGGGTCGCTTAGCTTACTCACACAGCTACCTCATTGCGCCTCTTTTTTTCTTTGCGTCATGTGCTGTTTGGGGAGTGTTTTTTGGAAGGGCCATCCTGCGTGACACTGCAGTGCCACTCCTAGATGGGCCAGGTGTTTGTGTCGGCCACTAGGGTCGCTTAGCTTACTCACACAGCTACCTCATTGCGCCTCTTTTTTTCTTTGCGTCATGTGCTGTTTGGGGAGTGTTTTTTGGAAGGGCCATCCTGCGTGACACTGCAGTGCCACTCCTAGATGGGCCAGGTGTTTGTGTCGGCCACTAGGGTCGCTTAGCTTACTCACACAGCTACCTCATTGCGCCTCTTTTTTTCTTTGCGTCATGTGCTGTTTGGGCAGTGTTTTTTGGAAGGGCCATCCTGCGTGACACTGCAGTGCCACTCCTAGATGGGCCAGGTGTTTGTGTCGGCCACTAGTGTCGCTTATCTTACTCACACAGCTACCTCATTGCGCCTCTTTTTTTCTTCTTTGCGTCATGTGCTGTTTGGGGAGTGTTTTTTGGAAGGGCCATCCTGCGTGACACTGCAGTGCCACTCCTAGATGGGCCAGGTGTTTGTGTCGGCCACTAGGGTCGCTTATCTTACTCACACAGCTACCTCATTGCGCCTCTTTTTTTCTTCTTTGCGTCACGTGCTGTTTGGGGAGTGTTTTTTGGAAGGGCCATCCTGCGTGACACTGCAGTGCCACTCCTAGATGGGCCAGGTGTTTGTGTCGGCCACTAGGGTCGCTTAGCTTAGTCATCCAGCGACCTCGGTGCAAATTTTAGGACTAAAAATAATATTGTGAGGTGTGAGGTGTTCAGAATAGACTGAAAATGAGTGGAAATTTATGGTTTTTGAGGTTAATAATACTTTGGGATCAAAATGACCCCCAAATTCTATGATTTAAGCTGTTTTTTTAGTGTTTTTTGAAAAAAACACCCGAATCCAAAACACACCCGAATCCGACAAAAAAAATTCGGTGAGGTTTTGCCAAAACGCGTTCGAACCCAAAACACGGCCGTGGAACCGAACCCAAAACCAAAACACAAAACCCGAAAAATTTCAAGTGCACATCTCTAATTACAACGTCTATAGACACTGAAAGTCCTTGCACATTCATACGCACAGATGTACACAAAGGAAGGGCTTTGTAGTGTCAGGGCTTTCAAATAATATATAAGTTGATCTGTGTGTTTTGGAAAGTGCAAAGTGAATTCACTGTCCTCTGGCACCTTAACTAGGTGTGTGCGAGCCATGCAATGACTCAGGACCCTGGGTACATTATCGTCACTGCACCACGGCCCCTGCACTTGGTATGGGGTCTTTCTAAATTAAATTATCACTGGCATCATAATACATTTGTTTGCTTGGTTAAATATGCTGTAATTGTTATTGAAATGTTTCTGTTTCCTGAGCTATTGTGTGAAAACTGCATACATAAATAGAGATATTAATTATACATACTGTGTATGTATGTGTATATAACCACAATGGCATATGCTTGCACTATATAAATAAATGTTAATAATTATATAGCTCAGGCTGCATATGTTTATATTAAATATACAGCTTTATTCATTGTGTTACTCTAAGTGGCAGTTCCCCATTCCCCTTATTCCTGTATCAGTAATGGAGATCTCTGAGATTTATTTGTGTTATTCTTGTATTTAACATATTACTAATTTCACACAAGGTGTGTTTACCTGTTTGTGCATATAACTGTTTCTCTCTGCGTATAGCTGCATATTGGGCTTCTGCCTTCAGGGGGCACTGCTCTGTTTCATATATAAGATTCAGATTCCACAGACCATTCTCTCACAAGTTAGATTCCCTGCTGCCTTTCTGCCTTGCCTCAGCAGCTTTCACCCTTTCTCATAATCTTCTCCTTTTCAGCTCTCTTCTGAGTCTCTTCCGACACTGCTACTGTTTCTCGCTTTCCTTCATACTTTAATCCTCTTCTCTTTAAGTAGTCACACTTACCTGCTACCCCCTCCTCCTCTGTCCTACCACCTTTCTTATCTTTCGCATACAATTCTCTTTGACTCTATTCTTAATCTTTGCTTTCTCCACTGTTCTGTCATATATTATTAATTCACTTTTTGTGTCACACATTTCTCATCGCTCACATTTTTCCCATTTGTTCAGAAATCCATTTTCTTTCTCTTTATTAGTTTTATTTTTATTATTATTATTTGCATATTTCCTGCCAGGAAGTTCTTCAAGTTATCACCTGTCTTTACTGTTTTCTCACTATTGTCCTTTCCTCTCTCATAGTTTTACTCACCCATCTGCTTTTTTTTTTCTCTTTTAGACTGTTTGTTTTCTGCTAACACGTTACGTGCTGTGTCTTCTTTAAAACCATCTATCCCCTTCACTTCTGAAGGGGCCATTCTCCCTCTGCCCCACTATTTTCGGCACCATAGCTCCCCCCAGCCGTGCAACCCCCCGTCCCTTGGCCCCGTTCGGCCTTGGGAGGAAAACATTGGTGGCCGTGGCGATTGGTGTGGTGATGGTCCTAATATTGGTAATCCTAATTCCAGTGTTGGTCAATTCCGTGGGCTCTGATGGCCACTATGAGATGTTGGGCACTTGCCGGATGGTCTGCGACCCCTACCTCAGCAAAACAGGGGCAACCACCACCAGTAGCAGTATCAGAGCCGGCACTGGAGCTGAGCCTTTGAGTGACCGAGGACAACTAGCTCCATCAACTTTAGTGCAAGGACCTCAAGGAAAAGCTGGACGTCCTGGTAAACCAGGTCCACCTGGAGAGCCTGGGCTACCAGGTCCACCTGGTCCAGTAGGTCCACCAGGAGAACGAGGAGAGTCGGGTAAACCTGGACCACCAGGTTTGCCAGGAGGAGGGGTGAATGGTGCCATCAGCACAGCAACATACACCACTTTTCCTCGTGTGGCCTTCTATGCTGGTTTGAAGAACCCCCATGAAGGTTATGAGGTCCTCAAATTTGATGATGTAGTGACCAACCTTGGGAACAACTACGATGCAGCAAGTGGTCGCTTCAGCTGTACAGTGCCTGGCACATATTTCTTTACCTACCATGTCCTGATGAGAGGTGGAGATGGCACCAGCATGTGGGCGGACCTCTGCAAAAATGGACAGGTGAGTGTGCCAGCACTGGCTTTCTGCTACTCTTGTCTAGGGATGTCTAAATTATTCTGAATGGAATTAGGTATAGGGTTAATGAATGAATCACAAAAAGGAATAAACATATTGAAGTGAGAGAATTTGTTACATTACTATAAATAACTGTATCCCCATGGCTGATTTGTATCATTGATTCATCATTGTATCATTGGTTTTTAAGCTTTCAGTTATAAGACTGGACTATATATATACAGTGTATATATATATATATATATATATATATATATAACATTTAATCATATGAGCGCATATGGATGATGGTGTTGGTGGCTTAGTGCTAGGAAACCTTTCGGATATAGAGAATTCCTAGAAGAGTAAATGTGAACCTTCAGAAAAAAATGTAATCAGCGTTCGTCATGTTAATGTACTGTAATGAGCTAATGTAAATTTAATACAAAATAATGGTCCTTATTTATAACTTGGATTAAAGACAATCAATTGTAAGTAAACCCCTTCCCCATGAAAGTGTAAAATAGCAACAATAAATAATCTGATATCTTTTATAAGCAATAGACATTATGTAGGGTTATATAAAGTTCTATATATAATATAAGGTTCTGTATACAAGTTAAATAGTGGTTAGAATAAAGAAATCTGTGAGTGAGAAAAAAAGAATATAAGCATTAAGGGAGTGTGTGGCTATATAATAAGTTCTAATGAAATCTTTACAATTAGCATTGATCCTAAAACTGAACTTCTGTACGATCTGCTCTGGAGCCGTGCCCTGATTGGCACTATCAGAATTAATTACCATGAAAAAGCAAGCTAGCCTAGAGGGAGAATGAGTAATGAGGAATAACTAAGGGGGCTATGAACTTACATTGGACAGCTAGATATCAGCCGTCATAATGTATTAAAGGGTCTTATTGTGGCTCATAGCACATAATGCACTGTGATGCCTGCAAAGTTACATGCTTTTGTTAGCTTAGCATTGCATATCACTTAGGTGCAGATGCAATCGTCACAATGGATGGCTTATTAAACTGAATGCCTAAGGGACAGTGCTTATCACTACACCAACGTTTAAGCGTTAAATCACCCACAGACAAGAGTGAAATAACTCAGTGGAGCAGGGAGAATGAGTTTACCCAGAGGAAGATGAAAAAAACTAGCAGCCTAGAGGAAGGTAGACAGTTAGCACATGGTAGGGAAGAGAGTGAGCCTAACGAAGGAGAGAGGTGACTTATCTAGAATAAAGGGACTGACATAAGGAGGAGAAGAAATTGGTTAGATTTCAGGTCATTCAGAAGCTGTAAGTTGTCCGCAATCGGAAATAAAAGCTGTATGCAGCATTTCACACATCTATTTGCCCATACAGCTCCCAAGTAGCCATCACCACTATCAGGTGCAGTTGCGCCATCCCTCAATTACGCTACATGCCACAACATGCCCTCAGAACACTTAGCCTACGTTTAATAGCCCCATTGTCACTCAGCTGCAAGTAGAGGTACGACGGAGATGCGTGCAGCACTGAATTGCATGTAGTTGCTCATAATCATGTACGCTTCAGCTACAGAGCATGTGCAGAGCTAAAATCGCATGATCCGACTGCAAAATGGAGTTGCTTGCGACTCTGAATCTGAGTATGGGATTAGAAGGAGAATTAAGACTGGCAGTAAGTGAGCTGTGAGAAATAATAATAGACAACCCCCTAAAGTTTTCTCAACAGATTACAGGCCGATGCGTGAGAGATGTGTGCTGAGCGAACCGCTCAGCACACATCTCTCCCGCCGCTCAGCACAGCGCGATGTGTGCTGAGTGTGCGGGGGGAGACGGGGGGGCACTCATTTCACCCAGCGGGTGAAATGAGCGACCCGCCAATCTAGCACCAGCGATAGCGATGCGCGGGGCTGCGCATCGCTATCGCTGTAGGGGGTACACACGGAGCGATCAGGCTTAAAATCTAAGCAATCTAGTCAGATTGCTTAGATTTTAAGCAGCGATCGCTCCGTGAGTACCCCCCTTAATACTCTTCTGAATGACTCCATATGCCATAAGGTTGTGTGCTATGGCTGTCCCATGATCAACATGGTGAGCTAGCTCACATAGGGGTAAATGTATGAAGCAATGATAAGAGAGGAGAAGTGAGCCAGTGGAGAAGTTGCCCATGGCAACCAATCAGCATTGAAGTAACATTTATAATTTGCATACTATAAAATTATACAGAGCAGCTGATTGGTTGTCATGGGCAGATTCTCCACTGGCTCACTTCTCCACTCTTACCACTGCTTCATACATTTACCCCATAATGACAGATGTTATTGGAACCAGGAGGCACATTTAAAGTTATATTAAGTTTTGAAGCATTGAGAGCAAAATAAAGTGTCAAATGTTAGGAAAGAATGTCCACAAGGGAGTAAATAGGCGTTTAGATGGAAGGTTAGGGGTCTATTTACTAAGCCTTGGATGGAGATAAAGTGGACGGAGATAAAATACCAGCCAATCAGCACCTAACTACCATGTTACAGGCTGTGTTTGAAAAATGACAGTTAGGAGCTGATTGGCTGGTACTTGTCCACTTTATCTCCATCCAAGGCTTAGTAAACAGATCCCTTAGTCTGGAAGACCATGAGCTAACCTACTGAGTGGGGAAAGAGAAATAGAGCTACTTAGATAAAGGTCATGGCCTTTGGCTCATTGGTAAACAGAAGAAAATACATTTATTGGCCTATTCATCATCAGTGGCCAGGCCACCAATAATTAAGCATCCAAGCCGCCGGTGGATACTTAGCTATCAGAGCATTTCTGTATTGCTCCGGTGTAGGGACAGATCCACCCTAAAAGCAGCTGTCCCTGTGATTCCTAACACTTAGTATTTACCACTGATGTACCGGCCAACTGCACATGCATGTCCAAATGTCTTGCAGTGTGTCGGCGGCAGAGTTATTCGCTTGGATTCATTTTGGCAACCCCAGACCTCCCTTTCATGGGAATCAGCAGGGCTCCAGCAATTAATGCCACCTGAAAATGGCGTTGGTTCCCACAGGCAAATGTTCAGTTTTCAGAGTTTGCGGCATACCCGGCAGCCCCATTGGGCCCTAATAATGAATGGGCCTGCTACTTAATAACCGGCGGAAACTAGCATTTCCGTAGGTGTAACTGGTCCGTAAAGAATGATGAGTCGCCCCTCGTAAAAAATCAGCACAAATGAGCTAGTTCACAGACTAAAAAAACAGGGACAGAACTATTAAATAAAATAACTGAGTAATATGTAGACACCAAACAAGGGATAAAAAGAAAATAGAGTGGTTCAGACAGATAATATTTGGATGTAGGGAAGCAATATTTACTCCAGATGAGGATACATGTCCATTAAATAGAAATAGAGTGGATCATACAGAACTAATGTAAGTATGAACAGGAAGGATGACCAATATCACTGGAGGGGCAATGCATGAAAATAGCAGAGCCAATAAACACAAGGTCAAATAGCCAATCCAGAGAGAATAAAGAGCTACAGTACAAAGAATGGCAACCTGTTAACTATTTCAGAGGAGAGAGAGAATAAAAGTTCAGAGGAGAGACTGAGTTAACCTAATATATGAAAGTGAGAGCTAATTATCTGAAGGACATGGATAACTAGCCCAGTACTGCAGAGATGAGCTAGTGTAGTAAGAGATGAAGGAGAAAGACAGTGAGCAGTAAGTATGGGGAGAACTATCTCATAGAAAAAAAGAGAAATGGATGTTCTGAATTAGTCTGGTGAGGATCTAGGGGACGTGGGACAGGATGGGGAAGGGAAATCTAGCCTACAGAGTGACAGGGAGAGATAGCCCAGAGAATAATACGTACAAATGTCTCTGTGATAAAGGGTCATATCACCCAAATGAGCTAAGAGTGGTCAAGGACATGAGGCAGTATGAGAGCCAGCTACCCAAGAGCATTTAATGAAGACTCTGTTAGCCTAAAGGAAATATGTTATGGCTTGCCTAGGGATAGTGTGAGAGTCAGCTAGCCCAGAGCAGGTGAAATGCGTATAACCGAGTGAAGGTGAGGCTTAGCCAGCCCAGAGGCAGTGTGAGTGTCATACAGCCATGATGAGCCCAGTCTCAGCCAGCTCAGAGGCAATATAAGAGGGGAACCACAGAACCATGGGACAATGTGGAAGAAAAATTAGAAAGAATGTAAAAAAGCTGTTCTACGAGACAGGCAATAGAGAAGATGCAGTTTGTTTTGGATAACAGAATAAACAGAATTTTAAATTCAAATTGCAAATTTACAAACTGTTTCTCTTTATTCTCCCACAACTTCCCTTACATCCTTAGCAATTTTTATTTGTTTGCATGCCAGTAAATACACTGCTTTAATTCTGACACACATAGTATACTAGTCCTATATGAAAATAAGCAGCTGAAATAAACACATTTCCTAAAACAGTTTCAGTTCTATAATAAAGCGATTAGGAAAAGGCATATATAAAATACAAATTATCTAACAAGTGCAATGCTTACAAAAGTGCTACAGTCGTCATTATAAATGTGGTTCTTCGCTACTTTATCGTCTACCATACTTTTATATATATGTCCCCTATTGATTCCAAATATGTATTATTTTTATTTTCATGCTGTATAATGGAGTACGGAACGGAATAAAAGAGCACAGAGTATGCAAAATGAGATGCTGGAGCTCTATGTGTGGGAGATGTTGTGATTAGTTTGTAGACATATCCCGAAGATAAATGAAATATAGCTTGTGTGTACAGTACGTGATACTGGTATTAGTGTTCACGCTAAAGCAGCCTATCCTGTGCTGTCCCCACCTGCGGGTGGAAATATTTCCGGTTACCGATCACCTATTCACAGTAAGGGGAGAGCTAGGAGGCAGGCCAGCATGTCCATAAGTGCTGGGCATGCCCCCTAGAGTAATGAACGTGTGCTGATGGCTTGAGCAGAGATGACCTCTCAACACCACAATGCCCTGCCTTGCCCCAGGTCTGGCGTGAACACTACTGTGTATCATAAAGTTCATGCAGAAATAGTGGTTATAGTAAATGCTATACATTATTTTCCTCCTAGAGGAGTATTTCCTTGGAGGTCATTGATTTTCAAACGTTTTTAAAGTTTTCCCAGTTAAAAACGTCTTCTGGTTCAACTAGCAGAGGAGCGAAGAGCAGAAGTTTTGCTCTATGTCAAGGGTGTAGCCAGAAGTTTGTGGGCCACATAGCAACATTTTGTAGGGGCCCCCGTCCCAATGCTTTTATAGCGACACCTCTCAGCAGCAGTTGTTAATTTGATGCCCCATAATAGTGCCCTAGTTAATTTTCTGTATCATAGTAGTGCCCTGGGTAATGTTATGCCCCATAGTAGTACTTTAGTTTCTTTTATGAACCATAGTAGTGCCCTAGTTCATGTTATGTCACATTCTAGGGCTGCCAGTACACATTATGCCACCTTATAGTACCCCCAATTCACATTATGCCACATTACAGTGCCCGCTGTTTATATTATGCCACACTATAGTGCCTCCAGTACATATTGTGCTACATTAAAGTGCTCTCTAGTTTAAATTATGCCACCCTGCAGTGCCCCCAGTTCATATTATGACACACTTTTGTACTGCCACTTCATATTGTGCCATATTACAGTGCACCAGTTCTTATTATATTACATTATAGTGCCCAACAGTTAATTTTATATGATAGTAGTAGTCAAGAAATACCATTTGAATCCATAGGCGCTCAAAAAAAACAAATAGAATAAACACAGTGTATTATGTATAAACATAAAATCCAAGTTCAGTACAATCTTTTGGTGAGTCTTATACCTAAAATGCTGGTCTACTGTTTTTAGGAGTAGACAATCATGCTTTCTGTGGGAGCTGGAATTTCACCAGTTTTAGATTCTATAAGCCTTAATTCTTCTCCTTCAGAATCGATACCCAAAAAGAGAGAAATATAGCCTCCAATGGTGTAATACTATTTATTCACTGCACAAAACATATAACAATTGGGGGAAATGGATGGTCTCTCACCCTCTGAAGTGGTCTACAGATAAAAGTAGACAAAACAGCAAGTTAAAAGATGATAATGTTGGGCGTCCCCGGAACCAGCTGTACAACTCCACTGAAAACTAGTTTCCTGTGCATTCAAGCTGTGCATAAGGTCAAACCCAATTGCTTAGCGACCAAGTCCGGGAAATTAGAATCCAATTATATAACCTAGGTCAGTTGCAATATCCACCCCTGCACCACTGTCGTATTTATAATGGGTGCAGTGTGTGCGGTGCATGTGGGCCCTCAGGGTCCAGAGGGGCCCACACCACACACCCTGCACCCATTATTTTCAATACTTATCCTCCGAAGTCCCGCGACGGCAACAGCAGCGTTGTAGAAATCACCAGGAAAATGGTGAGGTGCCCATTTTTGTGGTGTTTCGTGCATGCAAGGTTAGAAAATCACTGGGAACCTGTGCCATTTTCTTAGAGACCTACGCATGTACACTAGACTCTGGGACAGTGCAAGGGTCCCCTAGTGACCCTAGTGCCCAGAGTCTACAGCGCAGCCAGCAAGAGAGGAAGGGGCCCAGACGGAGTCTCTTGAAGCCCCCCTGCCCTGCACCCACTATAGTTACGTCCAGTAGCGGATCTTGCCACGGGCAAGCAGGACTTTTGCCCTGGGCGCCGCCTTCTGGAGGGCGCCGGCGCCATCCGGAGTGCGCCACACCATGGCAAGTCCACTACTGCTATGCCCCCCGCTGCCCGCTGTGTCCCCCGCCGCCCCGCTGGTCCCGCTGGTTCCCCGCTGTGAAGGGAACTAGACGCTACGCGTCTAGTTTCCCTTCGTGGAGAGGACCTTTGCTGTGCGGTGCGCGATCACGTCATCGCGCATCGCACAGCATTGTGGGACTGACACAGACGCTAGGGGTCATAATTGACCTCTAGTGTCTGTCTATGACAGATCCGAGGAGAGGAGCGGCGCCGGCGGAGGTCTGCAGCGGTCAGGAGCGGGGATAGTAAGTATTAATTTTATTTATTTATTTTTTCAGCGGCGCTACTCTACTGTACAGGGGGCGTAACGGACCACGCCCCCTGTATGAAGCCACGCCCATAATTCCCCGCCTAGGGTGCCAAAAGGGCAAGAACCGGCCCTGGTTACGTCCATGCTCTATGTACTGTATGTTTCCAGTAACATTGTCTGCTAGCATATTAAATTCACTGATAAAGCTACAAAATACTGTGAATGATGAATCCCGGCAGTATTTCCTAAGTTATCCTGGCATGTCCCTTTAATAAATACTGCAATATCCATACTGTGCATAGCACCACAAATATTCCAAAAAGACTGGAGAAAAGTAAAAAAAAGGCCTAGGACCGATGTGCAGTAAAAGAGTTTGAAAATCCCTTTAATTTCAACCTGCAAAAAATGATAAAATCCTAAAAGCAGCAAGTGTTTTTTTCATCACTTTGATGATTCATGTCATCACAGTTTTAGAAACAACTCTTATTTCTGTAATAAAACATTTATTTTGGTGCTAAGCTCCAGCAAGGAAACAACTCCTAGAAGATGAAACCAAATTTACAATTCTGTAATTAATAAAAAATGTGCATAAAGAATAATCAATTCAGTAAAATCTCAGTATACTGCTATAATGTTTATTTGAAAACTCTGTAGATAAATTAGATGTTATTATTATTATTATTATTATTATTATTATTATTATTATATTCATTATATATGTATTAATAGTTAAAACATGTGGAAGGTATACATGATGTGCTGTTTACTGACAGATTTTATTTAGCATTTAATAATAACATGGGGTAAAAGAAAAGAAAATATAGTTGATTAATGATTTTCATTCGAAACAGCAAATTATTACTTTTAAATTATCATTAAATTATTAACATATACTATGTTATTATTTGTTTTGTTGTCATTTTGTTGTAAAGATTTAAATTTTATTTATTATTATTATTATTTTTATCACACACTTAAAAGATGTTGTAGTCAACAGAAACCAATCAGAAATTAGCTTTTTAATTTTGCAACCAGCAATACATTACAAAGTACCAGAATCTGATTGGTTGATATGAGTTACACACCCCTTTCCTGTGTACCAGTTTTCAAAAATTGTTCTGTATTAATAATTTATAGAGAAAATAGGGATAGCAGCATAGATAGAAAAAAGTGCAGTAAGCCACAGTAACTAAACAGAAATCAGCATCGAGTTTGAACATGAAAACAAATGAGTCTAAAATATCTTATTTTACAGCTAACATCTTCCCATCCTCAGGATTTTCCCTTGGCTTTCTCACAGTTCACAAAACCTCAATACAGAATAACCATTGGGAGCTTGTGGCAGTTGTCAAGCAACTGTGACTGCTCCGTTCTGTGCCGTTGTGATAAACACGTTTCATTTGCATTATAAAAATTATCTGTCATTGTACAAGTAAAAATCATAACGACATGATGACATTTGTATTGTTTAAAATTTAATTGTCATTGATAAGACCATCATTCTAACACAGTGGTGATTGGGATGGACAAGCTTAGAGAAGAATATTATAAAATCTTCACCCATGAATATTCATTGCAAATATTAATATATATATATATATACAGTTCAAAAGACCGGCACTCCTTTGTTACATAAATACTTGCGTCCCGATGCCATCTAATCCCACAAGGCATAAATTGTATATAGTTCGCAGTAACGGCACTCAGCGACGACTACTACTCCAAAGAATTAAAACACCATCACTCTGGATTATGTCAACGTTTCAGGATCATTTATTTAGACCCTTTCGTCAGGATACAAACTTTGTATCCTGATGAAAGGGTCTAAATAAATGATCCTGAAACGTTGACATAATCCAGAGTGATGGTGTTTTAATTATTTGAAATAGTCGTCGCTGAGTGCCGCTACTGTGAACTATATATATATATATATAATTTATTTATTTATGTATTTATTTATTTATTTAAACAAAATAAAAGCCCAGAAAAAAATTAAAACATTTTCAAACATGTCCATCTCTGCAGAAGCTGCACTACATGGAATCAGGGAGCAGTTAAACAGCAATGTCAGTTACAGCCCAGGCTGGAGAACCCTTGATCAGAAAAGAGAACCCTTGCGATTCTGCTGGTTGTTAGTTGGAAAGGAGTGAACATTTTATTTTAGCTGGGTTTACCCATAGCCTGTAGATATAATGGCGTTATACATTTTGTGGGTTCAAGCAAAAGTCACACGATTTTATCTTATAGGCTTTTTAGAAATCAGTGTCTCTTTGATGTCAGCAGCTATAGTGAATGGGTATGGTATGATATGCCGTGGTATCCCAACTTTTAGTATGCTAACAGGTGACTGTGTCATTTATTTACCCCTTCCCTGCCCCCGACCCCAATCCAAAGCCGCCTGGGGTGGTGGCTAGGGCTAAGATAGTGGGGGGTATCGGCTACGGCTGATCACAGGGGGTGGCGGCTAGGGCTGAGACTTGGGTAGGGGGGGTCTGCTTCGGCTAACCACCCATGTAGTGCCTCTCCCTAACCCCCTCCCCGGGCCCTAGCCCTAACCCTTACCTGGGTACTTACATTCAGGATGCCATCGGTCGCTTTCCGGCTCCGGGATTCTGCATGTTGTCGTGTTCCGGCGTCAGTCAACTGACCGCCAGCATACAGTGCGCTGGGATGCCGAACGCATCTGATAGTGAATAGATAGGTTGCTTTCTTAGTGATGTATGTGCTTCCTGGTGAATGGACAATTATGGGTGGGCAATAAGTGGCCTTACAGTAGCTGCTGATCTACACATCCCAGCATGACTTGCCACAATGTTTTCATGACCTGATTGCAAAATTGTAGCAGAGCATGCTGGGATGTGTAGTCCCTCAGCAATTGGAGGGCCGCATATTGCCCTACCCATCTAAGTGAACACGCTGGCTACTAGTATATTAACAGGTTGCATTGTATTTATTGAACGTCATCATAAACAGAAATACGATAAGCAACAACTAACAATATAAGAAAATGATTGTCATTTTATATAGTCTATAAAAAAATAATTTTATATATATATATATATATATATATATATATATATATATATATATATATATATATATATACAGGTTGAGTATCCCATATCCAAATATTCCGAAATACGGAATATTCCGAAATACGGACTTTTTTGAGTGAGACTGAGATAGTGAAACCTTTGTTTTCTGATGGCTCAATGTACACAAACTTTGTTTAATGCACAGAGTTATTAAAAATATTGTATTAAATTACCTTTAGGTTGTGTGTATAAGGTGTATATGAAACATAAATGAATTGTGTGAATGTTCACACACTTTGTTTAATGCACAAAATTATTAAAATATTGGCTAAAATGACCTTCAGGCTGTGTGTATAAGGTGTATATGTAACATAAATGCATTCTGTGTTTAGATTTAGGTCCCATCACCATGATATCTCATTATTGTATGCAATTATTCCAAAATACGGAAAAATCCGATATCCAAAATACTTCTGGTCCCAAGCATTTTGGATAAGGGATACTCAACCTGTATATATATAAATGAAATGATAAAAACAAGAAATAATGCAAGAAAATAAGTGAGAAAGCAGGCTATAAACTTAGTAGAGATGTGCACTTGAAATTTTTCGGGTTTTGTGTTTTGGTCTTGTGTTCGGTTCCGCGGCCGTGTTTTGGGTTCGACCGCGTTTTGGCAAAACCTCACCGAATTTTTTTTGTCGGATTCGGGTGTGTTTTGGATTCGGGTGTTTTTTTCAAAAAACCCTAAAAAACAGCTTAAATCATAGAATTTGGGGGTCATTTTGATCCCAAAGTATTATTAACCTCAAAAACCATAATTTCCACTCATTTTCAGTCTATTCTGAACACCTCACACCTCACAATATTATTTTTAGTCCTAAAATTTGCACCGAGGTCGCTGGATGACTAAGCTAAGCGACCCAAGTGGCCGACACAAACACCTGGCCCATCTAGGAGTGGCACTGCAGTGTCACGCAGGATGGCCCTTCCAAAAAACACTCCCCAAACAGCACATGATGCAAAGAAAAAAAGAGGCGCACCAAGGTCGCTGTGTGACTAAGCTAAGCGACACAAGTGGCCGACACAAACACCTGGCCCATCTAGGAGTGGCACTGCAGTGTCAGGCAGGATGGCACTTCAAAAAAACACTCCCCAAACAGCACATGATGCAAAGAAAAAAGAGGCGCACCAAGGTCGCTGTGTGACTAAGCTAAGCGACACAAGTGGCCGACACAAACACCTGGCCCATCTAGGAGTGGCACTGCAGTGTCAGGCAGGATGGCCCTTCCAAAAAACACTCCCCAAACAGCACATGACGCAAAGAAAAAAAGAGGCGCAATGAGGTAGCTGTGTGAGTAAGCTAAGCGACCCTAGTGGCCGACACAAACACCTGGCCCATCTAGGAGTGGCACTGCAGTGTCACGCAGGATGTCCCTTCCAAAAAACACTCCCCAAACAGCACATGACGCAAAGAAAAAAGAGGCGCAATGAGGTAGCTGTGTGAGTAAGCTAAGCGACCCTAGTGGCCGACACAAACACCTGGCCCATCTAGGAGTGGCACTGCAGTGTCACGCAGGATGGCCCTTCCAAAAAACACTCCCCAAACAGCACATGACGCAAAGAAAAATGAAAGAAAAAAGAGGTGCAAGATGGAATTGTCCTTGGGCCCTCCCACCCACCCTTATGTTGTATAAACAGGACATGCACACTTTAACCAACCCATCATTTCAGTGACAGGGTCTGTCACACGACTGTGACTGAAATGACGGGTTGGTTTGGACCCCCACCAAAAAAGAAGCAAATTAACTCTCCTTGCACAAACTGGCTCTACAGAGGCAAGATGTCCACCTCATCATCATCCTCCGATATATCACCGTGTACATCCCCCTCCTCACAGATTATCAATTCGTCCCCACTGGAATCCACCATCTCAGCTCCCTGTGTACTTTGTGGAGGCAATTGCTGCTGGTCAATGTCTCCACGGAGGAATTGATTATAATTCATTTTAATGAACATCATCTTCTCCACATTTTCTGGAAGTAACCTCGTACGCCGATTGCTGACAAGGTGAGCGGCGGCACTAAACACTCTTTCGGAGTACACACTTGTGGGAGGGCAACTTAGGTAGAATAAAGCCAGTTTGTGCAAGGGCCTCCAAATTGCCTCTTTTTCCTGCCAGTATAAGTACGGACTGTCTGACGTGCCTACTTGGATGCGGTCACTCATATAATCCTCCACCATTCTTTCAATGGTGAGAGTGCCAGTAGACGACATGTCCGTAATCGTTGGCAGGTCCTTCAGTCCGGACCAGATGTCAGCATCAGCAGTCGCTCCAGACTGCCCTGCATCACCGCCAGCGGGTGGGCTCGGAATTCTGAGCCTTTTCCTCGCACCCCCAGTTGCGGGAGAATGTGAAGGAGGAGATGTTGACAGGTCGCGTTCCGCTTGACTTGACAATTTTCTCACCAGCAGGTCTTTGAACCCCAGCAGACTTGTGTCTGCCGGAAAGAGAGATCCAAGGTAGGTTTTAAATCTAGGATCGAGCACGGTGGCCAAAATGTAGTGCTCTGATTTCAACAGATTGACCACCCGTGAATCCTTGTTAAGCGAATTAAGGGCTCCATCCACAAGTCCCACATGCCTAGCGGAATCGCTCTGTGTTAGCTCCTCCTTCAATGTCTCCAGCTTCTTCTGCAAAAGCCTGATGAGGGGAATGACCTGACTCAGGCTGGCAGTGTCTGAACTGACTTCACGTGTGGCAAGTTCAAAGGGCAGCAGAACCTTGCACAATGTTGAAATCATTCTCCACTGCGCTTGAGACAGGTGCATTCCACCTCCTATATCGTGCTCAATTGTATAGGCTTGAATGGCCTTTTGCTGCTCCTCCAACCTCTGAAGCATATATAGGGTTGAATTCCACCTCGTTACCACTTCTTGCTTCAGATGATGGCAGGGCAGGTTCAGGCGTTTTTGGTGGTGCTCCAGTCTTCTGTACGTGGTGCCTGTACGCCGAAAGTGTCCCGCAATTCTTCTGGCCACCGACAGCATCTCTTGCACGCCCCTGTCGTTTTTAAAAAAAATCTGCACCACCAAATTCAAGGTATGTGCAAAACATGGGACGTGCTGGAATTTGCCCATATTTAATGCACACACAATATTGCTGGCGTTGTCCGATGCCACAAATCCACAGGAGAGTCCAATTGGGGTAAGCCATTCCGCGATGATCTTCCTCAGTTGCCGTAAGAGGTTTTCAGCTGTGTGCGTATTCTGGAAACCGGTGATACAAAGCGTAGCCTGCCTAGGAAAGAGTTGGCGTTTGCGAGATGCTGCTACTGGTGCCGCCGCTGCTGTTCTTGCGGCGGGAGTCCATACATCTACCCAGTGGGCTGTCACAGTCATATAGTCCTGACCCTGCCCTGCTCCACTTGTCCACATGTCCGTGGTTAAGTGGACATTGGGTACAGCTGCATTTTTTAGGACACTGGTGACTTTTTCTGAGGTCTGTGTACATTTTCGGTATCGCCTGCCTAGAGAAATGGAACCTAGATGGTATTTGGTACCGGGGACACAGTACCTCCAACAAGTCTCTAGTTGGCTCTGCAGTAATGATGGATACCGGAACCACGTTTCTCACCACCCAGGATGCCAAGGCCTCAGTTATCCGCTTTGCAGCAGGATGACTGCTGTGATATTTCATCTTCCTCGCAAAGGACTGTTGGACAGTCAATTGCTTGGTGGAAGTAGTAAAAGTGGTCTTACGACTTCCCCTCTGGGATGACCATCGACTCCCAGCAGCAACAACAGCAGCGCCAGCAGCAGTAGGCGTTACACGCAAGGATGCATCGGAGGAATCCCAGGCAGGAGAGGACTCGTCAGAATTGCCAGTGACATGGCCTGCAGGACTATTGGCATTCCTGGGGAAGGAGGAAATTGACACTGAGGGAGTTGGTGGGGTGGTTTGCGTGAGCTTGGTTACAAGAGGAAGGGATTTACTGGTCAGTGGACTGCTTCCGCTGTCGCCCAAAGTTTTTGAACTTGTCACTGACTTATTATGAATGCGCTGCAGGTGACGTATAAGGGAGGATGTTCCGAGGTGGTTAACGTCCTTACCCCTACTTATTACAGCTTGACAAAGGCAACACACGGCTTGACAAATGTTGTCCGCATTTCTGTTGAAATGCTTCCACACCGAAGAGCTGATTTTTTTGGTATTTTCACCAGGCATGTCAATGGCCATATTCCTCCCACGGACAACAGGTGTCTCCCCGGGTGCCTGACTTAAACAAACCACCTCACCATCAGAATCCTCCTTGTCAATTTCCTCCCCAGCGCCAGCAACACCCATATCCTCCTCATCCTGGTGTACTTCAACACTGACATCTTCAATCTGACTATCAGGAACTGGACTGCGGGTGCTCCTTCCAGCACTTGCAGGGGGCGTGCAAATGGTGGAAGGCGCATGCTCTTCACGTCCAGTGTTGGGAAGGTCAGGCATCGCAACCGACACAATTGGACTCTCCTTGTGGATTTGGGATTTCGAAGAACGCACAGTTCTTTGCTGTGCTTTTGCCAGCTTGAGTCTTTTCATTTTTCTAGCGAGAGGCTGAGTGCTTCCATCCTCATGTGAAGCTGAACCACTAGCCATGAACATAGGCCAAGGCCTCAGCCGTTCCTTGCCACTCCGTGTGGTAAATGGCATATTGGCAAGTTTACGCTTCTCCTCCGACAATTTTATTTTAGATTTTTGAGTCCTTTTTTTACTGATATTTGGTGTTTTGGATTTTACATGCTCTGTACTATGACATTGGGCATCGGCCTTGGCAGACGACGTTGATGGAATTTCATCGTCTCGGCCATGACTAGTGGCAGCAGCTTCAGCACGAGGTGGAAGTCGATCTTGATCTTTCCCTATTTTTGGAACCTCAACATTTTTGTTCTCCATATTTTAATAGGCACAACTAAAAGGCACCTCAGGTAAACAATGGAGATGGATGGATACTAGTATACAATTATGGATGGACGAGCGACTGCCGACACAGAGGTAGCTACAGCCGTGGACTACCGTACTGTGTCTGCTGCTAATATAGACTGGATGATAATGAGATAAAATTAAAATATATATATATATCACACTAGTACTGCAGCCGGACAGGTATATATATTATGTAATGATGGACCTGCTGGACACTGTCTGTCAGCACTGCAGACTCCTAAAGTAAGCTACTAGTATCAAGAAGATAGAAAAAAAAAACACGGGTAGGTGGTATACAATTATGGATGGACAAGCGACTGCCGACACAGAGGTAGCTACAGCCGTGGACTACCGTACTGTGTCTGCTGCTAATATGGACTGGATGATAATGAGATAAAAATAAAATATATATATATATCACACTAGTACTGCAGCCGGACAGGTATATATATTATGTAATGACGGACCTGCTGGACACTGTCTGTCAGCACTGCAGACTCCTAAAGTAAGCTACTAGTATCAAGAAGATAGAAAAAAAAACCACGGGTAGGTGGTATACAATTATGGATGGACGAGCGACTGCCGACACAGAGGTAGCTACAGCCGTGGACTACCGTACTGTGTCTGCTGCTAATATAGACTGGATGATAATGAGATAAAAATAAAATATATATATATATCACACTAGTACTGCAGCCGGACAGGTATATATATTATGTAATGACGGACCTGCTGGACACTGTCTGTCAGCACTGCAGACTCCTAAAGTAAGCTACTAGTATCAAGAAGATAGAAAAAAAAACCACGGGCAGGTGGTATACAATTATGGATGGACGAGCGACTGCCGACACAGAGGTAGCTACAGCCGTGGACTACCGTACTGTGTCTGCTGCTAATATAGACTGGATGATAATGAGATAAAATTAAAATATATATATATCACACTAGTACTGCAGCCGGACAGGTATATATATTATGTAATGACGGACCTGCTGGACACTGTCTGTCAGCACTGCAGACTCCTAAAGTAAGCTACTAGTATCAAGAAGATAGAAAAAAAAAACACGGGTAGGTGGTATACAATTATGGATGGACGAGCGACTGCCGACACAGAGGTAGCTACAGCCGTGGACTACCGTACCGTGTCTGCTGCTAATATAGACTGGATGATAATGAGATAAAATTAAAATATATATATATATATATATATATATATATCACACTAGTACTGCAGCCGGACAGGTATATATTATGTAATGACGGACCTGCTGGACACTGTCTGCAGAATGCGTTTATAAAAACACCACACGACGAGTGTTTAACTTTTTCAGGCAGACAATCACAATATACTGGTGGTCAGCAGACAATCACAATATACTGGTGGTCAGTGGTCACTGGTCAGTCACACTGGCAGTGGCACTCTGGCAGCAAAAGTGTGCACTGTACTTAAAATATGTACTCCTGCTATAACTGCTCCCCAGTCTCCCCCACAATTAAGCTGTGTGAGCAGTGAGCACTCCGCACAGTCAGATAATGATATACAGTATTACATATGATGCATGCAGCACACTGGGCTGAGCACAGATATGGTATGTGACTGTGTCACACTGTGTATCGTTTTTTTTTTCAGGCAGAGAACGGATTAATTAAACTGGTGGTGGTCACTGGTCACTGGTCACACTATCAGCAAGTAGTACTCCGTCCTAAGCAGACAATCACAATATACTGGTGGTCAGTGTGGTCACTGGTCAGTCACACTGGCAGTGTGGCACTCTGGCAGCAAAAGTGTGCACTGTACTTAAAATATATTATTTATGTACTCCTGCTCTAACTGCTCCCCAGTCTCCCCCACAATTAAGCTGTGTGAGCAGTGAGCACTCAGCACAGTCAGATATACAGTATTACATATGATGATGCAGCACACTGAGGCTGAGCACAGATATGGTATGTGACTGTGTCACACTGTGTATCGTTTTTTTTCAGGCAGAGAACGGATTAATTAAACTGGTGGTCAATGGTCACACTATCAGCAAGTAGTAGTACTCCAGTCCTAATATGCTCCCCAAAATTAGTAAATACTAAATAGTGTCTCTAACTCTCTACTCTCTTCTCTATAAACGGAGAGGACGCCAGCCACGTCCTCTCCCTATCAATCTCAATGCACGTGTGAAAATGGCGGCGACGCGCGGCTCCTTATATAGAATCCGAGTCTCACGATAGAATTCGAGCCTCACGAGAATCCGACAGCGGGATGATGACGTTCGGGCGCGCTCGGGTTAGCCGAGCAAGGCGGGAAGGTTCGAACCTGCCTCGGACCCGTGTAAAAAGGCTGAAGTTCGGGGGGGTTCGGATTCCGAGGAACCGAACCCGCTCATCTCTAAAACTTAATGATGCTATTGTTTATTAGTAAATTGCTAGGCTGTATTCTTAGGCCGGGCACACATCAGAAAGATGTGTATTCCAGCCAACCCGATGCCCAATGGAAGATTATATCACACTGCACAATACGGTGTACGACCGTGCAATATTATGTCCTTCAGTCCCGCATTCACTGTGCAGCATATCAGATGGGATGACACTGCTGAGGACACACGTGAACGCTTGATTGAACGTACACACTGGGCCTGATTCAGATGTGGTTGGAGTGACTATAGTTCCCTACGTGAAGAGGATCTTTGCTGTGCGGTGCGCGATGACGTCATCGCGCACCGCACATCATTTCAGTCTGTACAGGGGGCGTAAATGACCACGCCCCCTGTACAAAGCCACGTCCCCTAATGCCGCCCGGGGCGCCAGAAGCCCCGGAACCGGCCCTGCACATACGTGTAGTAACCCAAGAAAATTTGACAATTAGCTTTGATCAATCTTGTGCAAGTCAGATAGTCAAATCACATAGGCCAGTTGTTTTCATCACATATACACATCGTTAATAAATGACTGTCATTGTGTGGATGCAATGATATTCTTTAAACCCCTGTTGCCTCGGCTGACAAGCCAGAAACATAAAGGCCCTGCTTCAGGTGCACGCAATCTGCACGCATTGCCGATGCTTATGCAATTGAGTGATTTATTGCAACTGCGCATTCAGAAAATCCATACGGTGCATATGGTACATGGGTGCTGGTGTGACTGGGACAGACTGTATCACAAATGGGATGACAAAGTGATGTGCGTTACTGGGAGGTTTATAGAAGCGAATGCAAAGAAGTCTGTCTCCTGGGCGTGTTACAGCAGCGTCGCGCGCGTATCAGTGAAAGCAGCTAAATTCTCTGATGTACAGCAGCAGCCACAGGAGACTAGAGTCAGACGGAGAAACTGCACCTGCTATAAGGCTGCTGCAACCGATGGAGTGCCGATGGTGGCGTCTACAGAATCTCCAGCAGTATTACAGCACGCAGAGACGCTGAATGTGGGCATCTCAGTCCTTACACAGTCAGACACAGGCTACTACACCAGGGGAAGGCTAACACCAACATTTACATATTGTTGCAGCATCCATCTCTGAAACAGGCCCAAAGCGCTCATTATTCATACTGATTTCAGTCAAAAAGCAAAAATCTATTCAATAAATAAAAAATGAAATAAAAATAGCAAAGTAGGAAATGGTAAATGTAGTGAAAATGCGTTATCGACAAAGTATCGAGTGTGAAAAAAGAAATGTACAGAGCTGCAGCAAATAATCTTCTTCATGTGGAGATGGTTTAATTCTCTGTATGATTTCACGTATACAATAATTAATGATCCCCTTTGAAAGTCCAGTTGTTAAACCAAGTACAATAATATACACTGTACAATGGAAGCAACTGAGACTTGATTGAACTGCTGCCAAAACACAGTTGTCACCTGAGACATATAATGAGTAATAAAAACTGTACGGGGAGTGCATAGTGTATATGTGTGTGTGTGTGTGTGTGTGTGTGTGTGTGTGTGTGTGTGTGTGTGTGTGTGTGTGTTAACTATATATACATCTGTACAGCTAACAGCTAACCGCAAGACAGTACTGTGGCCAATGCCTTCCACAATAGATTCAATTCAGACAAAGTAAAGAAGTGGCACTTTAATCAATAATGCTATATATAAAAAAATAGATGTTTCCAACATTTTAGAATATTAAATTCATACTATCATAAGAGATACAAAACATATAAAGCCAGTTTACCTTATAACCCAATTCATCCTGACGCTACTCATACCCCTTTCACACTGCAGAAATAACCCAGTATAGAGCCTGTATATTGCCGGGTCGACGAGGGTCGCTGTGCAGTGTTTAAGGAATCACTCCCAAATTCCTGGGTCGCCTGACCCAGTAATTCAACCCGGGAATAAAGCAGGGTTATTCCTGGGTTATTACCGGGTCAGGTGCAGTGTGAACGGGTTGGCGGGTCGATGCGACCCGGGACCCATCCACAGTATAGACAGAGGCGGCATGGAGATGATGTAATTTCCCAGCACCACCCCTGCACCCGGTGCCGTTGTGGTCCCCGCCCCCGATGGCAATGTGTAAGTGTCCAATGCCGGGTTGCACCCGGGAAGGACCCGTTTCCAATTCCCAGGTGCGATGTGAAAGGGGTATTACTGACATCATTGTGCGACCTATCACACAAATAATACAGAATAAACACTTCAAGAGGACAGATATGGAAAACATGAAAAGCATATACAACACCCTGGGCCTAATTCAGATGTGGTTGCTCTTGCGATTATTGTTGCTATCTTTTGCCGTACTAACCTGAGCATAGGGACGCTCACTGCTGTCGCATCATTTCCATCCGACTGTGTGTACAATTGCTGATACATCGGTACCATTGTTGCAAATCAGGTCATGTTGCAGAGTCTGAGTGCCTCTGTAGCTGAGCTGCTCTCCAGGGATCTAGAGGGCTCTACAGTAGAAAGTAAGATCGCAACTGCTAATTTATGCACACCCAGAACAGCCATGACACACCTGCATTTACCCAACCACTCCCCGTTATCACCCCCAAACGCTGTCATCCTGTCACTCACCACTAAACCATCGCAATTCAATTGCTGCATGTGCACACTGCAGCTTAGATGCATGCGCGGTAAGAAAACAGCGACCAATTTCCATGCAATAGCCGCTTTGGGACTACATCTGAATTAGGCCCACTATGCACTGTGTATGCATAAAAGAATACAGCATATGCACCATATAAAATATAGAGATGAGCGGGTTCGGTTTCTCTGAATCCGAACCCGCCGAACTTCAGCTTTTTTTACACGGGGCCGAGCAGGCTCGGATCCTCCCGCCTTGCTCGGTTAACCCAAGCGCGCCCGAACGTCATCATCCCGCTGTCGGATTCTCGCGAGGCTCGGATTCTATCGTGAGACTCGGATTCTATATAAGGAGCCGCGCGTCGCCGCCATTTTTCACACGTGCATTGAGATTGATAGGGAGAGGACGTGGCTGGCGTCCTCTCCGTTTAGAGTGACTAATAGTACTAGAGAGAGAGAGACACAAATTTTGGGGAGCATAATATAGGAGGAGTACTACTTGCTGCTGATAGTGTGACCAGTGGCAGTGACCAGTGCCACCAGTTTAATGAATCCGTTCTCTGCCTGAAAAAAAACGATACACAGTGTGACACAGTCACACATACCATATCTGTGCTCAGCCCAGTGTGCTGCATCATATACTGTATATCATTATCTGACTGCTGAGTGCTCACTGCTCACACAGCTTAATTGTGGGGGAGACTGGGGAGCAGTTATAGCAGGAGTACATATTTTAAGTACAGTGCACACTTTTGCTGCCAGAGTGCCACTGCCAGTGTGACTGACCAGTGACCACTGACCACCAGTATTGTGATTGTCTGCTGACCACCAGTATATTGTGATTGTCTGCCTGAAAAAGTTAAACACTCGTCGTGTGGTGTTTTTATAAACGCATTCTGCAGACAGTGTCCAGCAGGTCCGTCATTACATAATATATACCTGTCCGGCTGCAGTACTAGTGTGATATATATATATATATTTTAATTTTATCTCATTATCATCCAGTCTATATTAGCAGCAGACACAGTACGGTAGTCCACGGCTGTAGCTACCTCTGTGTCGGCAGTCGCTCGTCCATCCATAATTGTATACCACCTACCCGTGGTTTATTTATTTTTTCTATCTTCTTGATACTAGTAGCTTACTTTAGGAGTCTGCAGTGCTGAGTCTGACAGACAGTGTCCAGCAGGTCCATCATTACATAATATATACCTGTCCGGCTGCAGTACTAGTGTGATATATATATATATATATATATATTTTAATTTTATCTCATTATCATCCAGTCTATATTAGCAGCAGACACAGTACGGTAGTCCACGGCTGTAGCTACCTCTGTGTCGGCAGTCGCTCGTCCATCCATAATTGTATACCACCTACCCGTGGTTTTTTTTTTTTTCTATCTTCTTGATACTAGTAGCTTACTTTAGGAGTCTGCAGTGCTGACAGACAGTGTCCAGCAGGTCCGTCATTACATAATATATACCTGTCCGGCTGCAGTACTAATGTGATATATATATATATATATTTTAATTTTATCTCATTATCATCCAGTCTATATTAGCAGCAGACACAGTACGGTAGTCCACGACTGTAGCTACCTCTGTGTCGGCAGTCGCTCGTCCATCCATAATTGTATACCACCTACCCGTGGTTTATTTTTTTTTTCTATCTTCTTGATACTAGTAGCTTACTTTAGGAGTCTGCAGTGCTGAGTCTGACAGACAGTGTCCAGCAGGTCCGTCATTACATAATATATACCTGTCCGGCTGCAGTACTAGTGTGATATATATATATATATATATATATTTTAATTTTATCTCATTATCATCCAGTCTATATTAGCAGCAGACACAGTACGGTAGTCCACGGCTGTAGCTACCTCTGTGTCGGCAGTCGCTCGTCCATCCATAATTGTATACCACCTACCCGTGGTTTATTTTTTTTTTCTATCTTCTTGATACTAGTAGCTTACTTTAGGAGTCTGCAGTGCTGACAGACAGTGTCCAGCAGGTCCGTCATTACATAATATATACCTGTCCGGCTGCAGTACTAGTGTGATATATATATATATATTTTTTTATTTTATCTCATTATCATCCAGTCTATATTAGCAGCAGACACAGTACGGTAGTCCACGGCTGTAGCTACCTCTGTGTCGGCAGTCGCTCGTCCATCCATAATTGTATACCACCTACCCGTGGTTTATTTATTTTTTCTATCTTCTTGATACTAGTAGCTTACTTTAGGAGTCTGCAGTGCTGAGTCTGACAGACAGTGTCCAGCAGGTCCATCATTACATAATATATACCTGTCCGGCTGCAGTACTAGTGTGATATATATATATATATATTTTAATTTTATCTCATTATCATCCAGTCTATATTAGCAGCAGACACAGTACGGTAGTCCACGGCTGTAGCTACCTCTGTGTCGGCAGTCGCTCGTCCATCCATAATTGTATACCACCTACCCGTGGTTTTTTTTTTTTTCTATCTTCTTGATACTAGTAGCTTACTTTAGGAGTCTGCAGTGCTGACAGACAGTGTCCAGCAGGTCCGTCATTACATAATATATACCTGTCCGGCTGCAGTACTAGTGTGATATATATATATATTTTAATTTTATCTCATTATCATCCAGTCTATATTAGCAGCAGACACAGTACGGTAGTCCACGACTGTAGCTACCTCTGTGTCGGCAGTCGCTCGTCCATCCATAATTGTATACCACCTACCCGTGGTTTATTTTTTTTTTCTATCTTCTTGATACTAGTAGCTTACTTTAGGAGTCTGCAGTGCTGAGTCTGACAGACAGTGTCCAGCAGGTCCGTCATTACATAATATATACCTGTCCGGCTGCAGTACTAGTGTGATATATATATATATATATATTTTAATTTTATCTCATTATCATCCAGTCTATATTAGCAGCAGACACAGTACGGTAGTCCACGGCTGTAGCTACCTCTGTGTCGGCAGTCGCTCGTCCATCCATAATTGTATACCACCTACCCGTGGTTTATTTTTTTTTTCTATCTTCTTGATACTAGTAGCTTACTTTAGGAGTCTGCAGTGCTGACAGACAGTGTCCAGCAGGTCCGTCATTACATAATATATACCTGTCCGGCTGCAGTACTAGTGTGATATATATATATATATATTTTTATTTTATCTCATTATCATCCAGTCTATATTAGCAGCAGACACAGTACGGTAGTCCACGGCTGTAGCTACCTCTGTGTCGGCAGTCGCTCGTCCATCCATAAGTATACTAGTATCCATCCATCTCCATTGTTTACCTGAGGTGCCTTTTAGTTGTGCCTATTAAAATATGGAGAACAAAAATGTTGAGGTTCCAAAATTAGGGAAAGATCAAGATCGACTTCCACCTCGTGCTGAAGCTGCTGCCACTAGTCATGGCCGAGACGATGAAATGCCAGCAACGTCGTCTGCCAAGGCCGATGCCCAATGTCATAGTACAGAGCATGTAAAATCCAAAACACCAAATATCAGTAAAAAAAGGACTCAAAAATCTAAAATAAAATTGTCGGAGGAGAAGCGTAAACTTGCCAATATGCCATTTACCACACGGAGTGGCAAGGAACGGCTGAGGCCCTGGCCTATGTTCATGGCTAGTGGTTCAGCTTCACATGAGGATGGAAGCACTCAGCCTCTCGCTAGAAAAATGAAAAGACTCAAGCTGGCAAAAGCACCGCAAAGAACTGTGCGTTCTTCGAAATCCCAAATCCACAAGGAGAGTCCAATTGTGTCGGTTGCGATGCCTGACCTTCCCAACACTGGACGTGAAGAGCATGCGCCTTCCACCATTTGCACGCCCCCTGCAAGTGCTGGAAGGAGCACCCGCAGTCCAGTTCCTGATAGTCAGATTGAAGATGTCAGTGTTGAAGTACACCAGGATGAGGAGGATATGGGTGTTGCTGGGGAGGAAATTGACAAGGAGGATTCTGATGGTGAGGTGGTTTGTTTAAGTCAGGCACCCGGGGAGACAACTGTTGTCCGTGGGAGGAATATGGCCGTTGACATGCCTGGTGAAAATACAAAAAAAAATCAGCTCTTCGGTGTGGAAGTATTTCAACAGAAATGCAGACAACATTTGTCAAGCCGTGTGTTGCCTTTGTCAAGCTGTAATAAGTAGGGGTAAGGACGTTAACCACCT
The DNA here is from genome assembly GCF_028390025.1 of Pseudophryne corroboree. Taxonomy (NCBI): domain Eukaryota; kingdom Metazoa; phylum Chordata; class Amphibia; order Anura; family Myobatrachidae; genus Pseudophryne; species Pseudophryne corroboree. The sequence goes on along the minus strand of NC_086446.1, from coordinate 379,419,714 downwards.
CGGAACATCCTCCCTTATACGTCACCTGCAGCGCATTCATAATAAGTCAGTGACAAGTTCAAAAACTTTGGGCGACAGCGGAAGCAGTCCACTGACCAGTAAATCCCTTCCTCTTGTAACCAAGCTCACGCAAACCACCCCACCAACTCCCTCAGTGTCAATTTCCTCCTTCCCCAGGAATGCCAATAGTCCTGCAGGCCATGTCACTGGCAATTCTGACGAGTCCTCTCCTGCCTGGGATTCCTCCGATGCATCCTTGCGTGTAACGCCTACTGCTGCTGGCGCTGCTGTTGTTGCTGCTGGGAGTCGATGGTCATCCCAGAGGGGAAGTCGTAAGACCACTTTTACTACTTCCACCAAGCAATTGACTGTCCAACAGTCCTTTGCGAGGAAGATGAAATATCACAGCAGTCATCCTGCTGCAAAGCGGATAACTGAGGCCTTGACAACTATGTTGGTGTTAGACGTGCATCCGGTATCCGCCGTTAGTTCACAGGGAACTAGACAATTTCTTGAGGTAGTGTGCCCCCGTTACCAAATACCATCTAGGTTCCACTTCTCTAGGCAGGCGATACCAAGAATGTACACGGACGTCAGAAAAAGACTCACCAGTGTCCTAAAAAATGCAGTTGTACCCAATGTCCACTTAACCACGGACATGTGGACAAGTGGAGCAGGGCAGGGTCAGGACTATATGACTGTGACAGCCCACTGGGTAGATGTATGGACTCCCGCCGCAAGAACAGCAGCGGCGGCACCAGTAGCAGCATCTCGCAAACGCCAACTCTTTCCTAGGCAGGCTACGCTTTGTATCACCGGTTTCCAGAATACGCACACAGCTGAAAACCTCTTACGGCAACTGAGGAAGATCATCGCGGAATGGCTTACCCCAATTGGACTCTCCTGTGGATTTGTGGCATCGGACAACGCCAGCAATATTGTGTGTGCATTAAATATGGGCAAATTCCAGCACGTCCCATGTTTTGCACATACCTTGAATTTGGTGGTGCAGAATTTTTTTAAAAACGACAGGGGCGTGCAAGAGATGCTGTCGGTGGCCAGAAGAATTGCGGGACACTTTCGGCGTACAGGCACCACGTACAGAAGACTGGAGCAACACCAAAAACGCCTGAACCTGCCCTGCCATCATCTGAAGCAAGAAGTGGTAACGAGGTGGAATTCAACCCTATATATGCTTCAGAGGTTGGAGGAGCAGCAAAAGGCCATTCAAGCCTATACAATTGAGCACGATATAGGAGGTGGAATGCACCTGTCTCAAGCGCAGTGGAGAATGATTTCAACGTTGTGCAAGGTTCTGCTGCCCTTTGAACTTGCCACACGTGAAGTCAGTTCAGACACTGCCAGCCTGAGTCAGGTCATTCCCCTCATCAGGCTTTTGCAGAAGAAGCTGGAGACATTGAAGGAGGAGCTAACACGGAGCGATTCCGCTAGGCATGTGGGACTTGTGGATGGAGCCCTTAATTCGCTTAACAAGGATTCACGGGTGGTCAATCTGTTGAAATCAGATCACTACATTTTGGCCACCGTGCTCGATCCTAGATTTAAAACCTACCTTGGATCTCTCTTTCCGGCAGACACAAGTCTGCTGGGGTTCAAAGACCTGCTGGTGAGAAAATTGTCAAGTCAAGTGGAACGCGACCTGTCAACATCTCCTCCTTCACATTCTCCCGCAACTGGGGGTGCGAGGAAAAGGCTCAGAATTCCGAGCCCACCCGCTGGCGGTGATGCAGGGCAGTCTGGAGTGACTGCTGATGCTGACATCTGGTCCGGACTGAAGGACCTGACAACGATTACGGACATGTCGTCTACTGTCACTGCATATGATTCTCTCCCCATTGAAAGAATGTTGGAGGATTATATGAGTGACCGCATCCAAGTAGGCACGTCAGACAGTCCGTACGTATACTGGCAGGAAAAAGAGGCAATTTGGAGGCCCTTGCACAAACTGGCTTTATTCTACCTAAGTTGCCCTCCCACAAGTGTGTACTCCGAAAGAGTGTTTAGTGCCGCCGCTCACCTTGTCAGCAATCGGCGTATGAGGTTACTTCCAGAAAATGTGGAGAAGATGATGTTCATTAAAATGAATTATAATCAATTCCTCCGTGGAGACATTGACCAGCAGCAATTGCCTCCACAAAGTACACAGGGAGCTGAGATGGTGGATTCCAGTGGGGACGAATTGATAATCTGTGAGGTGGGGGATGTACACGGTGATATATCGGAGGATGATGATGATGAGGTGGACATCTTGCCTCTGTAGAGCCAGTTTGTGCAAGGAGAGATTAATTGCTTCTTTTTTGGTGGGGGTGCAAACCAACCCGTCATTTCAGTCACAGTCGTGTGGCAGACCCTGTCACTGAAATGATGGGTTGGTTAAAGTGTGCATGTCCTGTTTATACAACATAAGGGTGGGTGGGAGGGCCCAAGGACAATTCCATCTTGCACCTCTTTTTTCTTTAATTTTTCTTTGCGTCATGTGCTGTTTGGGGAGTGTTTTTTGGAAGGGCCATCCTGCGTGACACTGCAGTGCCACTCCTAGATGGGCCAGGTGTTTGTGTCGGCCACTAGGGTCGCTTAGCTTACTCACACAGCTACCTCATTGCGCCTCTTTTTTTCTTTGCGTCATGTGCTGTTTGGGGAGTGTTTTTTGGAAGGGCCATCCTGCGTGACACTGCAGTTCCACTCCTAGATGGGCCAGGTGTTTGTGTCGGCCACTAGGGTCGCTTAGCTTACTCACACAGCTACCTCATTGCGCCTCTTTTTTTCTTTGCATCATGTGCTGTTTGGGGAGTGTTTTTTGGAAGGGCCATCCTGCGTGACACTGCAGTGCCACTCCTAGATGGGCCAGGTGTTTGTGTCGGCCACTAGGGTCACTTAGCTTACTCACACAGCTACCTCATTGCGCCTCTTTTTTTCTTTGCGTCATGTGCTGTTTGGGGAGTGTTTTTTGGAAGGGCCATCCTGCGTGACACTGCAGTGCCACTCCTAGATGGGCCAGGTGTTTGTGTCGGCCACTAGGGTCGCTTATCTTACTCACACAGCTACCTCATTGCGCCTCTTTTTTTCTTTGCGTCATGTGCTGTTTGGGGAGTGTTTTTTGGAAGGGCCATCCTGCGTGACACTGCAGTGCCACTCCTAGATGGGCCAGGTGTTTGTGTCGGCCACTAGGGTCGCTTAGCTTACTCACACAGCTACCTCATTGCGCCTCTTTTTTTCTTTGCGTCATGTGCTGTTTGGGGAGTGTTTTTTGGAAGGGCCATCCTGCGTGACACTGCAGTGCCACTCCTAGATGGGCCAGGTGTTTGTGTCGGCCACTAGGGTCGCTTAGCTTAGTCATCCAGCGACCTCGGTGCAAATTTTAGGACTAAAAATAATATTGTGAGGTGTGAGGTATTCAGAATAGACTGAAAATGAGTGGAAATTATGGTTTTTGAGGTTAATAATACTTTGGGATCAAAATGACCCCCAAATTCTATGAGTTAAGCTGTTTTTTAGTGTTTTTTGAAAAAAACACCCGAATCCAAAACACACCCAAATCCGACAAAAAAAATTCGGTGAGGTTTTGCCAAAACGCGGTCGAACCCAAAACACGGCCGCGGAACCGAACCCAAAACCAAAACACAAAACCCGAAAAATTTCAAGTGCACATCTCTAATAAAATATAGTATAGGCCTATAAGGAATAAGTAAACCCTAATAAGACTATGAAAACTATAATAAGACTAACCTCAAGGAACTACATTAAAATGCAAACATATTGTGTACCAGGCTACACATCTATGGGGGAACGTAATAGGGTGTGAGAATATAGTAGTTATAAGAAAGGGTGTAGTATGAGTTGCCGGCGACCGGGCCACGCTGCGGGGCACGGTGGCGCACTACGTGCGCCACGCTGTCTATTCTCCCTCCAGGGGGGTCGTGGATCCCCAAGAGGGTGAAAAGGTGTCAGTATGCAAGTTGTCAGGATTCCGGCACCGGTATACTGTGCGCCGGGATCCCAACAACCGGTATACTGAATACCACCCATATGAAACATGAAGGGGCTGTAATAGGGTGTGAGAATCAGGAAGTGAGATTTTGTGAGAGTTACCCGTTTTTTTATATCAACCTAGTTTCCCCATGTAAATGAAAATCTCTCACTTCCTGATTCTCACACCCTATTACCCCCCCCCCCCCATGTTTCATATAACTACTATTTTGCGTATAAATACACATACACCCAGCCTTGTACTTTCTCATTCGTGTACTAATATTTGAAAAATGTTTGGGAATCACCAGCTGCTAAATTGAATTGCATGCACCGAACAAAAATAGCCTCTGTCCATAGTCCTGACCTGATTCAATTGCATCTCTAAGTAGAGCTTAGGGCACTGTCATTCAATAGTTGCACAATTTATTGTTTGGTTTAATCGTCATTATCCACCTTTTTTTTTTAAATCTTTATTATGTCTCTCTGGTTGAGTTGCTTTTGTCATCTGTAGTATTTATCCTTTGTCATTGTGCTATAAAGCAATTGGTAACTATATAAACACTAATTAGTTGATAGTATTGTTTGTAGCTCTGACAACCCCCTGCAGTCTTCTTCAGTTAATACAGCAATATATATACAGGTTGAGTCTCCCTTATCCAAAATGCTTGGGACCAGAGGTATTTTGGATATGGGATTTTTCCGTATTTTGGAATAATTGCATACCATAATGAGATATCATGGCGATGGGACCTAAATCTAAGTACAGAATGCATTTATGTTACATATACACCTTATACACACAGCCTGATAGTAATTTTAGCCAATATTTTTTATAACTTTGTGCATTAAACAGAGTGTGTGTGCATTCACACAATTCATTTATGTTCCATATACACCTTATACACACAACCTGAAGGTCATTTAATACAATATTTTTAATAACTTTGTGTATTAAACAAAGTTTGTGTACATTGAGCCATCAGAAAACAAAGGTTTCACTATCTCACTTTCACTCAAAAAAGTCCGTATTTCTGAATATTCCGTATTTCTGAATATTTGGATATGGGATACGTCCTCTAATACGATCCTTCTGTATTAGCAAGGACCAAACTACACACACCTCCAAACAATGAATCAGAGGGCGCTAATAATCACTTCCCAATTATACCAGCAATATAATTGACCAAATATAACAAACAGAGATAACCCTTTCAAGTACACAGATCATATAAATTGTGTCATTGATTATGTGAAGGGTATTTTTCTCTCTTTCTTCAACCCTGCCGCGTTTCGTCCTATATGTACTTCTTCAGAGGGATGGTCAGTGCAGCTGGTAAAAACATATACATTTCAATGAATAAAAAATAAATAGTATAACATGTAACAATTACAAAAAAATTACAAGAAAATTACAATTATTATTGCAAAAAAAGGAGAGATGAGGACATGCAATCAAATAATCATGACATCATGGTTCAGAGGAGATGGAGACATACAATCATGAATGCCGCAATCAATCAGACATAGTAAACCCACCACATAATCAGTGTGGCACATTATACACATGATACAATCCAATGCCTTATAGCAGTACATACCTACAAAATCAATCCAAAATGACAATCAGAGGAATATTCAGGTTCGATAAACCACTCTACAGTTCAGGTTTGTTGAACAATTCTACAAGACAATTTCATGTTATCAATTTACATTCAATATGGGTAGGAAAAGTACCTGTATGTACTCTTATTGAAAGGGGGAGTACTTTCAGAGTCCCTAAAGAATTTATGTACAAGATCAGATAGGATCGAATCTTTACACTATAAGGTTCGAGTTAGGAATATAAAAGCCTTGGAAGACTTGGTGTAATTTAAACTATTCAGTAGTCTTTGTATTGCTACTGGTAAGGACCATTATATTTAGTTGACTATTAGAGCGCCCTCCAAGTTTTATTTAAGGTGTTTGTGTTTGGGGTCTTGCTAACAGAAGACTCACTGTGAGGTACTGCCCTTATTTTTGGATTGATTGCCTGTCAGGAGAATAGATCACAAGCTGACAGGTCAAGCTGACAGGTCCTCCCCCTTAAGAAAAATACTGCTGGTGCAGGTCATTTGAATACTAAAATTTGGTCAGAAGTAATCAATAAGTCCTGGAGGTAATTATATGAGAGAAGTGACCACTTTAAAAGTATATTGGAGCCATTCAATGCCACCTTAAAACACACCCCTGAGGAAGTTGCTAGAGATGAAACGTGTTGGATTGGGTGGACATTGCTATTGTGACCTGACGTGGTTTGAGACTTGGGGCAATATTTACTAATATTCGTGTTTGAGTCGGTTTGTGTAGTGTTTAAACTCGTTTTGTATCGGGTGCATTTTCATGCAACTTTTTTAAACTATATACGCAAAGTTACGAAGCAGTCGACTTTATGGTTTTCGTGTTTTCCGATGTCGATGCCAGTCGTTTTTTTTTTGGACCATTCTCGGCCATCATTGTCATTTGCGTACGTCTTTTGGTTGTTTTTACCGGTATTTTTTCTAAGTTAAACGCGGCAGGTTTTTTTTAAGACCCCGGCCGCATTTTCACTTTTAGTTTCATTTTTCATCCCCGTTCGTGATTGGTTGTGTTTCAGATGTAGGAGTGTCTGTGCGCAACCATATAAATACGCCCCAAACCGTCCGCACCTCGTGGGTTTAGTTAGTGGTGAGGAGGAGGGAGGTTATGCTGTGGAGGTAGGTGAATTTGTGTTTTGGTGAGGAGTGTTGGTAGCGATTTCTGAGTGTGGTATTGTGTTTGAAAGTCGTCTTGTCATTCTTGTAGTCATGTTTTTTGTGGTTTTGTCTCATTTTTTGTCCAAGTTATTTTTCTTTATAGTCCCTTGTCAGTGTGTGTGTGTGTGTGTGTGTGTGTGTGTGTGTGTGTGTGTGTGTGTGTGTGTGTTGTGTAGTGGTAGTGGAGGAGTGTGTTGTTTGTCAATTTTTTTTTCTGTGTTAAGTGTTTAGACACACAACTATGTGTGACTCAGAGGTGGGTGAGGTGGAGAGTGTGAGTGAGGGGGAGGAGGTCGGTCAGGTGGAGGAGGTGGGTGAGGTTGCTGCAGCAGCCTCAAGTTACAGTGATAGTGACAGTCAGACCGCTCCGCAGCCACGCACCACTACTAAGACTGGGCGGAATGTAAAGTTTAGTTTTGCTGAAAATGTTGCATTGGTGCATGAGCTGATGAAGTATCAGCGGCAGCTATTTGGGCCTGAGTCCGCCAAGGTGCCAACATGGAGGAAGATGGTGTTGTGGGCGAAAGTTGTTGCTGCTGTTAATAGTGAGGGGGTGGTCAAGCGGACGGAGGACACGTGCCGCAAACGGTACTATCACATAAAGCGACGTGTCAAGTCCAAAATGACCAAGGAGGCGAAGTCAGCTCGAAAAACCGGTGGTGGCCAGCCCTATATTGCAAGATATCTGGAGTATGAGGAGCCCATGCAGAGTGTAATACCTCCTGAAGTAGTCTCTGCAACCCATGTCCGGGATTCAGATAGACCCAGGAAGAATGGTGAGCATGTGTATTTGCATTAACATTCTATGACCTTTTCGTTTTTTTAAATGTGTGTCATGTCACGTTGCATATTACTCCCATCTTCAAGTGTGTGTCAGCAAATACATTGTTTTGGGTAATGTTTTATACAAAAGCCAATGTAACATCTTACTTTATTGTATGTCATGTGTTTTTTCCCAGTATATTTTGCATGTGTAGTTTGGACTTTGTGTGTCATTGAATTGTCCTGCAATAATGTTTTCCTTTTGGACATTTTTTGTTTTTTAATTTGGACTATGTTTTATATTTAGGTTATCCATGTGCAATGTTTCAAAAACAGTGGTTGTCATGTTAGAGGCTGGAGTAGTGGAAAGTGGTTTGGAAACCACTTACATGTGTAATGTCATTATTACAGAATGTAATATTTTTTATTAAAAAAAACACTATTTGTTTGTTCAGTTTGAGTTTGTATTTGTACCGTGACACAACACTGCAGTGTAATTTTTTAATTTGGTTTTTGTTTTTGTTTGGCTCATATAGTGGTAATGTGTGTTTGGAGTGCCACATCACAGAGCAATTTATATATTGCATCTGTAATATTTTTCCTTTCATTACAAAATGAAGATGTGTGTGTTTGTGGTTGTTAATGTATGTATTTTTACTTGTGGCCTATGTCAGTGTCCTGTACATGTTTTCCTGTGTTGAACTTTCCATAGTGCATATGGCTATTGGACAATGTTTATTGTTTTATGTAGTGTTTTTTTTGTTTCCGGTCCTTATATTTTTCATAAAAATAAAGCAAGCATTTCTTAAAGAATACATGTTTATAAGCATAATGGGTGGATGTATCAACAATAGCATGAATACATGAGTGTTTTATTTTTATTTACAGTGTTTGAAAAAAGCAGTACTACTCGTCCTCCAGTAACTCCCAGCACATCTGATGATGATGACGCTGCGGAAGCAGGTAAAGTGTCCATTGTAGTATAGGGTATGTTTGTAAAGGAATGGCCATAACAAAATTTCACTTTCATTAATAGGTCCATCAAAAGAAGTCTGGAGCAGCAGAAGTGGGACTTCTGTAAGACATCACCACAAAAAACCTGTGGCAGCAAAGAAAGCAAGGTCTGATGTCCAGGGCCAACCACAGCAGGCTACCCCACCACGAAGATTATCGACAGTATGTTCGGTCCCCCCACTCCAAATTTTGGACACACCTCCAAGACGTCATCCACACTCCCCTCATCTTGATTGTGAGTATCAAACTGAAATAAATGTAAACAATTTTAGATCGTAATCAAACTTTTTCTTAACCGCATTAAGTCAAAACACATCAAAAACTTATATACTTACCGAAGTAAGTAAAACATGAAATGGAATCCAAGCAAAATGGCCTTGTCCACATCCAGTAAAGATATGTATGTCCACTTGAGCCATACAGTAGCACATTGTGTGTAAGATGCTGCAACAGAAACTCATGTTTAATGTTTGCAAATAGTAAGGTTGTTTATCAAATTTTCACATGTGTGTTTGAGCTCACATTGCCAAATACATATAAAAACATTACTATGTTTGTTTTAGAAAAGCTATAAGGTAACACATTATGGATTACAATGTGTTTTTATGGTGGAGTATGTCTGATCTACAATAAAACTAAAGTGTTTGCATTCACAATTAAGTAACCAGACACATTTGCCACAAACAGGCATATGTATGTATTTAAGTTATGAGTGATGATGTTGCTAGGCAGAATATCTGAAAGCAACAGTGAATGACATGTGTTCCATGTGAAGTGATTTGTTTTCATTTATCAAACATATGGATAGCTAACGGCAAATTTTTCGACATTTCAGCTTCTAGTCCTGGTAACAGCATCCCTCCGCAACAACAGCAACACCGTGACATGGAGGAGACAATCATCTTAGAAATGCAGCCATTAAGCCAAGGAATCAGCCCCCCAGCACCTGTACACCACCACAGCAAAGCACACCACCACCACAACACAGCCCAACAACACCAGTAACACAAGGCCCTGATCAGGTGTTTTGGACCATTTGGGCTAGACAGCAGGCCACTAATGAAGATTGCCTGCACAGGCAGACACAAATGTTTGCAAGCCTACCATGTCACCTCAGAAGAATAACCAGAAATATGAGTAGACAAAATGAACAAACAACCAGAATTGGCAATACCATGGAACTCATGCGTACAGACATTACACAGGTCATGGGCAACTTACAGCGCATAATGGAAGAACAGCACAGACTAATGGAAGAACAGCACAGACAACAGCAAAGTTACATGAACATTTTTCAAAACAATCAAAAGATTCATGAAAGTTTATTCCGAATTGTAGACAATCAAAATGCTGCTACACGTGAACTCAATGCCACCCTCACTAACCTGAATGAAACACTCAGATCCATGCACCAACAGCAAACAAGCAGCAGTTCTGGTACGACTACTCCAAATATCACGCCAGTCTCATCACGAAGACGCTCCACCAGAGCACGACAACATGACAGTGCTAAAGGCAAAGGGCAGGACAAGCAGGAACCCAAAAAAAATTAACACAAAACAAACAAATTTTACATTTCTGAGAAGTAATTCAAAATAGTTAGTAAGCGTATGTTTGGCAAAATATATACAACACTTAGCTCCTTGACAATTTATACAACATCATTAATTATAAGTGGTACAAACAACAGCATACAATTTGTACGCACATTTATTCTTTACCATCTTTGTTTTCTTTTGGAGGAGGGAAATGTTGTTGGACCTGCACATACATGTTAGCAGGAAGTAACCAGACCACTTGATTTTTTTCTAATCATTACTCTTTCTAGATTCCAATCATTCTCCTATCCTGCACACACAATCATTGCCAGGCAGCCACATACATGTTAGCAGGAAGTAACCAGACCACTTGATTTTTTTCTAATCATTACTCTTTCTAGATTCCAATCATTCTCATATCCTGCAGCCAATCCACATTACAATGTGATTGTTAACTATTTTACCTTTCATCTATATACAACATTACAAGAATAACACAATTGAGTTGCGCAAAAAGCTTTTAATATGTTGTCATTGAATTGAGATAATTCATTGCCAAAATGAATGTCATTATTGTTGGGCCATGTTTGTGTGTGTTAAAAATGAGTAATAATGTTATTACACATGATGCAGAAACCAAAAAATAATAAATTTTTAACAAAAAAATAATAATGTGTATAATAATGTATATATGTGGCAAACGAAGGGGGAAACCCCGAAACGTTGATCTGCATTAATACACGGTTTGCTGGTTTACAAGACTCCGAGTGCCGCCTCATCATTTTTTGTGGACTTTATGCATGGGGTTCATACCCCGGGAGGAAGGCACCTGAGCAGATCAGTCCCATAATAGGGACAGAGCCGAGTGCCGGAGCAGAATTTGCACATATGTGGCAAACTGTATATTTACTTACAAATCAGCAAGTTTACTGCAGCAAACATTACGAAATAAATTATTTTGGATGAAAGTAAGTTTGTGTCCCTTAAATATGATGGAGCATCACACATAGGACACATGTATTCCTCAAGGCTAACATATTATATGTTGAGGACTGTTTATTTAGAACACAGGTTCTCAAACTCGGCCCTCAGGACCCCACACAGTGCATGTTTTGCAGGTCTCCTCGCAGAATCACAAGTGACATAATTAGCTCCACCTGTGAACCTTTTAAAATGTGTATGTGAGTAATTCATACACCTGTGCTTCTACTGGGTTACCTGCAAAACATGCACTGTGTGGGGTCCTGAGGGCCGAGTTTGAGAACCTGTGCATTAGGACGTTACACCCAACCATAAAGTTAAAATACTAAATAAATTACTATGTGGATTATGTGTGCTTGTAATAAATTATCAGTGCAAGTTTAAGAACACTTTTCCAGACTTAATGCATGCCACTCATAATCTGTTGCTTTGATTTTTCAAATAAACACAATACACATGCGACATTAGTTTTGCATAAAGCGAGGGTATGTTTGTATGTCTCAAGGAGACAGACACATTCTGAGTAATGGTTTTTACAATAAAAATGGGCCAACATCTATTTATGATTACACAACAAATGGAATTAGCAAAGCAAACTTACCTTAGAAATAGCGAGTGATGAGCTCTTGCCTAACCTGCCTCCCTACATCTGTACTCCAAGTATCACCAGATGTCTCTAATTCCTCTGCTTGCTGGCTACTTTCTTCATCCTCCTCCTCCTCCTCAACATGTGGCAGATGTTGTTGCAAACACATGTTATGAAGAAAGCAGCAGCAGCAGAACACAATTTGAGTCATCTTCGAGGGACTATACAACAAAAGGCCACCAGACTTATCCAGACACCGAAACCTAGATTTCAGCACACCAAAACATCTTTCTATCACATTCCGCGTGGACTTATGTGCATGATTGTAATTGTGTTCAGCAGGGGTATCAGGTCGGAACAATGGAGTTAGAAGCCAAGAGAAACCGCCATATCCTCCATCACCTAAAAGACAGATATAGTAACGTGATTCATGTTAAGATACAGCAACACATAAGTAACACACTGTGGGGCAGATGTATTAACCTGTAGAAGGCATAAGGAAGTGATAAACCAGTGATATGTGCAAGGTAATAAAGGCAGCGGACAATCTGTTCCTAAGTGTTCATTTACATATTGGAGCTGATTGGCTGGTGCCTTTATCACCTTGCACATATCACTGGTTTCTCACTTCCTTATGCCTTCTACAGGTTAATACATCTGCCCCTGTATTTGGACAAAGTATACACAGGCCTACACATATCAAATTACATACCCAGCAGCCATCCATCTGGCATTTGTCCATCCTCAAACTTATCAAAGAGGGATGACTGACTGAGGATGAAGGAGTCATGGCAGCCCCCAGGGTAACCAGCAACAACACTCATTATTTTGAGATTTGCATCACAAACCACCTGCACATTTGTGGAGTGTTCTTGATGGCGATTAGTATATATGTGCTGCCTGCCCCTAGGTGGTCTCAGCTGAATGTGTGTGCAATCTGTGGCTCCAAGCACATTGGGCATGCCAGCCAGCTCATAGAAATCTACCCTGACGGCATGCCACTGAGACTCCTGGGTAGGGAAGCAAATTGAGGCATCGATGTGGGGCTGCAAAACAGCCAACACCTGTGTGTATATTTGAAAGAACAATAAACATGAGATTTTACGACAGAACTGTCCACCGAGAAAAAAAAAAAAAAAGAAGAGGTAGCTAGGTATACATCACCTGTGTTAATATTCTCGAAAATGAGGCCTGTGAGATTCCTATGACATCCCCAGACACAGCCTGAAAGCTACCAGTAGCCATAAAGTGCAACACAGCCAGGAGTTTGTGCAGGCCTGAGACAGAGCGAGAGTGTGCTGTCTCAGGGTCTAGGCCCAGTTTGACAAGGTCATACAGACGGAAAATGTTGTTACGATTTAGACGGAACATCTGTATGATGTTTTATCTGTCGGTCTGACAGATAAAATGCCTGTCAGACCGACAGGCATTTCATCTGCCACTGCCGATATCCAGGACATACGCTGTGAGATCTCTCACCATGCATGTCACATGATATCAGTGCTCCGCCCCCAGGGAGGAGACATTTCCCTGTTTCTTCCCACGTGAAGGAACAAGGGAATGTCCATCGGTCGGCCGCAGTACAGCATACCCTGCCGTTGTGGCCGACCTGACACTTAGCAAATATCACTATGGAGGGACATGCTGGATTATCTGGCATGCCCGACTGATCGATATTTTCTGATCGGTTGGCTACATACACGCTGTAATTATCTGGCAGATCCGCTGATACTGGGCAGATCAGCCAGATAATTGCAGCGTGTATGTCCAGCATAAGTCTTAAGGTGCATACAGACGGAGAGATTTTAACTATGAGAGATTTTGACTGAGCGATTTCCCTTGAACTGGCAGTAGGAGATTTTGACTAACTTTACCAGCGATTTTGGCTATGGGCGATTTTGGCTATGGGCTCATTCAAGCAAGGGGATGCTTTTTTTTTCCAGCGACCTAGCCAAAATTGACTTGCCTGCACAGTCTATTTTTAGCAGCGATAGCGACCTGGCGGGGACGCGCATCGCTATCGCTGGCTGTGTACACACGGAGCGATATGCACTAACTTACTGAGCTATTTTGACTATATAGTCAAAATCACTCAGCTATATCGCTCCGTGTGTATGGACCTTTAGATTAATGCAGCTACAAATCTTACTTGTGTTCTCCTTCTGTATGTTGACTATTTTATGGCTAGAAATGTTATGACGACATTTTGTAAAGATCAACAAACTGTAACAGAATCTGCTAATTCAGCAAGTTGTACTGAAATGCAGACTCAATTTGAAACTAAAACGCTTACTATATATAGCTCTAGCCTGTGTTTTATTTTTATTAAATGTAGATAATAGAGGGAATTATAGAGACATTTTGTTTAAGGGGCCATTCAAGAAGCAAATCTGCAGCATTATCTGAACTGAAATTTATGATGTAAAGTATAATGATTTGAGATTTGTGGGTTGTATGTGCTAGCATACAGGATTGTACAAACATTTGCATGGCAAGACTGTTCCTGTTACGGAAACAGTTAAGTGATCATTGGCAAAATAGGTCAGGGTTCCAGTGGTGGATTTCACCTATGGGCTGCAGCCCCCTCCCCCCCCCCCCTTCACCCCCTTAAAAAATTCTCTGCCTCACCGAGCCAGTTGCAGTCCATGGGATATGTGTGATAGCCGGGTGAAAGTTTGCCAGAGGTGCGGGATGTCGGAGGATCTTGAACGTTTTTTTAAAGCAGCAATTATTTACAAATTTACAAGACAAAACCATACCTTGTACATGATTGCCACTTTAAAAAAACAACGACTGAGATTGTCCGGCATCCCGCACCTTTGACAAACTTGAACCCTATTACATAGGTCCCAATGATAGCACTGGTTACACTGTGACTTGCAGTGACTTCCCATTGGAAGTGCTACCTGCCAATCATAAACATAACAGGCAGTCCCATTGGGTGTTGTTTTCTCCCTCTGGAACTGCCAGTACGGGCTGTAATTAGCAGAAAATGTGCTTCCTGTGGGAAGCCACTCCTTGCCTTCCGGACAGCCCTACCTGGCTTCTATGGACTGCAGCTGATGCAGTCCATAGAAGTCTGTGTTTTGTGCATGTTCAGTCCCCACCTCCGGATATATGCGCATGCGCCATTCCTGGCTCCTGCCAGATCCATTGTGCAGGTGCCAGGATCAGGCTGGCCGGGGCTCTCCTATTCAGACAGCACAGGCTGCGGCCGCCCCCCTCCTCGAAAGAGGTAGGAGTTGCCGCTATTTCTTATTATGAAGGATGAAGACAAAAATATTATTAAATGTTATGTAGCAAATTAAATTAACTTTGTTCGGTTTTAAATTACACATATTTGAAGAAGTGCCTGACTGTATGAGACAATACAGCAATTATTGCACTTTGATAAAAACTTAATTGAAATGCCCAGCAAAAAGAACGTAATATAGAATCCATACAAAATACAGATATCCAACAATGCAGTAAAATACATGTAGTACATATATTTTTCATATGACATTAGGCATCCCTGATGTCACTTCGTTGTGACAGTGAAGTGACAATAGGGTAAATGTATTATATTCACATGTATTGTGCTGGTATAAGTATGTAGTGGTGCAAGTAGAAATAATGCCTTATAGGTACTGTGTGGGCGCGCCAAAGGCACGCATGACAAAAAAAATATGGGTGCGGCCAACACAGTGCCAGATACACAAATGCCCCCATAGTGCCAGATACATAAATGCCCCCACAGTGCCAGATATACATTGCCCCACAGTGCAGATACACAAATGCCCCCACAGCGCCAGATATACATTGACCCACAGTGCCAGATACACATTGCCCCCACAGTGTCAGATATACATTGCCCCACAGTGCCAGATTCACAAGTGCCCCCACAGTACCAGATACACAAATGCCCCCACAGTGCCAGATATACATTGCCTCACAGTGCCAGATACACAAATGCCCCCACAGTGCCAGGTATACATTGCCCCACAGTGCCAGATACACATATGCCCCCACAGTGCCAGATACACAAATGCCTCCACACAGTGCCAGATATACATTACCCCACAGCGGCAGATACAGAAATGCCCCCACAGTGCCAGATATATATTGCCCCACAGTGGCAGATACACAAATTGCCCCACAGTGCCAGATACACATATGCCCCCACAGTGCCAGATATACATTGCCCCAGAGTGCTCCCCCCCCCTGCTCACCGCTGCCTCTGTTGCTGCTATGTGAGGGTAGGAGAGCGCAGAGCCTCCCACCCCGCCGCAGCTGCCGGAGACCGCACATCACAGAGAATTGAGGGGCAGGGGAGATGTGCGCTGCGCTCTCCTACCCTCACACAACAGCCAGCGGGATGCAGGTATGGTGGACTGCCCGGCGGTACAGCGTACCGTCTGGGAATTTCTTAACGGTACACCGTACCACCCAATACTGCCATACTTGCCCCCACAGTGCCAGATATATATTGCCCCACAGTGGCAGATACGCAAATGCCCCCACAGTGCCAGATACACATTGCCCAACAGTGCCAGATACACATTGCCCCACAGTGCCAGATATACAAATGCCCCCACAGTGCCAGTTATACATTGCCCCACAGTGCCAGATATACAAATGCCCGTACAGTGCCAGATATATATTGCCCCACAGTGCCAGATATACAAATGCCCCCACAGTGCCAGCTACACAAATGCCCCCACAGTGCCAGATAAACATTGACCCACAGTGCAAGATACACAAATGCCCCCACAGTGCCAGATATACATTGCCACACAGTGCCAGATACACATATGCCCCCACAGTGCCAGATACACATTGCCCCACAGTGCCAGATATACAAATGCCCCCACAGTGCCAGATATATATTGCCCCACAGCGCCAGATACACAAATGCCCCTATAGTGTCAGATATACATTGCCCCACAGTGCCAGATACACAAGTGCCCCCACAGTACCAGATACACAAATGCCCCCACAGTGCCAGATATACATTGCCTCACAGTGCCAGTTACACAAATGCCCCCACAGTGCCAGGTATACATTGCCCCACAGTGCCAGATACACATATGCCCCCACAGTACCATATACACAAATGCCTCCACACAGTGCCAGATATACATTGCCCCACAGTGGCAGATACACAAATGCCCCCACAGTGCCAGATATATATTGCCCCACAGTGGCAGATACACAAATTGCCCCACAGTGCCAGATACACATATGCCCCTACAGTGCCAGATATACATTGCCCCACAGTGCCAGATATACATTGCCCCAGAGTGCCCCCCCCCCCTGCTCACCGCTGCCTCTGTTGCTGCTATGTGAGGGTAGGAGAGCGCAGAGCCTCCCACCCCGCCGCAGCCGCCGGAGACCGCACATCACAGAGAATTGAGGGGCAGGGGAGATGCTGCGCTGCGCTCTCCTACCCTCATACAACAGCCAGCGCGATGCAGGTATGGTGGACGGCCCGGCGGTACAGCGTACCATCTGGGAATTTCTTAACGGTATGCCGTACCACCCCATACTGCCATACTTGCAGCGCTGGGTATTATGCTTTCTGCTTCACCTCTTTACTGAGGGGAAGCAGGAAGAGGTAGCACCGAAATAGACTAACATCCTAGATGCCAAAGTGGGGGAGTGAAATCTTCCACCTTCAGCTATCCCTGCTAGAAACCCCCTGGCCGACTCACTGGGCATGTGCGAGATCTCGCTATTATCGCTAGATCTCCTATGCAATGCGGAGCCGGCAGCCGGCACAACCAGGGACAGTGATGTCTCTATTGTGGTGGATGGGCACCTGCAGCTGTCAAAATCAATAGCTGCAGGTGTTGGAAGGGTCAGTGCGTACAATGTCCGGCATATTGGTGAGCATATTAGTGAGCGCCTTTTTCAGTTTACACACATACATGGGGGAGAAGCGGTAGCAGCGCACCATTTCTCCCCCATAATGGTATGTCATACATCTATCCGAATGTTATCAAAAAAGGAGTTGACGAAGCAGCATTTTGAAGGTAAATATATAAGTAAAAATTAATGTTCCTAACTGCATAGTATAGTATGCAATACTGTGCGATGACATAGGGATATATGTATTATACCTGCACATATCATGTGAGTATAATGCTTCCTGCTTTGCCTTTTTGCCAAGGCAAAGCCGGAAGAGGCAGCAACGAGATGTACTATCATCTCAAATGCCGCAGTGAGAGAGTGAAAACTCCCCCATCCGGTGATCCCTGCCAGACCACAACAGCGCATAAGCCTAATGCTAATACACGGTGTCTCTCCAGCCCACTGGTTCAAATGTTCCAGATTTTGCAAGCCTTACAAGATCTCCCGTGCAGCCCACAGCCAGCTGCCGCCTCAGCCAGGGACAGGGCTGTCCCTGGCTGTGGTATAGGGGCAACGACACTTGCAGCTGTCAAAATTGATAGCTGCAGGTGTCCGAACGGTCAGCATTACTGACTGTTCATACATTGCCTGGCATATTGGAATGCGATCTTGTAGATAGCATGCTGATACAGACAGGGGCGTATTGCACCTTATCATGTAGTGCACACTGCCACATTCACTGTATCAGTGCACATAACGAGTGCTGATAACCACTACTCCCCCACAATGAAGGAGCATACATCTACCCCATAATCACTTCTCCAGGTGGTGCACTTAGAAAAGTGAACTCCCTATTAGCTGATGCTGTAATAAAGCAATTTCCTGCATTGATGAATATTGTAATATTGCACTCTCTCATAGCAGATTAAGAAGAGATTATCTAATAGAGTAATAGAAGAAGTTAAGGGGGAAGTTATATTGCGTAATGGGAGGAGTTAGAGAGGGAATCTAGAATGAATAATAAGAGAAGTTATAGGAAGAAGTTATATGGACTAATACGTACTCGCCTATTCTCCCAGAATGGCCAGGAGGCTCCCAAAAATCATATGGCACTCTCGGTCCCCCGGAAGAGTGGGCAAGTCTCCCAGCTGGCGGTTATTCCCACACCCACACATAACCCTTCCCCCCACAGTTGGAGGGGGCCGATGACTTATTTGTGCTGATCATGTCTCCGCCCCCTGCCCCACATTGCCGGTAATGCTCCCGCTCCATCCCTTCGCATCATCAAGCATGGCGGCAAGCCCCTTTATATGCTACACCACGCTCCCCCGCAATGCCGCCCTGGCTGCCTCCTGCCAGGGGGGGATGATCAGTGTGATCGCTCCTCCCCATAATCCCCCCAAACACCCCCTCACACACATTCAGAAGAGACTGCTGCTATATGGACTAATGGGAGAAGTTAGAAGGATAGGCTATGTGGCATCATAGAGTCATTTGAAGGACTGTTAATTTACACTGAGAAAGTAATCTGATAATTCTCTCCCTCATTCGGTTAGACCAGAGGTTCTTAAACGCGGTCCTCAAGGCACCCCAATGGTCCAGGTATTAGGTATATCCATGTCTCAGCACAGATGGTTAAACCAAATTGAATGAGGTGCTAATTAAGTCACCTATGGCCAAGCATAGATAAACCTATGTAATAGACTCTGAATTCACCGCACAATTGACCAAAACATTTACCAAATTACACTAAAGCATCCCTTTTGGCCAAAACAGGTCACATGCACTGTATTACCTATAAACACCTTCTTTCAAGTGCAAATTGGCATATTCCCCAAAATGTGAAAGCATTGTTGTGCCTTTAAATTAGAGATGTGCACCAGAAATTTTTCGGTTTTGTGTTTTGGTTTTGGATTCGGTTCTGCGGCCGTGTTTTGGATTCGGACGCGTTTTGGCAAAACCTCCCTGAATTTTTTTTGTTGGATTCGGGTGTGTTTTGGATTCGGGTGTTTTTTTTCAAAAAACCCTCAAAAACAGCTTCAATCATAGAATTTGGGGATGTAATTTTGATCCTATAGTATTATTAACCTCAATAACCATAATTTCCACTCATTTCCTGTCTATTCTGAACACCTCACAATATTATTTTTAGTCCTAAAATTTGCACCGAGGTCGCTGGATGGCTGAGCTAAGTGACCCTAGAGGGCGGCACAAACACCTGGCCCATCTAGGAGTGGCACTGCAGTGTCAGACAGGATGGCGCTTATAAAAATTGGCCCCAAACATCACATGATGCAAAGATAAATAAAAAAAAAGAGGTGCAAGATGGAATTGTCCTTGGGCCCTCCCACCCACCCTTATGTTGTATAAACAGGACATGCACACTTTAACAAACCCATCATTTCAGCCACAGGGTCTGCCACACGAGTCGACTGTGGCTGAAATGACTGGTTGGTTTGGGCCCCCATCAAAAAAAGAAGCAATCAATCTCTCCTTGCTCAAACTGGCTCTACAGAGGCAAGATGTCGACCTCATCATCATCCTCCGATTCCTCACCCCTTTCACTGTGTACATCCCCCTCCTCACAGAGTATTAATTCGTCCCCACTGGAATCCACCATCACAGGTCCCTGTGTACTTTCTGGAGGCAATTGCTGGCAAATGTCTCCACGGAGGAATTGATTATAATTCATTTTGATGAATATCATCTTCTCCACATTTTGTGGAAGTAACCTCGAACGCTGATCGCTGACAAGGTGACCGGCTGCACTAAACACTCTTTCGGAGTACACACTGGAGGGGGAGGGGGGGGGGGGGGGGGCAACTTAGGTAAAATAAAGCCAGTTTGTGCAAGGGCCTCCAATTGCCTCTTTTTCCTGTCTGACGTGCCTACTTGGATGCGGTCACTCATATAATCCTCCACCATTCTTTCAATGGTGACAGAATCATATGCAGTGACAGTAGACAACATGTCAGTAATCATTGGCAGGTCCTTCAGGCCGGACCAGATGTCAGCACTCGCTCCTGACTGCCCTGCATCGCCGCCAGCGGGTGGGCTCGGAATTCTTAGCCTTTTCCTCGCAGCCCCAGTTGCGGGAGAATGTGAAGGAGGAGCTGTTGACGGGTCACGTTCTGCTTGACTTGACAATTTTCTCTCCAGCAGGTCTTTGAACCTCTGCAGACTTGTGTCTGCCAGAAAGAGAGATACAACGTAGACTTTAAACCTAGGATCGAGCACGGTGGCCAAAATGTAGTGCTCTGATTTCAACAGATAGACCACCCGTGAATCCTGGTTAAGCGAATTAAGGGCTCCATCCACAAGTCCCACATGCCTAGCGGAATCGCTCCATCTTAGCTCCTCCTTCAATCTCTCCAACTGCTTCTGCAAAAGCCTGATGAGGGGAATGACCTGACTCAGGCTGGCAGTGTCTGAACTGACTTCATGTGTGGCAAGTTCAAAGGGTTGCAGAACCTTGCACAACGTTGAAATCATTCTCCACTGCGCTTGAGTCAGGTGCATTCCCTCTCCTTTGCCTATATCGTAGGCAGCTGTATAGGCTTGAATGGCCTTTTGCTGCTCCTCCATCCTCTGAAGCATATAGAGGGTTGAATTCCACCTCGTTACCACTTCTTGCTTCAGCTGATGGAGGGGCAGGTTCAGGAGTGTTTGCTGGCGCTCCAGTCTTCGGCACGCGGTGGCTGAATGCCGAAAGTGGCCCGCAATTCTTCGGGCCACCGACAGCATCTCTTGCACGCCCCTGTCATTTTATAAAAAATTCTGCACCACCAAATTAATTGTATGTGCAAAACATGGGACGTGCTGGAATTTGCCCACATGTAACGCACGCACAATATTGGTGGCATTGTCCGATGTCACAAATCTCCAGGAGAGTCCAATTGGGGTAAGTCAATCTGCGATGATGCCTCAGTTTCCGTAAGAGGTTGTCAGCTGTGTGCCTCTTATGGAAAGCGGTGATACAAAGCGTAGCCTGCCTAGGAATGAGTTGGCGTTTGCGAGATGCTGATACTGGTGCCGCTGCTGCTGTTGTTGCTGTGGGAGGCAATACATCTACCCAGTGGGCTGTCACAGTCATATAGTCCTGAGTCTGCCCTGCTCCACTTGTCCACATGTCCGTGGTTAAGTGGACATTGGGTGCAACTGCATTTTTTAGGACACTGGTGACTCTTTTTCTGACGTCTGTGTACATTCTCGGTATCGCCTGCCTAGGGAAGTGGAACCTAGATGGTATTTGGTACCGGGGACACACTACCTCAAGAAATTCTCTAAGTCCCTGTGAATTAACGGTGGATACCGGACACACATCTAACACCAACACAGCTGACAAGGCCTGAGTTATCCGCTTTGCAACAGGATGACTGCTGTGATATTTTATCTTCCTCGCAAATACTGTTGAACAGTCAATTGCTTACTGGAAGTAGTACAAGTGGTCTTCGACTTCCCCTCTGGGATGACGATCGACTCCCAGTAGCAACAACAGTAGCGCCAGCAGCAGTAGGCGTTACACTCAAGGATCCATCGGAGGAATCCCAGTTAGGCGAGGACTCGTCAGACTTGACAGTGACATGGCCTGCAGGACTATTGGCATTCCTGTCTAAGGAAGAAATTGACACTGAGGGAGTTGGTGGTGTGGTTTGCAGGAGCTTGGGTACAAGAGGAAGGGATTTAGTTGTCAGTGGACTGCTTTCGCTGTCACCCAAAGTTTTTGAACTTGTCAATGACTTCTGATGAATGCGCTCCAGGTGACGTATAAGGGAGGATGTTCCTAGGTGGTTAACGTCCTTACCCCTACTTATTACAGCTTGACAAAGGCAATAAGCGGCTTGAAACCTGTTGTCCGCATTTCTGTTAAAATAATTCCACACCGAAGAGGTGATTTTTTTTTGGTAATTTGACCAGGCATGTCAATGGCCATATTCATCCCACGGACAACAGGTGTCTCCCCGGGTGCCTGACTTAAACAAACCACCTCACCATCAGAATCCTCCTTGTCAATTTCCTCCTCAGCGCCAGGAACACCCATATCCTCATCCTGGTGTACTTCAACAGTGACATCTTCAATTTGACTATCAGGAACTGGACTGAGGGTGCTCCTTCCAGCACTTGCAGGGGGCGTGCAAATGGTGGAAGGAGCCACCTCTTCCCGGTAGTGTTGGGAAGGTCAGGCATCGCAACTGCCGACACAATTAGACTCTCCTTGGGGATTTGTGATTTAGAAGAACGCACAGTTCTTTGCTGTGCTTTATTTTCAGTTTTCTAGCGGGAGGATGAGTGCTTCCATCCTCATGTAAAGCTGAACCACTAGCCATGAACATAGGCCAGGGCCTCAGCCATTCCTTGCCACTCCGTGTCGTAAATGGCATATTGGCAAGTTTACGCTTCTCCTCAGACGCTTTTAATTTAGATTTTTGGGTCATTTTACTGAACTTTAGTTTTTTGGATTTTACATGCTCTCTACTATGACATTGGGCATCGGGCTTGGCAGACGACCTTGATGCCAAAATGCTGCACTGTACTACTATATATACTGCTCACAACAATGCAGCACAGATATGGATGGATACTTGCAGTGACACGGAGCTGCAAGATACAGCAATGGACTACTGTACTGTACAACTATATACTGTTGGTCACCAAAATGCTGCACTGTACTACTATATATACTGCTCACAACAATGCAGCACAGATATGGATGGATACTTGCAGTGACACAGAGCTGCAAGATACAGCAATGGACTACTGTACAACACAGATATGGATGGATACTTGCAGTGACACGGAGCTGCAAGATACAGCAATGGACTACTGTACAACTATATACTTTTGAACACCAAAATGCTGCACTGTAGTACTATATATACTGCTCACAACAATGCAGCACAGATATGGATGGATACTTGCAGTGACACGGAGCTGCAAGATACAGCAATGGACTACTGTACTGTACAACTATATACTGTTGGTCACCAAAATGCTGCACTGTACTACTATATATACTGCTTCCAACAATGCAGCCCAGATATGGATGAATACTTGCGGTGACACGGAGCTGCAAGATACAGCAATGGACTACTGTACTGTACTGCTATACTGGTGGTCACCAAAATGCTGCACTGTACTACTATATATAATATATATATACTGGTCACACAACAATTCAACAGATATTGAGAACTGATGATCAGGATACTGTCTAGAACTGAGTCTGACATGGAACTGCAAGATACAGCAATGGCCTACTGTACTGTACTATAATTATATACTGGCGGTCCCCACAATGCAGCACACTGATCAGATATTTGCAGCACACTGAGCACAGATATGGAGCTTTTCAGGCAGAGAACGTAGATATTTGCAGCACACTGAGCACAGATATGGAGCGTTTACAGGCAGAGAACGTAGATATTTGCAGCACACTGAGCACAGATATTTGCAGCACACTGAGCACAGATATTTTCAGCACACTGAGCACAGATATGGAGCTTTTCAGGGAGAGAACGTAGCCACGTCCTCTCCGTTCAATTTCCAATGCACGAGTGAAAATGGCGGTGACGCGTGGATCTTTATATAGAATACGAATCTTGCGAGAATCCGACAGCGGGATGATGACGTTCGGCCTCGTTTGGGTTAACCGAGCAAGGCGGGAAGATCCGAGGCTGCCTCGGAACCGTGTAATATAGGTTAAGTTCGGGGGAAGGGGGGGTGTTTCGGATCTCAACTAACCGAACCTGCTAATCTCTACTTTAAATGCCATGATTTGGACAGCCACAATACCTCACATGCTTGTCTCCCCCTTTATACGCATCATTTTGACGTTTCATGCAGTTCCACATGGTTTAGAAATCAAATAGACCTGTTTCTGATGTTTCTATTCAAAAGGTGATTTCTGATCGACATTGAACCAGACTGTTAGTAAATGAGCGTTTACTGACACTATGGAAAAGTATCAATGGTCTATTTGAGGTTCTATAGTACTTTAGTGTGAACTCTATTTTCTGGCGATTTTGTGGGGATTTTGAGTTGGTTGTGTCTTTAGTAAATATGTGATTTTCAAAATCACATCAAAATCACCAGGAACACAACATCGAGCTTTAGTAAATATACCCCTCAGTCTTCTCTACACACCTTGAGGTTAAAATTAAAATCAGTTATGTTTGAGAGTGGTGGTTGCCACTGTAACCTTCTCGTGACCAGTGTTCACACGTGAAGGTGTCTATGCTGAATCAGAAGCTGTAAGATCAGCACCATCAGAGGAGTCCCCTCCGTGTAATATGTAGTGACCTCTGGGGGGCAGATTTTGTTCACTAGATAACTATGCTTTCTGCCAATAGGGCTATGGCACTGAGACAGCTATGTACAGTCATATGACCACTGAAGAGTTAATGCTTCCATTTCTTGTACTGCATATCTGGCTGTCTCCTTCTATAATTCTGCTTATCTCATTTCTTTCCCTCTGTCAGTTGTTATCTTTCTATGTTTCTCTCTCTCTCTCTGTTTCTTTTTCTCTATCTGTCCGTTTCCGTCTGCCTGCTCACATCTGTCACTTTCCTCTTCTCCCTGCAGCTTTGTTACTCTCGCTCACACACTTGACTCCCCAGCACTTGTTCTCTCCTATATCTTCATCTACTGTGTTCCTGTTTCCCATTGAACACCCAGTTGTGGGGGAGTTCCAACCCCCCCCCCAAAAAAAAAAAAAAAACCAACAACAACTCTTTTATCTTATATGGACACCAACACATTCGGTATACAAAGCTCACAATGTCTGTGTCTATACTGTGATACAGTGGGTACTAACAACCACACCTTCTCCTTTGTTGACAGATTTCTATTTGCCAAGACACCATTATTATGTATCACTGAATATCACAGCAATATATAATGTTCATCCTTCGCACTTTACCATGCTTAGGCTCTCCACTTCACATTGGGGGCTTCCTACTGGCAGTGATTTGCCATGCGTGGCTAATTCCTGCACCTACACATGGCAATTTGGAGGGGAACCAGCGAATCCCCATTGCAGATATAACTAATGCCATCTTTTTTAGAGACTCCAGTGGTCACTGAGCTGGAAGCATGGGAGAAATATCCATGGACAAAGTGCATGTCATGTGTGTGTTGATAGTGGTGGACAGATGTGAGGGACCCTACAGTACCTCATATTGTGCATCAGGGCCTATTGCCCTTTAGCTGTGCCACTGGTTACATTACAAATCAGTGGTCTGATGATCTTTTCCTGTGAAGTGGTGTAGTCATAAATCCACTTATGTTCCTAATCGTCACAAACCAATATTAGATTGTGAACAGTGCTGGGCGGGCAAATATTGAGCCTCAGGAGCCCAGCAACTTCTATATAAAAAAAGTATTTTCATTTTTAGTTTTCTGTATGCCACGCCAGCATTTTGGAAAATGAAGAGGCAAGAAAAGGATAGCCTGCAGGAGCTTGTGTCTGTTTGATAAAGACATGGAACCCCTCTCGTGTTAGGGAGATGTGACAGGCAGAGCAGATACATGCTGATCTCTGCTGAAACTCAGGAGGGAGCTTTGCCTTATTTCAGTGATGTGAAGGCGGGATCTCAGAGCCGGGAAACAGAAGAGAAAGAGACATTCATACAATAGTTACGCACATCTCCTTCTGTTACTGTATTCAATGTCTTTCTACAACTCCTCCTGTGTTTCAAATAACCATAAAACCATGTGACAGACTGATAAGGCTTGTCCTGGCTATATATCGAATATAGAAATGATTCATTCTAGAAGGGAAGGGATTTGAATAAGAGGGTGCTCCTAAACTGTCTGCACCCACTGTTTTACCTAGTGTATTGTGCAGCCTCAAATTGTGACATAAGTATCTGTCATTCCAAGGGTATATTAAGAGTGTAAGGGCCCGTGTGCAATATCCATCCAGCAGCGCATTACTGAGCACTAGTAGACTCTTGTACTGAGGCCATTTTTCTACTGCGCAAAAACATTGGGAAAATGGCCGCTGCGCCAATTTTCTGCTGCTGCCGACATGAGATTCTGGAGACATTAGTAGTATTGAAGGAGTGGGTGCAAGGAGTGTGATGTGACCCCCCCCCCTTTCCCCCCAGACCCATGTGCACCACACAAGCTACATGCACCACACAACCTACACCTATTATATGCCACTGTGTGGTTTATTGTGTGACAGCAAAGGTCCTGGACTGGTCTGAGTGCAAATCACCACAGGACTCTGGATATCTGCGAAAGTGTGACATTATTACTAGCTGCAGTCATGCTAGACAATGGCTGCAGGGGCACTTCCGGAATAACAAGTTAATGGCAGTGATGCAAATTCCACCATCCACATTAAAGCAACATAGCTTCCATCTACATCAGTATCTGAATGAGCTCACTATTGGGCAAAATCGTAAGACTGTCCTGCACTCTAATAGGTCCTTTTTCAGGGGATTTTCCACAATGATGGGTTTTTGACACCCTCATTCGTTGTCAGGTGAGGTGAATGTGTTGGCTCACACACAGGAGGTGGCACTCATTGTGCTCATACATTACAACGTCAGATTGCACCACATAGCTATTGTTGTTTTTTTTTGGATCCCTGCTCAGTCCTGGCTTTGTCAAATCCTAGAGGGGTCTGGCTACAGATGGTCTGTCCAGGGGACAATGGTCTTAAGCAATGGGATGTTTTATTATGAGTGGATTTGAGCAGCAACCTAGAGGTCTGCAGAGCATCTTGCACATTGTGATCTAAGTTTGAACTTTGTGGTGGGAATGATGATGCATGTGTGCCTGGAGACAGAAGGCGCTGAGCAGGAGAGGGAAGGCCATCTCTCAGAGTATTTCTTAATAAGATGCACTATAAACACCTCAGAACCAGCTCAATAACATTTATCTAACAGGTGCTTCGCAGAACGTACTGCCTTTTCTGCTAGGCCGTTGCACTGTGGATAGCAGTCACCCCTGAGAGTCGCATCATGGAGCTCCTCCATGCAAATGAATGAAAAGACATCGCCCTCCATGACATCCAGGTCATCATCAGCATCAGAGACACCTGAATCCGATAAGGCGTAAAGCGACATGGAGCTGCCACACTTGTACATCATATCCAGATGGTACCTCTGAAGCATTTTGCATGAAAAGTTGAATTGGTGCTGAAGCAGTATGCAGAGTTTTGCAAAGCATGGTGATCAGAGATGCACTGGACACCTATAGATGAACAGATGAAAGGGTTCTGACGCAAAACAGATTGTTATGCTGCAGGCAGACAGCACGAAGACCATGCCGAGATTACACAGGGATATTCTCATCAAAAGATTGGAACACCAGGCTGGAAGTGAGCATAGCCTTGAGGCAAGAAATAGTAGCTGCATGGCAGTCCAACCAACACCATTCAACATTGCTGTGCAAAAGCTGGCAGAACGGGCCTGTGACCTCACTTTAGTGACAACCAATGTATGACTACATTTACTGTTTTGTGAATACGGCAAAAAATGCCCAGGTAGTTGGCCTATATGTGCCACCGACATAATTTCTCTTATTCTCTATTTCTCTTTTTCCTCTACGCATTCAACATATGTATATATCTAATCTATATATATATTTTAATCTTCGCAATTTTGTTGATAAAACAAAAAATTATTGCAGCATGTTGTGGCAATAATAAGACATGTTTTATTGTGACATTTTATAAACTCTTTCTTGCCTGACCATGGGGATGGGGATTGCAAATAAGCGCAAGGAATTCAATGTACAGTACATCAGCTGTGACAATGCATTTTAAATCATTTATTGTCATTTAAATCTAACTAAAATATGAGACGGATGAGCATAGATACAATTCTGCAGTTTGTGAAAGGAAAGGATTTACATATAATATATTCATGTCTGAGACAAACACTGCATGTGCGCTAGCTGGGAGATGTGCACTCTAGAATGAAATAACTGTACATTACACTGGTCAAACAAGGTGTCTGCTAAAACGCCAGGAACATTTCACTGTTCACTATCAGCTGTTGTGATGGCAATGAACCTTGCATTTCACAGTTGCTGTGTTTTAAAGAGCACATTACCTCAGTGGAGTATTTGCAATAATGCAGACACCTGGTATTGCCATATTATAAAAAAAAATAAGGGAACACTGGAATAAGACATAATTAACAGTGTGTGCAATATATAAATTTCCATACAGGAATTGAAGCATACACAATGAACACATACTTACTGTGCACACAGTTCAGTCTTATCTGGGATCAAATTGCTAGGCTTGCCAACATTTCATGTATTTTTACCAAGCAATTAAATTGTCTGACAGCCCCATCCCAAATTAAATACCTGAGTCTAAATCTCAAGCGAAATAATTCTCATCCAGTTAAACTGAACTTTGAATTGTCTCTCTCTAAAATAAATACTGACTGAAGTATCTTTGCTGGGCAGAGTACCTTAGGAAATGCTACCTATGCAAATCCCACACCGTTTATCTTAACCTACTCTAAGGCTGTCGTCCTTCATAGAGTGGAGTGGCGGAGTGGTCTAGAAGTGAGATGGACAAACAATGGCTAGCATTGAAGATAGCTTCTTCCCCATCTCTATAAAGGTCGCCCCTTGAGTCTTGACCCTACCACTGACCTCTCACCCAATGATTCTCCCGACACCGACTTGCTGGACAAAGCTTAGGCAACTTAAATATATCTCCTCCACAATCTCCCCACTGACCTCTCTGCTATACAAACGCATCTTCCCACCAGCCATACACATGAATTCATTTCTACATTGGCATTACCCCGTTACACTCCATCTCGGTCAGTTGGTGAAGAGCCGTTGGGGTGTACCTTCCCGTCAGATCCTTCCCTGGCAGATTGGCATTTGCATCTCTCCAGTACAAATACTTCCTTCACTGCTCTTTCGCTGCACCAGTATTGCAGCTTTGGTGCTGCGAAACGCGTCAGTGTACTTACCTATTCACCTATCTGGATCACAGAAAATCTGTTTTGTGCCTGAACCAGCCATGACTCCACTGATTCCATATGGTTTATCTAAGCGTTTCCTCAGAATAAAGTAAATAGACTGGACAAGTAGCTACACCGTGTTCTCTGAGGACACCTGCATTGCCATAGGATCATCAAATCCAAGGAGACCATTTCTCTAGCAGTGACCTTTGGTAAGTAACATATACAATTGTGTAGTGCCATCTATATAAGGAACAATTGCAGTACTATTCTGGAGTTACCACCTAGGGGGTGCTAATAGGAATGGAAACTATTTATTATTTTGAAAGGTTGTATACTGCTGAATATATTTTGAACCATTTGGGTGAACATATCTTTTAGCTTCTGTCATTTTAATTTATCTATTAAATGCATGTTTCACCTATCAATGCATCTACATTATTGTGTATTATTAGAGCTGATATTTCTATTTCACATTTAATGTGGGCTAAGCAAGTCTCCCCGCAGAGATGGTGTGCTAAGTAATATGACAACATAATTGTTATTAAACACTTTATTCACATGAAATAAAACAGGATTTGTTACATAGTAACTATATTAAGTGATGTCCCTCTCTGGCCTCCCTCTGCTGCGGAGTAGATCTGCAGCCAAAGACAGCGCTCACTGCGGAGGGACTTTCCAAACTCCCTTTACATTCAGAAGCATAAACACCATTTATAATATATCAATATATACATATATTTATAGGACTATTTTGGAACCCACCAATGGTTTTTCTAATGCTGTTATTACAAATGCATCTTTGCATAATGGACTATAAAGAGTCTATGGGGGATATTCAGTTATCCCCGGTAAAACATCAGGTCCGAAAAACGGTCGAAAACTGACATTTTTCTGACTTTTTTCCGTTTTTTCACCAATTTTTTTTTTACAGGTTATCTAAAATGGATCGCCCGTTAAAAAAAAAGCTGATCTCCCGAAAACACACAGTTTCAGTGAACCTGTGTGTTTTCGGATGAAACATCCCCGTTTTTGCACCTAAGGCAGGTGAAACAAAATCACTGATAAGCTGGGTCTCGTGCCCGCTTATCGGGGCTAATTAGATAGCCCCCGGTGGGACAATAAGCCACAGTAAATTACCAGGGCTAATTGGATATCCACATACATTTTTTCAAAATAAGTTGTGAGAACATGTTTTTATCACATGAAGTAGGTTTTGTGACCTAGACAAGCTTCATGCCACATAAGTACTGTATTTCCGAATTCTTGTGCTCCTTTCCAAAAAAATGTAAGCAATATGCAGACCAGTCTATAGTCCTGTGTATACACCTTGATTGTTTCTCTCTGTAGCATGTATATAATCACCCTGATCCCCTACCCCTGAACATTGCCTGAAACTCTACCTCTCTAATGGGCCCTACACACCTAGCATCCCGCCGCCAAGCTGTCCGACGGCCGATACGGCAGACGGGCGACCTGGCGGTGTGGGGGAGGTGACGGGGGAGTGGAGTTTCTTCACTACCCCCATCACCCGGCTCCATAGCACTGCATGCTTATATGGACGAGATTGTCCATATTGGCCTGCATGTTTAAACGAGCTGGCACCAGTGATGAACGAGCGCGGGGCCACACATCGTTCATCGCTGGTGCCTACACACTGAAAGATATGAGCGGTATCTCGTTCATTAATGAACAAGATCGTTCATATCTTTCACTGGTATCGACCAGTGTGTAGGGCCTTTTAGATGTAATTAGAATGTAAATGGCAGTGAGAGTTATGCTCAGATCATGGTATCAAATGGTATATTGTGGGTGACAAATACAGAAAAATTACCCTGCAATTGTGTGGGATTAAGTTATGGTTTGTTGGGTCCCTATCCTATACAGAAGTGTAATGTGGGAATGCTCCTAGCACGGTGTAGTGCACCCAGTTCACATTATGCCACTGTGCCCTCCACGCTGGTGATGTAACCATGTATGGGGTCCTCTGCCATCGCCCCAACTGCCCTGCTTTTATTCTGACACTGTTCGTCGACAGTTAGAAGTAAAGTAATATAGGAATTGTAAATTATAATTCTCAAAATGACACTAAAGTGACACATGGAGCCTTGGGCAAGATAAAAAAATTACATTTTTTCTACAATATTTTAATGTCTAGTAGATTTTATGTCATATCAACTTTGTTCCCCTTAGGATAAAATGATTTTGTTTCTATTTTCTGCCTTGACTTTTGCTTGTTTCAAGCATTCACCCATAGTGTGAGGCAGATGCTGTGTGTCCAAGAGATACACAATTTGAGCACTTGGCCCGGATTAATGAATACACATAAAAGCAGAGCATACAATCCATACCACCCCCAACATAAAGGATGCTTAAAAGTTATTCTTCTGATAACTGAGCCTATCAATCTGGACTGGAGTACCATCCATTCATACCAGGGATGTACAATAAGTGTCTGGATGCAAAGAGTATTTGCCACAGGAGTCTGTGCAAGTTGCATGTGCTCAAACCACTTGGTGAAGCAGATGGATCAGTCCGAAGCAGGTATGTCTTCTACATGCTGGATGAAGGTCTCCATTGCAGCTTCCGGTGACACAATACGAATCGCACGCATCTTGCGCATGATTTGTGGGAGCACAAAGTTACAGGTCTGGACTGTACAGTGGATGACCAAGCTCCTGGATGTACTATGCAAATTAATTGGAGTATCAACCTAGCTGCGCACATAGGCTGCGTGTGGTGGGGAAAAAACCCCAAGAGTGTTATCCTCACCCAAAACCAGTACACAAAGTATTATGGGGCTTTTCTCCCGTTACCGCACCTTCAAGGCAAAAAAGACAAAGATCAGAGGACTGATCGAAACGCGTTGGTAAAGGAGGGGAACGATGGTGCTCTGACCAGACCAGGAGAGGACGGATGCCCTTGGAGATCTGGTGTTCCTGCCCGGGACGTGAGAAGATATACCCAGCTATCTATTGGCACCTGTTTATTCCTCAATCTGGTAGAAAGCCACCCTCATAGAACTTTGGATTGTAAATTTGAATTGTATCATATATTGAGTCCTTGCATGGACTTATTTCTTTTATGGAAGATTTTTTATCCGACTATAAAGACAATTTTCAAGCTACAGATTTTGTCAATAATTTTCTTGTGATCACAGATTGTGATCTATGTTGGTTGCAAACTTTCTGCACTAGATATTGTTTTATTTTATCTTTTGTATGGTTGAAAATGGTTTGAGAAAGGCGAGAAGTAGCAGAATCAAACAATGCATTATTTAAATACATGAGAGAGACATCTGATATACCTTGCATCCGATAAAGCCACGAGACCATAAGATAAGTGCATATATTGGTGTTTCTTATACTGACATCCATATGAAAATGCATTTATTAGTGTTTTGTAAAAAACGACACATTTATATGAAGATGCGGTAACAGGAGAAAAGCCCCATAATACTTTGTTGACAAGCTCCTGGATGTGTTGATGTGCCAGAAAATCCACCACTTTCCTGGACTTGTGGGAAGGTGCATTGTTATGTTAGTGAAGGGAACCACGAATGCGAGTTCTTGGTGCCTGGAAATGTCTTTCAGCACTTGCTTCAGGCATTGATTGACTTACCAGTCTCCAGTGACGGTGCGCTGCTGCACGAGTGGTATGGTCACTACATGGCCAGTCTTTGCCACAAAAACAGCCACCATCTAGCTGCGCTCATGTCGAAACTTCCGTGGCGACGCAAAAGAGGAGAGAATTGAAGTAATTTTGATGTCTGGAGAATGAAGTTCAGTGTCATAGCTGCAGATTTTAACAACCGGCACCCAGAAAGACCTCCAATTTCACATAACACTGTCAGCTGCCTAATTTCCAAATTCCGAGAAACTGGGACTGTGGCTGACAAGTCATGGAGTGGTCGCCCAAAAAGTGCTACTGACGAGACAACCTCAACAATGGTTTTGGCATCATTTGTGAAGAGCCCACAACGCAGTACATGATGTTTGACCTCAAAATGACTTTAATTCTCTCTTCTTTTGTCAACGCCATCTGTTAACTGTTTTGTTAACTGCAACAAAAAAAAGTTGTAACTTTCGAACCATAACTGCTATTTGCAGCAATAAACTTTTCAGCAAATTCTGATGTAGTTTGACATGATACATGACCCCCTTTCCATTTGAGAAAACTGACTTAGATTCAAGATGGCCGATTTCAAGACGGCGCCCATGGTCGGTACATAAAAACTGTGACTTTTGAATTACCCTATATATATATATATATATATATATATCCTGGTGTGGTGCCCGGCACTCCTGGTCCTTAAAGCTCATTAGTCTGGGTGCCCTCCGAAGAAATATAGAAGCAGCAGACAAAGAAAGGCGTCACTCCAGGGCTTGTAAAGTGCAATAATTGCAGTGTATTTAAACAAATCACATGTCCAACATTTCGGGGCCCAACGTTTCACACCTTGACAAAGGGGCTACGGGCCCCGAAACGTTGGACATGTGATTTGTTTAAATACACTGCAATTATTGCACTTTACAAGCCCTGGAGTGACGCCTTTCTTTGTCTGCTGCTTATATATATATATATATATATATATGTGTGTGTATATATATATATATATATATATATATATTTATATAATCTGAGGGAGCCCCAGAGATATCCCTGTACCTGGCCCCAAGATTATAAATATATATATATACAGGTTGAGTATCCCATAACCAAATATTCCGAAATACGGAATATTCCGAAATACGGACTTTTTTGAGTGAGAGTGAGATAGTGAAACCTTTGTTTTTTGATGGCTCAATGTACACAAAATTTGTTTAATACACAAAGTTATTAAAAATATTGTATTAAATGACCTTCAGGCTGTGTGTATAAGGTGTATATGAAACATAAATGAATTGTGTGAATGTAGACACACTTTGTTTAATGCACAAAGTTATAAAAGATATTGGCTAAAATCACCTTCAGGCTGTGTGTATAATGTGTATATGTAACATAAATGCATTCTGTGCTTAGATTTAGGTCCCATCACCATGATATCTCATTATGGTATGCAATTATTCCAAAATATGGAAAGGGATACTCAACCTGTATATATATATTAGTGATGAGCGGGTTCGGTTCCTCTGAATCCGAACCCGCCCGAACTTCAGTTTTTTCTTCACGGGTCCGAGCGACTCGGATCTTCCCGCCTTGCTCGGTTAACCCGAGCGCGCCCGAACGTCATCATCCCGCTGTCGGATTCTCGCGAGACTCGGATTCTATATAAGGAGCCGCGCGTCGCCGCCATTTTCACACGTGCATTGAGAGTCATAGGGAGAGGACGTGGCTGGCGTCCTCTCCGTTTAGA
The DNA here is from genome assembly GCF_028390025.1 of Pseudophryne corroboree. Taxonomy (NCBI): domain Eukaryota; kingdom Metazoa; phylum Chordata; class Amphibia; order Anura; family Myobatrachidae; genus Pseudophryne; species Pseudophryne corroboree. The sequence continues at coordinate 379,384,942 of NC_086446.1, read as the reverse complement.
GAAGAGAGAGACACAGTAGAGACGAGAGAGACACAGTATTTTGGGGAGCATTATTACTATTAGGAGGAGTACTACTATACTACTATACTACTTGCTGAAGTGATATAGATTAGATAGTGTGACTGTGTATTGTATTAATTATCTGACTTGTGGGGGAGACACTGACAGTGGGGAGCAGTTAGAGTCTGAGAGCAGGACTCAGGAGTACATATAACGTACAGTGCACACTTTTGCTGCCAGAGTCAGTGCCACACTGCCATTGTTGTGACCACACTGACCACCAGTATAATAATATATTTTGTGATTGTCTGCTTAGGACTCGGAGTACTAGTTGCAAGTTGCAACGTGACCTGACCACCAGTTTAATAATCAATCACCACCAGTTTAATATATATATATATATATATATATATATAATTGTATATAATATATATATATATATATAATATTGTATACCACCTACCCGTGGTTTTTTTTTTTTTCATTCTTCTTTATACATACTACTATAGTAGCTTACTGTAGCAGTCTGCGGTGCTGCTGACCTGACAGTGTCCAGCAGGTCCGTCATCAGTCATTACATAATAAATATATATAGTACCTGTCCGGCTGCAGTACTAGTGATATTATATTGATTTCATCTCATTATCAATAATTTATCATCCAGTCTAGACTCTATATTAGCAGCAGACACAGTACGTTAGTCCACGGCTGTAGCTACCTCTGTGTCGGCACTCGGCAGTCCATCCATAATTGTATACCACCTACCCGTGGTTTTTTTTTTTCTTTCTTCTTTGTACATACTACTATAGTATAGTAGCTTACTGTAGCAGTCTGCGGTGCTGCTGAGCTGACAGTGTCCAGCAGGTCCGTCATTAGTCATCATTACCTAATAAATATATTATCTACCTGTCCGGCTGCAGTACTAGTGATATTATATATACATACATATATATATTGATTTCATCTCATTATCAATCATCCAGTCTATATTAGCAGCAGACACAGTACGTTAGTCCACGGCTGTAGCTACCTCTGTGTCGGCACTCGGCAGTCCATCCATAATTGTATACCACCTACCCGTGGTTTTTTTTTTTCTTTCTTCTTTGTACATACTACTATAGTATAGTAGCTTACTGTAGCAGTCTGCGGTGCTGCTGAGCTGACAGTGTCCAGCAGGTCCGTCATCAGTCATCATTACCTAATAAATATATTATCTACCTGTCCGGCTGCAGTACTAGTGATATTATATATACATACATATATATATTGATTTCATCTCATTATCATCCAGTCTATATTAGCAGCAGACACAGTACGGTAGTCCACGGCTGTAGCTACCTCTGTGTCGGCACTCGGCAGTCCATCCATAATTGTATACCACCTACCCGTGGTTTTTTTTTTTTTTCTTCTTTGTACATACTACTATAGTATAGTAGCTTACTGTAGCAGTCTGCGGTGCTGCTGAGCTGACAGTGTCCAGCAGGTCCGTCATCAGTCATCATTACCTAATAAATATATTATCTACCTGTCCGGCTGCAGTACTAGTGATATTATATATACATACATATATATATTGATTTCATCTCATTATCATCCAGTCTATATTAGCAGCAGACACAGTACGGTAGTCCACGGCTGTAGCTACCTCTGTGTCGGCACTCGGCAGTCCATCCATAAGTATACTAGTATCCATCCATCTCCATTGTTTACCTGAGGTGCCTTTTAGTTGTGCCTATTAAAATATGGAGAACAAAAATGTTGAGGTTCCAAAATTAGGGAAAGATCAAGATCCACTTCCACCTCGTGCTGAAGCTGCTGCCACTAGTCATGGCCGAGACGATGAAATGCCAGCAACGTCGTCTGCCAAGGCCGATGCCCAATGTCATAGTACAGAGCATGTCAAATCCAAAACACCAAATATCAGTAAAAAAAGGACTCCAAAACCTAAAATAAAATTGTCGGAGGAGAAGCGTAAACTTGCCAATATGCCATTTACCACACGGAGTGGCAAGGAACGGCTGAGGCCCTGGCCTATGTTCATGGCTAGTGGTTCAGCTTCACATGAGGATGGAAGCACTCAGCCTCTCGCTAGAAAACTGAAAAGACTCAAGCTGGCAAAAGCACCGCAAAGAACTGTGCGTTCTTCGAAATCCCAAATCCACAAGGAGAGTCCAATTGTGTCGGTTGCGATGCCTGACCTTCCCAACACTGGACGTGAAGAGCATGCGCCTTCCACCATTTGCACGCCCCCTGCAAGTGCTGGAAGGAGCACCCGCAGTCCAGTTCCTGATAGTCAGATTGAAGATGTCAGTGTTGAAGTACACCAGGATGAGGAGGATATGGGTGTTGCTGGCGCTGGGGAGGAAATTGACAAGGAGGATTCTGATGGTGAGGTGGTTTGTTTAAGTCAGGCACCCGGGGAGACAACTGTTGTCCGTGGGAGGAATATGGCCGTTGACATGCCTGGTGAAAATACCAAAAAAATCAGCTCTTCAGTGTGGAGGTATTTCAACAGAAATGCAGACAACAGGTGTCAAGCCGTGTGTTGCCTTTGTCAAGCTGTAATAAGTAGGGGTAAGGACGTTAACCACCTCGGAACATCCTCCCTTATACGTCACCTGCAGCGCATTCATAATAAGTCAGTGACAAGTTCAAAAACTTTGGGTGACAGCGGAAGCAGTCCACTGACCAGTAAATCCCTTCCTCTTGTAACCAAGCTCACGCAAACCACCCCACCAACTCCCTCAGTGTCAATTTCCTCCTTCCCCAGGAATGCCAATAGTCCTGCAGGCCATGTCACTGGCAATTCTGACGAGTCCTCTCCTGCCTGGGATTCCTCCGATGCATCCTTGCGTGTAACGCCTACTGCTGCTGGCGCTGCTGTTGTTACTGCTGGAAGTCGATGGTCATCCCAGAGGGGAAGTCGGAAGACCACTTGTACTACTTCCAGTAAGCAATTGACTGTCCAACAGTCCTTTGCGAGGAAGATGAAATATCACAGCAGTCATCCTGCTGCAAAGCGGATAACTGAGGCCTTGACAACTATGTTGGTGTTAGACGTGCGTCCGGTATCCGCCGTTAGTTCACAGGGAACTAGACAATTTCTTGAGGTAGTGTGCCCCCGTTACCAAATACCATCTAGGTTCCACTTCTCTAGGCAGGCGATACCGAAAATGTACACAGACCTCAGAAAAAGACTCACCAGTGTCCTAAAAAATGCAGCTGTACCCAATGTCCACTTAACCACGGACATGTGGACAAGTGGAGCAGGGCAGGGTCAGGACTATATGACTGTGACAGCCCACTGGGTAGATGTATGGACTCCCGCCGCAAGAACAGCAGCGGCGGCACCAGTAGCAGCATCTCGCAAACGCCAACTCTTTCCTAGGCAGGCTACGCTTTGTATCACCGCTTTCCAGAATACGCACACAGCTGAAAACCTCTTACGGCAACTGAGGAAGATCATCGCGGAATGGCTTGCCCCAATTGGACTCTCCTGTGGATTTGTGGCATCGGACAACGCCAGCAATATTGTGTGTGCATTAAATATGGGCAAATTCCAGCACGTCCCATGTTTTGCACATACCTTGAATTTGGTGGTGCAGAATTTTTTTAAAAACGACAGGGGCGTGCAAGAGATGCTGTCGGTGGCCAGAAGAATTGCGGGACACTTTCGGCGTACAGGCACCACGTACAGAAGACTGGAGCACCACCAAAAACTACTGAACCTGCCCTGCCATCATCTGAAGCAAGAAGTGGTAACGAGGTGGAATTCAACCCTCTATATGCTTCAGAGGTTGGAGGAGCAGCAAAAGGCCATTCAAGCCTATACAATTGAGCACGATATAGGAGGTGGAATGCACCTGTCTCAAGTGCAGTGGAGAATGATTTCAACGTTGTGCAAGGTTCTGCTGCTCTTTGAACTTGCCACACGTGAAGTCAGTTCAGACACTGCCAGCCTGAGTCAGGTCATTCCCCTCATCAGGCTTTTGCAGAAGAAGCTGGAGACATTGAAGGAGGAGCTAACACGGAGCGATTCCGCTAGGCATGTGGGACTTGTGGATGGAGCCCTTAATTCGCTTAACAAGGATTCACGGGTGGTCAATCTGTTAAAATCAGAGCACTACATTTTGGCCACCGTGCTCGATCCTAGATTTAAAGCCTACCTTGGATCTCTCTTTCCGGCAGACACAAGTCTGCTGGGGTTGAAAGACCTGCTGGTGAGAAAATTGTCAAGTCAAGCGGAACGCGACCTGTCAACATCTCCTCCTTCACATTCTCCCGCAACTGGGGGTGCGAGGAAAAGGCTCAGAATTCCGAGCCCACCCGCTGGCGGTGATGCAGGGCAGTCTGGAGCGACTGCTGATGCTGACATCTGGTCCGGACTGAAGGACCTGACAACGATTACGGACATGTCGTCTACTGTCACTGCATATGATTCTCTAACCATTGAAAGAATGGTGGAGGATTATATGAGAGACCGCATCCAAGTAGGCACGTCACACAGTCCGTACTTATACTGGCAGGAAAAAGAGGCAATTTGGAGGCCCTTGCACAAACTGGCTTTATTCTACCTAAGTTGCCCTCCCACAAGTGTGTACTCCGAAAGAGTGTTTAGTGCCGCCGCTCACCTTGTCAGCAATCGGCGTACGAGGTTACATCCAGAAAATGTGGAGAAGATGATGTTCATTAAAATGAATTATAATCAATTCCTCCGTGGAGACATTGACCAGCAGCAATTGCCTCCACAAAGTACACAGGGAGCTGAGATGGTGGATTCCAGTGGGGACGAATTGATAATCTGTGAGGAGGGGGATGTACACGGTGATATATCGGAGGATGATGATGAGGTGGACATCTTGCCTCTGTAGAGCCAGTTTGTGCAAGGAGAGATTAATTGCTTCTTTTTTGGTGGGGGTCCAAACCAACCCGTCATTTCAGTCACAGTCGTGTGGCAGACCCTGTCACTGAAATGATGGGTTGGTTAAAGTGTGCATGTCCTGTTTATACAACATAAGGGTGGGTGGGAGGGCCCAAGGACAATTCCAGCTTGCACCTCTTTTTTCTTTAATTTTTCTTTGCGTCATGTGCTGTTTGTGGAATGTTTTTTGGAAGGGCCATCCTGCGTGACACTGCAGTGCCACTCCTAGATGGGCCCGGTGTTTGTGTCGGCCACTAGGGTCGCTTATCTTACTCACACAGCTACCTCATTGCGCCTCTTTTTTTCTTTGCGTCATGTGCTGTTTGGGGAGGGTTTTTTGGAAGGGACATCCTGCGTGACACTGCAGTGCCACTCCTAGATGGGCCCGGTGTTTGTGTCGGCCACTAGGGTCGCTTATCTTACTCACACAGCTACCTCATTGCGCCTCTTTTTTTCTTTGCGTCATGTGCTGTTTGGGGAGGGTTTTTTGGAAGGGACATCCTGCGTGACACTGCAGTGCCACTCCTAGATGGGCCCGGTGTTTGTGTCGGCCACTAGGGTCGCTTATCTTACTCACACAGCTACCTCATTGCGCCTCTTTTTTTCTTTGCGTCATGTGCTGTTTGGGGAGGGTTTTTTGGAAGGGACATCCTGCGTGACACTGCAGTGCCACTCCTAGATGGGCCCGGTGTTTGTGTCGGCCACTAGGGTCGCTTATCTTACTCACACAGCTACCTCATTGCGCCTCTTTTTTTCTTTGCGTCATGTGCTGTTTGGGGAGGGTTTTTTGGAAGGGACATCCTGCGTGACACTGCAGTGCCACTCCTAGATGGGCCCGGTGTTTGTGTCGGCCACTAGGGTCGCTTATCTTACTCACACAGCTACCTCATTGCGCCTCTTTTTTTCTTTGCGTCATGTGCTGTTTGGGGAGGGTTTTTTGGAAGGGACATCCTGCGTGACACTGCAGTGCCACTCCTAGATGGGCCCGGTGTTTGTGTCGGCCACTAGGGTCGCTTATCTTACTCACACAGCTACCTCATTGCGCCTCTTTTTTTCTTTGCGTCATGTGCTGTTTGGAGAGGGTTTTTTGGAAGGGACATCCTGCATGATACTGCAGTGCCACTCCTAGATGGGCCCGGTGTTTGTGTCGGCCACTAGGGTCGCTTATCTTACTCACACAGCTACCTCATTGCGCCTCTTTTTTTCTTTGCGTCATGTGCTGTTTGGGGAGGGTTTTTTGGAAGGGACATCCTGCGTGACACTGCAGTGCCACTCCTAGATGGGCCCGGTGTTTGTGTCGGCCACTAGGGTCGCTTATCTTACTCACACAGCTACCTCATTGCGCCTCTTTTTTTCTTTGCGTCATGTGCTGTTTGGGGATGGTTTTTTGGAAGGGACATCTTGCGTGACACTGCAGTGCCACTCCTAGATGGGCCCGGTGTTTGTGTCGGCCACTAGGGTCGCTTATCTTACTCACACAGCTACCTCATTGCGCCTCTTTTTTTCTTTGCGTCATGTGCTGTTTGGGGAGGGTTTTTTGGAAGGGACATCCTGCGTGACACTGCAGTGCCACTCCTAGATGGGCCCGGTGTTTGTGTCGGCCACTAGGGTCGCTTATCTTACTCACACAGCTACCTCATTGCGCCTCTTTTTTTCTTTGCGTCATGTGCTGTTTGGGGAGGGTTTTTTGGAAGTGACATCCTGCGTGACACTGCAGTGCCACTCCTAGATGGGCCCGGTGTTTGTGTCGGCCACTAGGGTCGCTTAGCTTAGTCATCCAGCGACCTAGGTGCAAATTTTAGGACTAAAAATAATATTGTGAGGTGTGAGGTATTCAGAATAGACTGAAAATGAGTGTAAATTATGGTTTTTGAGGTTAATAATACTTTGGGATCAAAATGACCCCCAAATTCTATGATTTAAGCTGTTTTTTAGGGTTTTTTGAAAAAAACACCCGAATCCAAAACACACCCGAATCCGACAAAAAAAATTCGGTGAGTGTTTTGCCAAAATGCGGTCGAACCCAAAACACGGCCGCGGAACCGAACCCAAAACCGAAACACAAAACCCGAAAAATTTCCGGTGCACATCACTAATATCTATATCTATATATCTATATCTATCTATCTATCTATCTATCTATCTATCTATCTATCTATCTATCTATCTATCTATCTATCTATTTTAAAGCGCAACGGAATTTGCTGCGCTGTATAAGAAACTGTTAAACAATACATATATGTATTTATTTATCTATACCTATATATAAATATGTAGATCTCTCCTTCCTCCCCCACACACCCCACAGTCTGTCTCTCCCCAATGACTCCATGCTGCATTCCCAGCTCTCCTACCCTATCCCAAAGCCCTGTATACCCTCACCAACCCACTCTTACCCTGGGGAGAGACTCACCTACGCTGCCCTTCCTCAGTACCCAGACCTGAACACTGCACAGCAGGTACCATGCGGCCCTTACACGCCACCTGAAAAGCCCGGCACGCTCTGCACAGTCACTGTGTGTGTGAGGCTCCTGTCCCTCTGAGGCAGGGCTGTTTCTAGCCAATTTGGCTCCCAGTGCGAGATTTCAAAATGCGCCCCCACCCCCCATTGACGGGGAAAAAATGTGCCCCCCCCATAGCTATAAAAAGGGGGTGTGGCCTTATTGAAATGGGCATGGCCTCATCTGATATCACAGCCGCCACAGGGAAAAAAATAAAATCAAAAGTCCCCATTTTACACAGTACGGCAGGCACGAGTCCCCATTTTACACATTACGGCAGGCACGTGTCCCCATTTTACACATTACGGCAGGCACGTGTCCCCATTTTACACATTACGGCAGGCACGTGTCCCCATTTTACACATTACGGCAGGCACGTGTCCCCATTTTATACATTACGGCAGGCACGTGTCCCCATTTTACACATTACGGCAGGCACGTTTCCCCATTTTACACATTACGGAAGGCAAGAGTCCCAATTTTACACAGTGTGGCAGGCAAGAGTCCCCATTTTACACATTGCGGCAGGCAAGAGTCCCCATTTTATACAGTACGGCAGGAATGTGTCCCCATTTTACACAGCACGGCATGCAAGAGTCCCCATTTTACACAGTACGGCAGGCAAGAGTCCCCATTTTACACAGTACGGCAGGCAAGAGTCCCCATTTTACACAGTACGGCAGGCAAGAGTCCCCATTTTACACAGTACGGCAGGCAAGTGTCCCCATTTTACACAGTACGGCAGGCAAGTGTCCCCATTTTACACAGTACGGCAGGCAAGAGTCCCCATTTTACACAGTACGGCAGGCAAGAGTCCCCATTTTATACAGTACGGCAGACAAGAGTCCCCATTTTATACAGTACGGCAGGCAAGTGTCCCCATTTTATACAGTACGGCAGGCAAGTGTCCCCCCACCCCCACAATAAAATAAGGTGACATTATAGGCTCCCTTGCACACCACCCTTTAATAAAAAAAAAAAAAAGGAAGGGAATGGAGGGGGGTAAAATGTCAGGCATGACATGATGAACTACCCCACCAACCCCACCCTGCAAAATAAATACACACATTGGCACCATTTAAAAATAAGTTGAATTATAGGATTCCATGTTGCTCAGGGCAGCGCCCACACACACACAAGGGGGGGGGGGAATTGCAGGTTCCGTCTATAGCCTACATTAACTACATCAAGAAAATTGCCCCTAAAAGCCAGCAGTCTGATTGTGACTGTGAGAGACTGCTGGGCTGGCTGCAGAATACTCACTGCGTGGTCAGATCGGTGGGTTACGGTGTGAGTGCTGCAGCCTGTCCGTCACGGTCCTCCTCCCCTAACACCGCCACAGCCCGCGGGCCGCCGCACGCGCCCTTTGAAAAGCTGTCTCTAGCTGCAGTGAGTGATTCCTCCGTAGGGCCTCCGCTCCGTCAGCCTAAGCCGCTCTGACCAGGCGCCTAACTAACTGCCGCACTCGTCACTTATAAAAAGGCGCCCACCCGCTCCTCTGCTGCGTCTACCTTTATCATTTAAACCCCACGCGTATGACATCATGACGTCACTACGTCATGACGTCACGGCGCAATCGCGTCACAATGTATAACTCTGCCCATCGAGCGGAGTAAAACAGAGGGGCGGGGGGAGGCAGGAGTTTGAAGGCAGCGCCGCAGCAGCTGCCAGCAGGAGCCGCGGCGGGCGCCCCGTGCAAATGCACGGCTCGCATGCCTGTAGAAACGGCCCTGCTCTGAGGCTGCACCCACACTATCTACAGTTTGCTGCTCTATTTTGACAAGACAGCTCACATCCCTAGCGGGCTCTAAGTGGTGCATCCTTGGGGCCCCTCTAAGCCTTGAGGACTGGTACAGGTTTCGCCTCTGCCCCCCCCCTTTTGCCTGTCCTGACTAGATACATTATAAATAGAGTCTTATTGGTTGCTATGGGCAACAACTCCACTTCTGAAAACCTACACTTTAGTAAATATACCCCCTAGATCAGTGGCGTAACTAGAAATTTTTCTCCCCCAAGCCAAAAAATTCTTCGGCGCCCCCCCCCCCCCCCCCCCCCCTTCATGCACCATAATTGGGAGCAGTAAAGGGATAAATATGGGGCGTGGTTTTGTTGGAGTGGGCGTGGTTTCGCATAAAGGGGCGTGGCATTGCAGGAAAAGACTACCTTATACCCCAGTTTTGCAACCTGCACGCCCATACGTTGGCCACCACAGGAAAGAAAAATAATCCTGATTCATGCCCCTTACATTATTTGTCATTTTTCCTCCTTATAGTATTGCCCAGTATACATTATGCCACATACTGCAATGGCCCTTAGACATTATGCCGCACACAATAATGCACGACACAATATGCACACACTGTAATGCCCCCGACACATTATGCCACACACCGTAATGTCTGTGACACATTATGCCACACACCGTAATGCCTGTGACACATTATGACAGGAATCGCAATGCCCGTTATACATTATGCTACACACTGCAATGCCCCTGATACATTATAGCACATACAATGTCTGTGACACATTATGACACACACCGCAATGTCCGTGATACATTATGCCACACACTGCAATGCCCGATACATTATAGCACATACAATGCCTGTGACACATTATGCCACACACTGCAATGACCTTGAGACATTATACCACAATGCCCGTGATATAGTATACCATACACCGTAATGCCTGTGACACATACCGCAATGCCCTGCCCGTTATACCCTATGCCACACACCGCAATGCCCGTTATGTATTATGCCACACTGCAATGACCCTGAGACATTATACCACATACCACAATGCCCGTGATATAGTATACCACACACCGTAATGCCTGACACATTATGACACACACCGCAATGTCCGTGATACATTATGCTACACACTGCAATGACCCTGAGACATTATACCACATATCACAATGCCCGCGATATAGTATACCATACACCGTAATGCCTGTGACACATTATGACACACACCGCAATGTCCGTGATACATTATGCCACACACCGTAATGCCCATTACACATTAAGTCCTACAGTAAGGCTTCTAATTACTTTTCAATTACCTGCTCGTTGTCAGGGGTTTCATGCACTGGGTGCCATGCTCGTTGCCAGGGGTTTCATGCTCTTGGTTCCATGCACGGTGCCAGGGGTTTTCATGCTCAGGGTGTCATGCTCGTTGCCAGGGGTTTCATGCACTGGGTGTCATGCTCGTTGCCAGGTGTTTCATGCACTGGGTGTCATGCTCGTTGCCAGGTGTTTCATGCACTGGGTGTCATGCTCGTTGCTAGGAGGTAGTCCTTGTTGCTAGGGCTGTGCTCCCAGTGCCACATATGTCCCCAGTGCCAGATATTCCCCCACGGTGCCAGGTACTTACATGCCCCAGTGCCAAATATAGTGTCCCCCCCCATGTGCCAGGTACACATATACCCCCCCAGTGCCACATATGCCCCCAGTGCCAGATATTCCCCCCCCAGTGCCACATATGCCCCCAGTGCCAGATATGCCCCCAGTGCCATATATTCCCCCCCAGTGCCAAATATGCCCCCAGTGCCATATATGCCCCCAGTGCCAGATATTCCCCCCCAGTGCCAGATATTCCCCCCGTGCCATATATGCCCCCAGTGCCAGATATTCCCCCCCAGTGCCAGATATTCCCCCCGTGCCATATATGCCCCCAGTGCCAGATATTCCCCCCAGTGCCATATATGCCCCAGTGCCAGATATCCCCCCCCCAGTGCCATATATGCCCCCAGTGCCATATATGCCCCCAGTGCCAGATATTCCCCCCAGTGCCATATATGCCCCAGTGCCAGATATCCCCCCCCCCAGTGCCATATATGCCCCCAGTGCCAGATATTCCCCCCCCAGTGCCATATATGCCCCCTGTGCCATATATGCCCCCCAGTGCCAGATATCCCCCCCCAGTGCCATATATGCCCCCAGTGCCATATATTCCCCCCCAGTGCCAGATATTCCCCCCGTGCCAGATATGCCCCCAGTGCCAGATATTCCCCCCAGTGCCATATATGCCCCCAGTGCCAGATATTTACCCCCCCGTCGCTTTTTGGAGGGACACGGAGGGCACACAGCTCGCCTCTCCTGTGTCCCTCCTGCTGCATCATCTCCGGCGGCCGCGGGTCTATTAGGTGGAAGTGCCGGTTCGTGAGCCAATTAGAGCTCACGGACGGCACTTCCCCCTATTAGACCCGCGGCCGCCGGAGATGATGCAGCAGGAGGGACACAGGGAGGCGCGCTGTGCCCTCCGTGTCCCTCCAACAAGCGGCGGAGGGAAGGAGACTGCAGACTGACATGCGGACGCTCGTCCGCATGTCAGTCTGCTGTAAATCAGTGGCGCCCCCGCAGCCCCTCGCCCCCAAGCCACCGCGAGGACTGCGGGGGCAGTAGTTACGCCACTGCCCTAGATTCTTCAGGGAGATTATTGCTATTTCAGGGAGTCTCCCTGCCATTCAGGGAGAGTTGGCAAGTATACATGATACCTGAAATAAATGTTAATTGCAATCTCACATAGGGCGGGATTTACTAAAGTGAAAATGCGGTAAAACCCCTGTTTTACCGCATTTTCATATGTACTAACTCCCGATCGCCGCGTTTTCGCACCATAGGGTATCGCCATCTTTTTATGGTGATACCCTATAGAAGTCTATGGGATTCTTACCGCCGCCGCCGGATCCCGCCGCATCCCGCCGCATCCCGCCGCCACCCCGCACCGCTCATGACGACCCCCCCTTTCCCCGGCATACCTGAGCCGCTGCTGGTGTGGGCCCCCTCCTCCTTCTCCCCCGCATCACATCCTTGTCTCCTTCCGGCTGAAGGGGGGAGGAGGAGGAGCCCGGGGTCTCCCTGCACACGTCACCTCCCGAGTCTGGGAGGTGACGGAGACCCCCGCCGACCCCCACTGACCCTGGCAGACATCATCGCTGGGGGCCTCCTATACCGCATTGCGATACTAATCGCATATGTTAGTACATATGCGATTAGTATCGCTGCGGTAGGCGGCGAGGGGCGGCGATGTCTTATAGTACATCCCGCCCATAGAATAGTGACAGGAACATGTCCATGATTCCAATTGTAAAAGTTGCTTATACCTGCTTATAGTAAGACTTTGCTTGGCCTCAAGAAAGTGTCTTGCAAAAGTTTAGTCACATGACTTCCTATTAAGGCATACTTGCCTACCCTCCCGGAATGGCCGGGAGGCTCCCGAAAATCGGGCGACCCTCCCGGCCCCCCGGAAGAGCAGGCATGTCTCCCGATTACAGGGGTCCCCCCCTGCCCGGCTGCCCACTTAACGAGTGAAGTGGGCGGTCCGGGAAGGCGATGACGCGATTCTTGTTGAATCGCGTCATGCAAGCCACGCCCCCCCACTGTATAATGCCGGTAATTGCGGCATTGCGCAGTGAGGGGCGTGGCTTGCATGACACGATCCAGCAGCCACGCCCCGTCCCTCCTCTGGCCCGCCTCCGGAACGCCCCCATGCCGCCTCCGGCCCGCCCCCCTCCTTACATCAGCTCACTGCCCGGCGTGCCCGCCCCCCTGCTGAGCCGACTGGCTGCTCTCTCCCGGAGAGAGCAGCCCAAAAGTCGGCAACTATGTATTAAGGGCTGCACAAATCGCTGAACAATGTAGTGCCATATATTCTCAAAACTGCCAAATAGTTTTGGCAATATAACAGAGCCCACAGGGGTAACAAATCATGTATATGGCATATGTGCTAGTGCACTTGAGGGGAAATCTAATGGAAAACCTGTTTTCTAAATGGGTACGAAAAAAAGTACTTGCTACTGTCAATTTATCTGTAATCATTTTGGTCTATTATTCAGCAGCACAAGGATTTATGATGTGTGAAGGAGTCCTGCTACAATAGGGTCAGGTGGCCCAGTGGTGGTTTTACCTATGGGCTGCAGGACTGGAGTTACTGAAGCCAGATGCAGTCCATGAGACTGCACTGGCTTCACTGTGACTGGCAGTGACTTCCTATTGAAAGTCCTACCTGTTAATCACAGACACTACAGGCAGTCCCTTTGGGAGGTGATTTCTCCCTGCGGGACTGCCAGACTGGGCTGCCATTAGCAGGGAGCTTGCTTCCTGCAGGAAGGCACCTCCATGCCTTGTAAGCCCTAGCCGGCTTCTATGGGCTGCAGCCGATGCAGTTCATAGAAGCCATGGTTTTGTGCATGTGCAGTACCGTCACCACTACCGCACATGCGCCGGGTCCTAGCATATGTGAACTGTACATAGTACAAGTTCCAGGACCCAGGCTGCAGCAGGTCCTCCTTCACCATGGTAACAATGCTGGTAAGAATTATTAGGGATTGAACAGATCCTTTTTGCACTGTACTAATTCAAGGTTGATTGCAAAACAACATTTTCCTCTAAAGGGCAAAACCATGTGCACTGCTGGTGGGGCAGATATAATATATGCAGAGAGAGTTAGATTTGGGTGGGGTGTGTTCAAACTGAAATCTAAATTGCAGTGTAAAAATAAAACAGCCACAATAATTAACCCACCCAAATCTAACTCTCTCTGCACATTATATCTGCCCCACCTGCAGTGCACATGGGCCCTCATTCCGAGTTGTTCGCTCGTTCTTTTTCATCGCATCGCAGCGATTTTCCGCAAACTGCACATGCGCAATGTTCGCATTGCGGCTGCGCCAAGTAAATTTGCTAAGAAGTTTGGTATTTTACTCACGGCATTACGAGGTTTTTTCTTCGTTCTAGTGATCGTTGTGTGATTGACAGGAAGTGGGTGTTTCTGGGCGGAAACTGGCCGTTTTATGGGTGTGTGTGAAAAAACGCTGCTGTTTCTGGGAAAAAAGCGGGAGTGGCTGGAGAAACGGGGGAGTGTCTGGGCGAACGCTGGGTGTGTTTGTGACGTCAAACCAGGAACGAAACTGAGTGAACTGATCGCAGTGGCAGAGTAAGTGTGGAGCTACTCAGAAACTGCTTAGAAATTTCTATTCGCAATTTTGAGAATCTTTCGTTCGCAATTTTGCTAAGCTAAGATTCACTCCCAGTAGGCGGCGGCTTAGCGTGTGCAATGCTGCTAAAAGCAGCTTGCGAGCGAACAACTCGGAATGAGGGCCACGGTTTTGCCCATTAGAGGAAATTGTTGTTTTGCAATCAACCTTGAACTATTCCCATAATCTCCAATTATTGAGCAACCCAATTGACACAGAGGGGCTTATGATGAGCTGAACATAGTTTACATAAAAAAATACATATAATTTGCATAATATGCTACATTGCAGGCATCTTAAAATACTTGCGTAAGCTATGCTAGTAGTGTATTTTACACTACTGGCATGCCTCCATAGTATACTGCAGTGGGGATTCCACATAGAAATGAGCGGGTTCGGTTCTCAGAGAACCGAACCCTACCAGACTCTGCCTTCCGACTTCGGTTCCGAGCCAGGCTTGGGTTTTCCCGCCTGACTCGGAAACCCGAACGCGGTAAAACGTCATCATCCCGCTGTCGGATTCTCGCGGGATTTGGAATCCATATAAGGAGCCGCGCGTCGCGGCCATTTTCACACCAGTCTCGGAGAGTGTATTGAGAGGACGTGTCATCAGTGTTCAGTGTCTGTGTGGGGGCGGGAAAGTGGGGTGGCGAGTCCTCTTCTGCCAGTGTAGCTGTATAAAGTGATGCTGTGTTGTGCTGTCCAGTCCAGTGTAGTCAGTGTATTGTGCTGCATCAGTCCAGCCAGTCACAGTATTGGTGTCCTCTCCTGCCAGTGTAGCTGTATAAAGTGGTGCTGTGTTTTGCTGCCCAGTCCAGTGTAGTCAGTGTATTGTGCTGCATCAGTACAGCCAGTCACAGTGTTGGTGTTCTCTGCTGCCATATATCCAGTGTAGCTGTATAAAGTGGTGCTGTGTTGTGCTGTCCAGTCCAGTGTAGTCAGTGTTTTGTGCTGCATCAGTCCAGCCAGTCACAGTGTTGGTGTTCTCTGCTGCCATATATCCAGTGTAGCTGTATAAAGTGTTGTTGTGTTGTGCTGCATCAAACCAGTGGTAGTGTCCTGTTCATCAGTCATTCCAGTGACGATATACGCTGCTGCTATATGTCCACTGCTGCCGTATAATAATAATAATAATAACAACAACCACAAGTCCCTTACAGTGTTGTTGTGTTGTGCTGCATCAGACCAGTGGTAGTGTCCTGTTCATCAGTCATTCCAGTGACAATATACACTGCTGCTATATGTCCACTGCTGCCGTATAATAATTATAACAACAACCACAAGTCCCTTACAATGTTGTTGTGTAGTGCTGCATCAGACCAGTGGCAGTGTCCTGTTCATCAGTCATTCCAGTGACGATATATGCTACTGCTATATGTCTACTGCTGCCGTATAATAATAATAACAACAACCACAAGTCTCTTACAGTATTGTTGTGTTGTGCTGCATCAGACCAGTGGTAGTGTCCTGTCTCATCAGTCATCCCAGTGACGATATAAGCTGCTGCTATACTGTATGTCCACTGCTGCCGTATAATAATTATAACAACAACCACAAGTCCCTTACAGTGTTGTTGTGTTGTGCTGCATAAGACCAGTGGTAGTATCCTGTTCATCAGTCATTCCAGTGATGATATATGCTGCTGCTACAGATGTAGCCACCTTTATCTTGACTGGCTGAGGCGTTTGTCCCGATCGAGCATACGCAGCGTAGGGAGGCGCGCCTAATCACAGAGAGGCGTACCTAATCGCACGGAGGCAGACAGAGCGTTTGGCGTTACCTTTACGTGTAATACCTGCGATCTTCCACCAGATGTCGCTTTTTACAATCACCACTGAGCATGCGTGTGGTCTCCCGTAAAATACAATACTGAAATATATAATAAGGACTACTTTACTAAGGCGTCTCATTACGCTGCATACAGTAAATACTCATTACGCTGCATTATTTAATACAGTATATACGATACAGACACAGATAGTACAGCATACAGTATATGATCCATCTACAGTACTTTATGAATATGTGAGCGTCCAAGTCCCGCAGACAAAACAACAGAAAACCAGTAGTGTACACTGTCGCAAATGGACGTGTTAGAAGTTCACTATTGCCTCTTGAGATTAGGAATTTTGTACAGTATGTTAGCGTCCTAATCCTGTAGTCATTACAGCATAATCAAAACCAATGGATTTATTCATCTGTCTGCGGCGAAGTGGTGAAGTGTTCCGCTTCCTATACTCAGAGTCCTGAGTTCGATTCCTAAAGTACAAATGCATGTTAGTTTTTTCCAGACACTTTATTATTTTTTTTATTCACATAAACCAGGGCAAAGCTGCATGAGCGGTTCTACTGTTAAGGTTCTATGCACCGTACAGTACACATACAATTCTGTAGCTGGGCAGACTCAATAGAAATGGCTACCACCTATGACTCCTTGCCCCACAGAGGCCCTAGGCTACGGAGCAAGTTACAGTCCAGATTTTACAGGCTATGGGGCAATGCTGAAGGAGCGTCACAATCCCCTAGCTAAAATACACAGGGGCGATAGGGATAAGCTAGGTCTGCACATTACGGTACACCGGACTCACTAGTAGAACATAGAGTACAGAGATACTAAGGACAGTAATTTGGCATCCAGGAATTTAGGGAGGAGCTTTTATCTCTCTCCATTATACTTAGATAGATTACAATGGAGAGATTAAAGCTCCTCCCTAAGTTCGTGGATGCCATATCACTGTCCTTAGTATCTCTGTACTCTATGTTCTATTAGTGTACTAATTAGCACAAACAGCTTGTAACGTAGAGTGGCTAGTTTAATCTTTCTATGTATAATGGAGAGAGATAAAAGCTCCTCAGTAAGTTCCTAGATGCCAAATCACCATCCTTAGTATCTCTGTACAGTATGTTCTACTAGTGTATTAATTTGCACGAACAGCTTGTAACGTACAGTTGCAAGTTTAATCTTTCTATATATAATGGAGAGAGATAAAAGCTCCTCAGTAAGTTCCTGGATGCCAAATCACCGTCCTTAGTATCTCTGTACAGTATGTTTTACTAGTGTACTAATTAGCACGAACAGCATGTAACACACAGTGGCAATTTTAATCTTTCTATGTATAATATTGAGAGATAAAAGCTTCTCCCTAAGTTCCTGGTTGCCAAATCACCAAACTTAGTATCTCTGCATAATATTTTCTGTTAGGGTACTAATTAGCACAAACAGCTAATTAGTACCCTAATAGAACATACTGTACAGAGATACTAAGTACGGTGATTTGGCATCCAGGAACTTACTGAGGAGCTTTTATCTCTCTCCATTATACATAGAAAGATTAAACTTGCCGCTGTACGTTACAAGCTGTTTGTGCTAATTAGTACACTAGTAAAACATACTGTACAGAGATACTAAGGACGGTGATTTGGCATCCAGGAACTTACTGAGGAGCTTTTATCTCTCTCCATTATACATAGAAAGATTAAACTTGCAACTGTACGTTACAAGCTGTTCGTGCTAATTAATACACTAGTAGAACATACTGTACAGAGATACTAAGGATGGTGATTTGGCATCTAGGAACTTACTGAGGAGCTTTTATCTCTCTCCATTATACATAGAAAGATTAAACTTGCCACTCTACGTTACAAGCTGTTTGTGCTAATTAGTACACTAGTAGAACATAGAGTACAGAGATACTAAGGACAGTAATTTGGCATCCAGGAATTTAGGGAGGAGCTTTTATCTCTCTCCATTATACTTAGATAGATTACAATGGAGAGATTAAAGCTCCTCCCTAAATTTGTGGATGCCAAATCACTGTACTTAGTATCTCTGTACAGTATGTTCTACTAGTGTACTAATTAGCACGAACAGCTTGTAATGTACAGTGGCAATTTTAATCTTTCTATGTATAATATAGAGAGATAAAAGCTCCTCCCTAAGTTCCTGGTTGCCAAATCACCATCCTTAGTATCTTTGCATAGTATTTTCTATTAGGGTACTAATTAGCACAAACAGCTTGTAACGTACAGTGGCAATTTTAATCTTACTATGTATAATATAGAGAGATAAAAGCTCCTCCCTAAGTTCCTGGTTGCCAAATCACCATCCTTAGTATCTCTGCATAGTATTTTCTATTAGGGTACTAATTAGCACAAACAGCTAATTGGTACCCTAATAGAACATACTGTACAGAGATACTAAATATGGTGATTTTGTATCCAGGAACTTATTGAGGAGCTTTTATCTCTCTCCATTATACATAGAAAGATTAAACTTGCCGCTGTACGTTACAAGCTGTTCGTGCTAATTAGTACCCTAATAGAACATACTGTACAGAGATACGAAGTATGGTGATTTGGCATCCAGTTAAAAGCTGTTCGTGCTAATTAGTATACTAGTAGAACATACTGTACAGAGATACTAAGAATGGTGATTTGGCATCTGGGAACTTCCAGAGGAGCTTTTATCTCTCTCCATTTTACATAGAAAGATTAAACTTGCCGCTGTACTTTACAAGCTGTCCGTGCTAATTAGTACCCTAATTGAAAATACTATACAGAGATACTAAAGACGGTTATTTGGCACCCAGGAATTTAGGGAGGAGCTTTTATCTCTCTCCATTATACTTAGAAAGATTACAATGGAGAGAGATAAAAGCTCCTCCCTAAGTTCGTGGATGCCAAATCACTGTCCTTAGTATCTCTGTACAGTATGTTCTACTAGTGTACTAATTAGCACAAACAGCTTGTAACGTACAGTGGCAAGTGTAATTTTTCTAAGTATAATGGAGTGAGATAAAAACTCCTCCCTATGTTCCTGGATGTCAAATTACCATGCTTAGCATTTCTGTACAGTATTTCCTATCTAGCCAGAAACCCTGTATCCTGTGCAAGCTAGGCGGACAACTGGAGGGGACCCGAAACACGGTTGCTTCCCGTTTCCTTTTCCAGTGTCACATAAACTAGTGGTTGGTCTGCCCCGAAAGCCAAGAGTCTCCTCTTTTGTATGGTACCAGTCCTGAGTCTCTGGGATACCCAGAACCAGAGATATCAGTACGCAAAGTGGACCCATTTTCCCATAGACTATAATGGGACCGTTAATTCAGACCCACCATAGGTTCCGACGCTTGCCATGAGCCTTGTGGGGGTCACAGAAACTTGGGGTTGGTACCCTCCGGTAGCTAATTGTCTCCCCTTCCATACCAACCTAGTGATGAAGGCTCCCACCTCCCATGCTGAGAGTCACAAAGTGCCAACCTTTTTTTTTCTATGTTCCCGTGACATTAACTTTATTTTTTTTTCTTTGTTGTACATTCAATGAAAGGGTGCACACAGGTTTCACATAAATCAAAGTAAATCTGCAGCAGCGATTCATTCCGCTATATACAAATACACAGCGGTAATGAGTATAAATTAGTGTATTCCAACGCAACTAACTGAGCAACACAGTACTGTAGATCGTCAGCATTTGTGTATTGTACCTGACCTGAACTCCCTCCCTGTCCACTGCATGACCTGTGCAGGCTCCCAGGGGGGAAGGGCGATGGGGGTAGGGAGAGGCGGTGGAAAACACTGTGCTTTTGAAATACAAGTATTAACGTCCGAGTCCCCTAAGGCATAAACCAACACCAATGGGAAGGAAGTGCCAACCTTTTTTTAATGTGTTCCTGTAACATTCACTTTATTATTATTATTTTTCTTTGTTATACATTCAATGGAAGGGTGCACACAGGTTTCACATAAATCAGAGTGGGCGGTGGATTTTCCTACATACAGTAGTATACTGTTGCACATGTCTTGTAACCTGATCGGAACTCCCTCCCTGTCTACTGCATGTACTTTGCAGGCTCCCAGGGGGGGAAGGGGAAAGTGGGATGGGGGTAGGGTGAGGCAGTGGAAAATACAGTGTTCAAAGAAAAGGCATAATCAAAACCATGAGGAACTTTGCGGTGTATCGTTATGCGCAAAGACCTCACTTATCCCTATCACCCCTGTGTATTTTAGCTAGGGGATTCTGACGCTCCTTCAGCATTGCCCCGTGACCTACCAAATCTGTGCTGTTACTTGCTCCATAGCCGAGGGCCTCCATTGGGCGAGGAGACACAGGCGGTAGCCATTTCAATTGAGTCTGCCCTGCTATAGAATTGTATGTATACCATATGGTGCATAGACCCTAAACAGTACAACTGCTCCTGCAGCTTTGCCCTAGTTTACGTGAATAACTCCCTCCCTGTCTACTGCATGACCTGTGCAGGATCCCAGGGGGGAAGGGCGATGGGCAAGCGGGAGGCGGTGGAAAATACTGTGCTTTTGAAATGCAAGTACTGTATGAGTCTGAGTCCCCAGTAGCCTCCTGCTAGCCTATTGCCCTTCCCCCCTGGGAGCCTGCACAGATCATGCAGTAGACAGGGAGGGAATTCAGGTCATGTGCAATACACAAACGCCGAATATCTACTGTATAGTACTGTTTTGCTCACTTAGTAGCGTCAGAATACACTCATTTCTACTCATTGCCGCTGTGCAGTTGCATTTAGCGTAAAGAATCGCTCCTGCAGATGTACTCTGATTTATATGTAACTTGTGTGCACCTTTCCATTGACTGTCTTACAATGTTGATAAAATAATACAGTGTATTATTACAATAAAAAAAAAAAAAAAGAAGGCACATCACATCTCGAACCCTGGACCCCCAGCGTGGGAGGTGGGAGCCTTCACCCCTAGCCCACGACGCCTCATGAGAGACTCCCAATTTCATGTGTGAAAGTACTGCAAACAGCGCCCGGCCCCCACCCCATTGGTGTTGGTTTATGCCTTAGAGGACTCGGACGCTCGCATTTGTAAAGCACGGTATTTTCCACCGCCTCCTGCTAGCCTAATGCCCTTCCCCCCTGGGAGCCTGCACAGGTCATGCAGTAGACAGGGAGGGAATTCAGGTCATGTGCAATACACAAACGCCGAATATCTACTGTATAGTACTGTTTTGCTCACTTAGTAGCGTCAGAATACACTCATTTCTACTCATTGCCGCTGTGCAGTTGCATTTAGCGTAAAGAATCGCTCCTGCAGATGTACTTTGATTTATGTGAAACCTGTGTGCATCCTTCCATTGGATGTATTAGAGAGAAAAATTTTTTTTTTAAAATGAATGTCACGGGAACACATTAAAAAAAAGGTTGGCACTTCCTTCCCATTGGTGTTGGTTTACAGTATGCCGTAGTGGACTCGGACGCTCATGTACAGTAATTGCATTTCAAAGGCACAGTATTTTCCATCGTCTCCCCTTACCCCCATCGCCCTTCCCCCCTGGGAGCCTGCACAGGGAGGGAATTCAGGTCCTGTGCAATACACAAACGCTGAAGATCTACAGTACTGTTTTGCTCAGTTAGTAGCGTCAGAATACCCTCATTTCATTCCCGCTGTTTAGTTGCATTTAGCGTAAAGAATCGCTCCTGCAGATGTACTCTGATTTATATGTAACTTGTGTGCACCTTTCCATTGACTGTCTTACAATGTAGATAAAATAATACAGTGTATTATTACAATAAAAAAAAAAAAAGAAGGCACATCACGTCTCGAACCCTGGACCCCCAGCGTGGGAGGTGGGAGCCTTCACCCCTAGCCCACGACGCCTCATGAGAGACTCCCAATTTCATGTGTGAAAGTACTGCAAACAGCGCCCGGCCCCCACCCCATTGGTGTTGGTTTATGCCTTAGAGGACTCGGACGCTCGCATTTTTAAAGCACGGTATTTTCCACCGCCTACTGCTAGCCTATTGCCCTTCCCCCCTGGGAGCCTGCACAGATCATGCAGTAGACAGGGAGGGAATTCAGGTCATGTGCAATACACAAACGCCGAATATCTACTGTATAGTACTGTTTTGCTCACTTAGTAGCGTCAGAATACACTCATTTCTACTCATTGCCGCTGTGCAGTTGCATTTAGCGTAAAGAATCGCTCCTGCAGATGTACTTTGATTTATGTGAAACCTGTGTGCATCCTTCCATTGGATGTATTACAGAGAAAAATTTTTTTTAAATGAATGTCACGGGAACACATTAAAAAAAAGGTTGGCACTTCCTTCCCATTGGTGTTGGTTTACAGCAGGGGTCTTCAACCCGTGGCCCGCGGGCCACAGGTGGCCCGCTGCTATGGTTTCCATGGCCCGCCGACGCGCCCGCCCGCAGCGCACATATGAACACAAAAAAAAAAAAAAAATTTTTTCCCTTTCCCGGAGTCATGTGACTCCCCCGCACTGTCACTGGTTGCCTGTGAAGAAGGGGAGTAGCTCCTCTTAGGCTGGTCAGTGGTCTGGTCACCCTTACTGTGTCTCCCTCCCTGTGTCTCCCTCCGCCTGCAGTGTTGAATAGGTGGGTGAGAGCGGCGGGGACCCGGCTGGGGGGGGTGCGGCAAGTTACCATTGAGAGCAGGGGGCAGTGCGGGAACCCGGCGGGCGGGAGCGAAGGGGGTGCGGCAGCATGTATGCAGCCTGAGCATGGCTGTGTGCGGCGGGGACCCGGCGCGGGGGGGGGGGGCTGCGGCAGGAGAATAAAAGTGTATAAGTGTTGAGGGCAGGGGGCAGTGCAGGAACCCGGCGTGCGGGAGCGGCGGGGACGGGGGTGCGGCAGCCTGAGCATGGCAGTGAATAAATTAGTATTGAGGGCAGGGGGCGTGGCGGGGGACCCAGCAGGGGGTGTATTAAGTATTAAGAGCAGAGATGGCAGGGAGCATGCTTTGACAATGCTGCTGTCTGTCTGTGATGGGGAGGAGGGAGGGTATGATAGCACCTATGTCTTGACATAGGCGCTATCATACCCTCCCTCCCCCCATCACAGACAGACAGCAGCAATATTGTGAAAGCATGCCCACATTATACCCACCAGTCCAGTGATACTGCCGTATGAGTCCAGTTCAGTGCTTACAGACCAACATCTTGAGAATACTCTGCGCATAGCGACTTCTAACATTGATGCCAACATCGACAAGCTGGCCAAGCAAAAACAATGCCAAGTTTCCCACTGATATGAACTTATTATAATAACAAAGGTAAAGTAGACCATGTTTCATTCATTAAATTACAATAATTATCTTTTGAAGTCTTTATTATGGTCTTATGAGTCTAGAAAAGGTCTCATTACAATCATAAATTAAAATTTAGATTCTAAATACCGCAGTATAGCTTAGTGGCCCTCGGCTTCGTTTCATTTTTTTATGTGGCCCACACTGTCTTAAAGGTTGAAGACCCCTGGTTTACAGTATGCCGTAGTGGACTCGGACGCTCATGTACAGTAATTGCATTTCAAAGGCACAGTATTTTCCATCGTCTCCCCCTACCCCCATCGCCCTTCCCCCCTGGGAGCCTGCACAGGGAGGGAATTCAGGTCCTGTGCAATACACAAACGCTGAAGATCTACAGTACTGTTTTGCTCAGTTAGTAGCGTCAGAATACCCTCATTTCATTCCCGCTGTTTAGTTGCATTTAGCGTAAAGAATCGCTCCTGCAGATGTACTCTGATTTATATGTAACTTGTGTGCACCTTTCCATTGACTGTCTTACAATGTAGATAAAATAATACAGTGTATTATTACAATAAAAAAAAAAAAAAAAAGAAGGCACATCACGTCTCGAACCCTGGACCCCCAGCATGGGAGGTGGGAGCCTTCACCTCTAGCCCACGACGCCTCATGAGAGACTCCCAATTTCATGTGTGAAAGTACTGCAAACAGCGCCCGGCCCCCACCCCATTGGTGTTGGTTTATGCCTTAGAGGACTCGGACGCTCGCATTTGTAAAGCACGGTTTTTTCCACCGCCTCCTGCTAGCCCTCCATTCCCATTATGCATTAGCGAACTCAGACGCTCATGTATTTTAAAAGCACGGTGTTTATACATTGTCCTGTACATTCTTCCTTTTACACAATTACTGTAGTTGCATCTCCATACACATACAGTACTCCATACACATACAGTACAGTACTCTACAGTACTGTATGTCACCATCTTTTTCCACCGCCTCCCGTTACGCCTACAGTATTGCCAGAGCTGTAGATCAATCCGCCGCTATACTGTACGATCGAAAGTACTGGAGTAGTGGAGCATTAGCCACACAGTGGTGGAGATGTGTAATGCATGATGAGTATCTAGATCGCCTCAACGCGCCTACCTGTGATTAAACTCAGCTATCGCCTTAGCGTGACTAAACGCCCGTCTCGGCGGAGAAACAGTCAAAATAAAGGTGGCTACATCTGTATATGTCCACTGCTGTTGTATAATAATAATAATAATAATAATAACAATAACCACAAGTCCCTTACATTGTTGTTGTGTTGTGCTGCATCAGACCAGCGGTAGTGTACTGTCCATCAGTCATTCCAGTGACGAAGCAGTCACAGTGGTATACGCTGCTGCTATATGTCCACTGCTGCCATATACTAATAATAACAACAACAACAAGTCCCTTACAGTGTTGCTGTGTTGTGCTGCATCAGACCAGTGGTAGTGTCCTGGCCATCAGTCATTCCAGTCATTCCTGTGCCGCATATTGGCTTATATAACTCCCAAAAAATAATGGAGAACAAAAATTTGGAGGATAAAATAGGGAAAGATCAAGAACCACTTCCTCCTAGTGCTGAAGCTGCTGCCACTAGCCATGACATAGACTATGAAATGCCATCAACGTCGTCTGCCAAGGCCGATGCCCAATGTGATAGTAGAGGGCATGTAAAATCCGAAAAGCCAAAGTTAATAATAATAATAATAATAATAATAATAATTTTATTTATATAGCGCTCTTTCTCCAACAGGACTCAAGGCGCTTTACAGACATCAAAAACAATGCACATGATACAGAGGATTTGAGTAATACAACAATAGACAAGCAACACAGACATAAAAGAAAAACCTTAAGCCCACAGAAAGCATAACGCAGGATTGGTGCAGGCATTTTGGGTAATAACTTCCAAGGGTTGTGTATTCCACCCTCACAGGTACCAAGTGCAGCAGCCATCTTGGGCGCTCAGCGTAGGATTACCCAGGGTGGAATAGTCTACCCCTAGAAGAGATGACACAAAATGGGGTGATTTTAGAGTCCTACAGTTTAGAGTAGGGTTCCAACAAAACCACAAAGTCCATGTATTTTTCATCCCATCCACAAGTGTACCATATGGGGCAGCCATGTTGGGTGCACTTTGAAGGTTACACTGTGGGAGGTGAGCCATACAAGGACCAAGTTCATAAATGGGAAAACTGATGCTGTAGTAGTATGATGTACCCTGCATGTAGGGCACAATGGAAAGGTATGCAATCAGTGGAGGTAAACATTACAGGAAAAACACATGGTGGGGTGGAAGCGAGCTATTGAAGGAGAAAAAACAAAACAAAAAACAAAACACACAATAGCAGGTAACTTGTGGCAGGTAACTAGTGGCAGAAGTAAAATTGGGATAACATTATTTTGGTAAGATCATAGTACGGGTGGGTAGGAGAATGTGTTCAGTAAAAAGACCCAAAAAAAGAAATTCAAATGGTCTGAGGAGAAACGTAAATTTGCCAATATGGCATTTACGACACGGAGTGGCAAGGAACGGCTGAGGCCCTGGCCTATGTTCATGACTAGTGGTTCAGCTTCACATGACGATGGAAGCCCTCATAACTGAGGCCTTGACACTTATGTTGGTGTTAGACGTGCGCCAGGTATCCGCCATTAGTGCAGTGGGATTTAGACAATTAAAGGAGGTATTGTGTCCCCGGTACCAAATCCCATCTAGATTCCACTTCACTAGGCAGGCTATAGCGAGATTTTGCTATTTAATTCCAGTGATTCGGATGTATAATTACTGTGATTTTGCCAATTAATGTCAGTGATTTATAATTATTAATTACAGTGATCTTGCCATTTAATTACAGTGATTTGGACGTATAATTACAGTGATTTTGCCAATTAATGTCAGGGATTTATAATAATTACACTGATCTTGCCAATTAATTCCAATGATTTAGATGTATAATTACAGTGATTTTGCCAATTAATGTCAGTGATTTAGAATGATTAATTACAGTGATCCTGCCATTTAATTCCAGCGATTTGGACGTATAATTACAGTGAGTTTGCCAATTAATGTCAGTGATTTACAATTATTAATTACAGTGATCTTGCCAATTAATTACAGTGATTTGGACGTATAATTCCAGTTGGAATTGTTTTTGTCGCTTCGCTTAGTCATACAGCTACCTCATTGCACCTCTTCGACATCTTTGCATGAGGTGCTGTTTGGGGCCTAGTTTTTGAAAAGTGCCATCCTGTGTGACACTGCCGTATGAGTCCAGGGGTACTGGTGTATTAGTCCTGGGGTACTGCCGTATAAGTCCATCAATTGCAGATTTTTTTTAAAGTGACTGGAGCGTGCTGGAGATGCTGTCAGTGGACGGAACAATTGCGGCCCACACTCGACATTCAGCCACTGCTTGACACTACTAGCAACCTCGGTGCACCTTTTTTTCTTCTTTGCATCATGTGTTGTTAGGGGCCTTTTTTTTTATATCTGCCCTCCTGTCTGCCACTGCAGTGCCACGCCTAGATGGGCCAATTGTGTGTGTCGCTTGGCTTAGTCATACAACTACCTTATTGCAAATCTTTTTCTTCTTTGCATGATGTGCTGTTTGGGGCCTTTTTTTTTTAAACATCTGCCCTCCTGTATGCCACTGCAGTGCACTCCTAGATGGGCCAATTGTTTGTGTCGCTTGGCTTAGTCATACAACTACCTCATTGCAAATCTTTTTCTTCTTTGCATGATGTGCTGTTTGAGGCCTTTTTTTTGTTTATATCTACCCTCCTGTCTGCCACTGCAGTGCCACGCCTAGATGGGCCAATTGTTTGTGTTGCTTGGCTTAGTCATATAACTACCTCATTGCAATTCTTTTTCTTCTTTGCATCATTTGCTGTTTGGGGCCTTTTTTTTTTTATATCTGCCCTCCTGTCTGACACTGCAGTGCCACTCCTAGATGGGCCAGGTGTTTGTGTTGTCCACTTGTGTTGCTTAGCTTAGTCATCCAGCAACCTCGGTGCAACCTTTTGGCCTAAAAACAATATTGTGAGGTGTTCAGAATAGACTGGAAATGAGTTGAAATGATTGTTATTGAGGTTAATAATACCGTAGGAGCAAAATTACCCCCAAATTCTGTAATTTTAGCTGTTTTTGAGGGGTTTTTGAAAAAAAACACCCGAATCCAAAACACACCCGAATCCGACAAAAAATTTTCAGGGAGGTTTTGCCAAAACGCGTCCGAATCCAATTAAAAAATCATCAAGATCCAAAACCAAAACCAAAACACGAAAGGGTGGTTTTGGCAAAACCAAGCCAAAACCAAAACACAAAAGTGGAATTAGAACCAAAACCAAAACACGAAAAGTGCCAGCCGCACATCTCTATCAGCTATGCCCATGACCCACGGGAAATCTCACTGTATAAATAGAGGTGCATTGACACCTGTTAAAGGCCCTACACACTTGCCGATTACTCTGATATGAACGATCTCGTTCATTAATGAACGAGATATTGTTCATTTCTTTGAGCGTGTAGGCACCAACGATGAACAATGCGCGGCCCCGCGCTCGTTCATCGTTGGTGCTGGCTCGTTTAAACATGCAGGCCAATATGGAAATCTCGTTCATATTAGTATGCAGGGCTATGGGGCCGGGTGATGGGGGGAGTGAAGAAACTTCACTCCCCCCGCCGCCTGGTCGCCCGTCGGGCACCTCGGCGGCACATCTCCATGTGTCTAGGGCCCTTTACTCTTGCTATTCAGAACTCTGTAAGGCGCAAGTCACATCGTTCTATTGTTTGTTATTTACCAATCTCATTGTCGTGGATGGCTACATGGACTGAAGATTGTCAGGACATGCTGGCACTTGTGGTTCCTTAAGTGCCAGCATCCCATGTTCATCTGGTTATGTTGTAGTTTATAGTACTATAAGCGCCTTGTTTGGCTTAGGCATAACAATAATTTTGGTTCTGGCTTTGTCAAGATGGAAATATTCACTTCCTGTGATACTACTTAAAGTATATGTTATGTACAGTATGGAATGAGAATTTTGGTGGAAGTAGTTTATTATACCATGGGGAATCCATCAGGGGCTGGGTACTTTGTGGGCTTCTGTGACTTAATGGCCATTCTAATATCCTGCTCAGTAACTTTTTTTACTAATGCGATCAACATTTCAGGTGTCAAGTTTAGGCACATTACAGGTAACTAAATAGGCAATGATACACTGAGTGTCTCTCTTGCTGTCGTATTATATACTGTATGTCCTACAGGGTATGGTAGGAGGATTTAATATTCAATTGATTTGCTTAAGTTCATGACATCATTTATCTCTCTCATCTTTAATAGCAATGTGCCTGCTAATGCTTTCTCTCTAATGAGCGTAGACATTTACTTAAGGACTCTACCAGCTGTTCTTGCTCTCTCTAAAGATGTGAAGCGAAACTAATAATTTTCCCTCTAATTACTGTCTTGTGTGATTCCAATGTTATAATTGATCTGGTTTCATTGGTTGTATAAATATTAAAGTAGTCTACGATAGTTTCTGTAATGGTTTGTAACTGTGGTATTTTCATTCACTCTCCATGCCAGCTTACTGCTGGAAGCTTCCTTGAGGTGAAACCACCACTGAATGGTCAGAGCAGGTGTTACGCAGTATGTCTACTTGGAATAGTGTCTACAAACTTCAGTACATCCCAAGACAATTTCAATCTTTGAGTAGCTTTTCTCGGAGCTACACCATTGAAACTTACACATCTCTACAGTAAACACAGTTTCTCCATCTGAACATGGTGTCCTGTGTGAGAGGTTCTGCATTTGTAGGTGCAGCAGCTGTCAGCAACACTGCTGCTCTGCCTAGCCAGCCCCCTGTTACCTCCCAGGGAAGGAGCGTCCACTAAAATCCACACTCACAACGTTCAATTGATTCTGCGTCTCTGTGCGGTAACCATAGGGATGAATTTTCAGTGTGACTCAGAGGAATGTGCAGTACTTAAAGCATTAGCCAACAATGTCCATAACAGCATTGCGTGTGGTTAGTGTGCAACTCTGAATCAGCCCCCTAGCCTCCCTCATATCAGTAGTAACAATTCTCCAATCTCAGCAGAAACATATTTCCCCCTAAACTCTGTAATAAACAATCTTCCTACCCACTAACTCCCCACCCCTTTAATATACAGATGGGTCCACAGTTACCTTGGCTAGTTTGCTGTGCCTAGGCACAACATACAGAAAACAATACAGCAGGGGATTAAGTCATTACAGCAGGGGATTAAGTCTGACTGCCCAGTCTCAGTTAATCCTATTAAAGGTCAAGATAAACATGGACCCATCTGTACTGCCATTATCATTTACCTTCCATCGCATCTGTAGTAACACATTTTCCTTCCATCACTTCTGTAGTTACACAATGCCCTTCCATCACCTCTGTAGTAACACATTTCCCTTCCAACACCTGTGTAGTAGCACATTTCTCTTCGATCACCTCTGTAGTAACACAGTGTTCTTCCATCATCTCTGTAGTAACACATTTCCCTTCCATCACTCTGTAGCCCTTTCAACACCTATGTAGTAACACATTCCTGTTCCATTACCTTTGTAGTTACACAATGCCCTTCTATCACCTCTATAGTAACACATTTCCCTTCCATAATCTCTGTAGTTACACAATGCCCTTCCATCACCTCTGTAGTAACACATTTTCCTTCCAACACCTGTGTAGTAACACATTTCTCTTCGATCACCTCTGTAGTAACTCAATGCCCTTCCATCATCTCTGTAGTAACACACAGTGGTGCTGAGAGGCAGGGGGAGCAGGTACAAATTACCCAGACCCTGGCTGTTAGAGGGACCGGGGAAGGGGGGGGGAGGTGTAGGTCCGCTGCCCCCCCTCCCCAAGGACATAAGTACTCTGGCCGGCAGGTGAAGGTGCCATCCACCTGGTGATATCTTTGCGAAGATGGCGCAGCACATAGAAAGCATAGGAAGTCTTTGCTCTCTGGTGGCCGGCGTCATCTTATCACTGGGAAGATGGAGCTGGTCAGGGAGGAGAGACCCGCCTCAAGATCAAGTAAGGTAGGAAGCGGGTTCCCTCCCCCTGCACTCCGATGTTAAAAAGCACCCCCTATATGTTAAAATGGCATCCCCCCTTGTGGAGCACGCTCAGCGGCCTCACAATTATTTTATTATTCACTTATTTTTATAATAAAGGGCATGGTCACGCCTACTTTATAAGCCATGCACGTAGGTCTTTACTGGGGCCCGGTGTGGCTCTCAACGGCCCTGGTAACACAATGTCTTTCAATCACACCTGTAGTTACACATTACCCTTCCATCACTCTGTATTAATATATTTCCCTCCCAACACCTTTGTAGTAACACATTTCCCTTCCATCACCTCTGTAGTTACACAATGCCATTCAATCACCTCTGCAGCAACACATTTTCCTTCCATCCCCTATGTAGTAACATATTTTCCTTTCATCACCTCTGTAGTTACACAATGCCATTCAATCACCTCTGCAGCAACACATTTCCCTTCCATCCTCTATGTAGTAACATATTTTCCTTCCATCACCTCTGTAGTTACACAATGCCATTCCATCACCTCTGTAGTAACACATTTCCTTTCCATCACTCTGTAGTACCACATTTGCCTTCCAATACCTGTGTAGTAACATATTTCTCTTCGATCACTTCTGTAGTAACACAGTGCCCTTCCATCATCTCTGTAGTAACACAATGTCTTTCCATCACCTCTGTAGTAATATATTTCCCTCCAAACACATTTGTAGTAACACATTTCCCTTCCATTACCTCTGTAGTAACACATGTTCCTTCCATCTCCCTGTAGTATCACATTTCCCTTCCAACACCTCTGTAGTAACACATGTCACTTCCATCAGCCCTGTTGTAACACATTTTCCTTCCATCATCTCTGTAGTAACACATTTCCCTTCCATCACTCTGTAGCCCTTCCCACACATCTTTAGTAACACATTTCCCTTCCATCACCTCTGTAGTTACACAATGCCCTTTCATCATCTCTGTAGCAACACATTTCCCTTCTATCACCTCTATAGTAACACATTTCCCTTCCATCACATCTGTAGTAACACAATGCCATTCCATAATCTCTGTAGTAACACATTGCCCTTCCAACACTCTGTAGTAACACATTTCATTCCCATCTAAAGTAACACATTTCCCTTCCATCACCTCTGTAGTAACACATTTACCTTCCATCAATCTGTAGTAGCACTGTCACATTGCAGGTTCTCAGACCCTCTTACCTCTCCCGGCGCTGTCGATTCACTTCTCAACATGTCTCCATTGGCCAGTCATGTTTGGCAGAAGTGCCCTAATTTAACTCCCTTGTGAAAAGTAGCCTTAGTAAGTCTAAAGGGCCCTACACACTGGTTGATATATTTGAAAGATATGAACTATGTAGTTCATAAATGAATGCTAAATCGTTCATATCTTTCAGTGTGGATGCGTCAACGATGAGCAATGCACGTGCCCGCAGTAGTTCATCGTTGAATGATCATCGTTTAAACATTCCAGTCAATTTGTACGATATAGATGTCTGTACTCTCATATCGTTCAAATTGGCCATCGATAGCGTCCAGTGTGTAGCCTTAAATTGTTGGCAAAAGATCGACCATCGATAATATTGATGGTCGATAATATCGCCAACATCGCCCAATGTGTAGCGCCCTTTTAAGGGGCCTACACAATGGGCGATATCTTGAAAGATATGAACGATTAATTTACACCAAAAAATACATGTAATTTGCATAATATGCTACATTGCAGGCATCTTAAGATGCTTGTGTAAGCTATTCTAGTAGTGTATTTTACACTACTGGCATACCTCCACAGTGTACTACAGTGGGGATTCCACATGCTTTGCCCCAGACCCAGGGGAAATCTCACTATATAAATAGAGGTGCATTAACACCTCTAAAGGGGCCTACACACTGGGCAATATCTTGAAAGATGTGAACAATATCATTTATAAATGAACAATAAATCGTTCATATCTTTCAGTGTGGTTGAATCAACGATGAACAATGCGCATGACTGCAATCATTCATCGTTGATACATGCTAGTCATTTTGGACGATATAGATGTATGGACTATCATATCATCCAAATTGACCATCAATATCGTCCAGTGTGTAGTTAAAATCGACCATCAATAATATAGTTGGTTGATAATATTGATGGATGAAAACATTGCACAGTGTGTAGGTCCTTTTAGTTCAAATAGTCAGTTTGATGATGTGATTATATTTCACTATTCCCCAATGTACCCCTTCTCATTCCCTACTTTTTTCTATTATTCCCTACTAATTTAGAGAAATGCAATAAAAATAAGTTAAAAAATACAGTTTGAACCTAACACATACGGCAGCTCTACAGGAACTTCAAAATCCCAAATTATCTGCACATTCACATCATCTTAGGTTAGTTATCTGCACAGCTACCAGGTGTTAGGAGGCTCATCGCTAGAAGAAAGACTTAGATACATTTAATAGAAATTGGGATATTTCGAAAATTTTTGGAATTCTTGTGTGATCCTTAGAGTCCCCAGTCAACAGACCATTATTACTTCCTGAATTCTGGAACATAATTTGGTTTGTCTTCCTAACCACTAGATACACTACTTTGAATATAGGTTGTTATTCAGGTTTGTTAGCAAACCAAAAAAACAAGCAACTGGGCAAAACTAGAGATGAGCGGGTTCGGTTCTTCGAGATCCGAACCCCTTCGAACTTCCTTCCTATTTTACACTGGTACGAGGCAGCCTCGGATCTTCCCGCCTTGCTCGGTTAACCCGAACGCGGCCGAACGTCATCATCCCGCTGTCGGATTCTCGCGAGATTCGTATTCTATATAAAGAGCCGCGCGTCGCCGCCATTTTCACTCGTGCATTGGAGATTGAATGGAGAGGACGTAGCTACGTTCTCTCACTGAAAAGCTCCATATCTGTGCTCAGTGTGCTGCAAATATCTGTGCTCAGTGTGCTGCAAATATCTACGTTCTCTGCCTGAAATGCTCCATAGCTGTGCTCAGTGTGCTGCAAATATCTGTGCTCAGTGTGCTGCATTTTGGTGACCAACAGTATATAGTTGTACAGTACAGTAGGCCACTGCTGTATCTTGCAGCTCTGTGTCACTGCAAGTATCCATTCCATATCTGTGCTGCATTTTTGTGAGCAGTATATATAGTAGTACAGTGCAGCATTTTGGTGACCAACAGTATATAGTTGTACAGTACAGTAGGCCATTGCTGTATCTTGCAGCTCTGTGTCACTGCAAGTATCCATTCCATATTTGTGCTGCATTTTTGTGAGCAGTATATATAGTAGTACAGTGCAGCATTTTGGTGACCAACAGTATATAGTTGTACAGTACAGTAGGCCATTGCTGTATCTTGCAGCTCTGTGTCACTGCAAGTATCCATTCCATATCTGTGCTGCATTTTTGTGAGCAGTATATATAGTAGTACAGTGCAGCATTTTGGTGACCAACAGTATATAGTTGTACAGTACAGTAGGCCATTGCTGTATCTAGCAGCTCTGTGTCACTGCAAGTATCCATTCCATATCTGTGCTGCATTTTTGTGAGCAGCATATATCGTAGTACAGTGCAGCATTTTGGTGACCAACAGTATATAGTTGTACAGTACAGTAGGCCATTGCTGTATCTTGCAGCTCTGTGTCACTGCAAGTATCCATTCCATATCTGTGCTGCATTTTTGTGAGCAGTATATATCGTAGTACAGTGCAGCATGTTGGTAACCAACAGTATATACTTGTACAGTACAGTAGGCCATTGCTGTATCTTGCAGCTCTGTGTCACTGCAAGTATCCATTCCATATCTGTGCTGCATTTTTGTGAGCAGCATATATCGTAGTACAGTGCAGCATTTTGGTGACCAACAGTATATAGTTGTACAGTACGGTAGGCCATTACTGTATTTTGCAGCTCTGTGTCACTGCAAGTATCCATTCCATATCTGTGCTGCATTTTTGTGAGCAGTATATATCGTAGTACAGTGCAGCATTTTGGTAACCAACAGTATATACTTGTACAGTACATTAGGCCATTGCTGTATCTTGCAGCTCTGTGTCACTGCAAGTATCCATTCCATATCTGTGCTGCATTTTTGTGAGCAGTATATATAGTAGTACAGTGTAGCATTTTGGTGACCAACAGTATATAGTTGTACCGTACAGTAGGCCATTGCTGTATCTTGCAGCTCTGTGTCACTGCAAGTATCCATTCCATATCTGTGCTGCATTGTTGTGAGCAGTATATATAGTAGTACAGTGCAGCATTGTGGTGACCAGTATACTACAGTACAATAGTCCAGTGCTGTTCTCGCTGCTCAGTGTCAGTTCTCTGTAGTATCATCAGTGCTCAGTAAAATCAGTGCTCAGTATAATCAGTGATTGATCAGTAATTAGTGATGTGCACCGGAAATTTTTCGGGTTTTGTGTTTTGGTTTTGGATTCGGTTCCGCGGCCGTGTTTTGGATTCGGACGCGTTTTGGCAAAACCTCCCTGAAAATTTTTTGTCGGATTCGGGTGTGTTTTGGATTCGGGTGTTTTTTTTACAAAAAACCCTCAAAAACAGCTTAAATCATAGAATTTGGGGGTCATTTTGATCCCATAGTATTATTAACCTCAAAAACCATAATTTACACTCATTTTCAGTCTATTCTGAACACCTCACACCTCACAATATTATTTTTAGTCCTAAAATTTGCACCGAGGTCGCTGGATGGCTAAGCTAAGCGACCCAAGTGGCCGACACAAACACCTGGCCCATCTAGGAGTGGCACTGCAGTGTCAGGCAGGATGGCACTTCAAAAAAATTGTCCCCAAACAGCACATGATGCAAAGAAAAAAAGAGGCGCACCAAGGTCACTGTGTGACTAAGCTAAGCGACACAAGTGGCCGACACAAACACCTGGCCCATCTAGGAGTGGCACTGCAGTGTCAGGCAGGATGGCACTTCAAAAAAATAGTCCCCAAACAGCACATGATGCAAAGAAAAAAAGAGGCGCAATGAGGTAGCTGTGTGACTAAGCTAAGCGACCCAAGTGGCCGACACAAACACCTGGCCCATCTAGGAGTGGCACTGCAGTGTCAGACAGGATGGCAGATTTAGAAAATAGTCCCCAAACAGCACATGATGCAAAGAAAAAAAGAGGCGCACCAAGGTCGCTGTGTGACTAAGCTAAGCGACACAAATGGCCGACACAAACACCTGGCCCATCTAGGAGTGGCACTGCAGTGTCAGGCAGGATGGCACTTCAAAAAAATAGTCCCCAAACAGCACATGATGCAAAGAAAAAAAGGCGCAATGAGGTAGCTGTGTGACTAAGCTAAGCGACACAAGTGGCCGACACAAACACCTGGCCCATCTAGGAGTGGCACTGAAGTGTCAGGCAGGATGGCACTTCAAAAAAATAGTCCCCAAACAGCACATGATGCAAAGAAAAAAAGAGGTGCAATGAAGTAGCTGTGTGACTAAGCTAAGCGACACAAGTGGCCGACACAAACACCTGGCCCATCTAGGAGTGGCACTGCAGTTTTCTAGCGAGAGGATGAGTGCTTCCATCCTCATGTGAATCTGAACCACTAGCCATGAACATAGGCCAGGGCCTCAGCCGTTCCTTGCCACTCCGTGCCGTAAATGGCATATTGGCAAGTTTACGCTTCTCATCAGACGCTTTCAATTTTGATTTTTGGGTCATTTTACTGAACTTTTGTTTTTTGGATTTTACATGCTCTCTACTATGACATTGGGCATCGGCCTTGGCAGACGACGTTGATGGCATTTCATCGTCTCGGCCATGACTAGTGACAGCTTCAGCACGAGGTGGAAGTGGATCTTGATCTTTCCCTATTTTAACCTCCACATTTTTGTTCTCCATTTTTTAATGTGTGGAATTATATGCCAGTATCAATAGCAATGGCCTACTACTATGTATACTGCGCACAACTGAAATGCACCACAGGTATGGATGGATAGTATACTTGACGACACAGAGGTAGGTAGAGCAGTGGCCTTCCGTACCGTACTGCTATATAAACTGGTGGTCACTGTCAGCAAACTGCAAAACTAAAATGCACCACAGGTATAGAATCTAGATGGATAGTATACTTGATGACACAGAGGTAGGTAGAGCAGTGGCCTTCCGTACCGTACTGCTATATATACTGGTGGTCACTGTCAGCAAACTGCAAAACTAAAATGCACCACAGGTATAGAATCTAGATGGATAGTATACTTGACGACACAGAGGTAGATAGAGCAGTGGCCTTCCGTACCGTACTGCTATATATACTGGTGGTGACTGTCAGCAAACTGCAAAACTAAAATGCACCACAGGTATAGAATCTAGATGGATAGTATACTTGACGACACAGAGGTAGGTAGAGCAGTGGCCTTCCGTACCGTACTGCTATATATACTGGTGGTCACTGTCAGCATACTGCAAAACTAAAATGCACCACAGGTATATAATCTAGATGGATAGTATACTTGACGACACAGAGGTAGGTAGAGCAGTGGCCTTCCGTACCGTACTGCTATATATACTGGTGGTCACTGTCAGCAAACTGCAAAACTAAAATTCACCACAGGTATAGAATCTAGATGGATAGTATACTTGACGACACAGAGGTAGGTAGAGGTGTGGCCTTCCGTACCGTACTGCTATATATACTGGTGGTCACTGTCAGCAAACTGCAAAACTAAAATGCACCACAGGTATAGAATCTAGATGGATAGTATACTTGACGACACAGAGGTAGGTAGAGCAGTGGCCTTCTGTACCGTACTGCTATATATACTGGTGGTCACAGTCAGCAAACTGCAAAACTAAAATGCACCACAGGTATAGAATCTAGATGGATAGTATACTTGACGACACAGAGGTAGGTAGAGCAGTGGCCTTCCGTACCGTACTGCTATATATACTGGTGGTCACTGTCAGCAAACTGCAAAACTAAAATGCACCACAGGTACAGAATCTAGATGGATAGTATACCTGATGACACAGAGGTAGGTAGAGCAGTGGCCTTCCGTACCGTACTGCTATATATACTGGTGGTCACTGTCAGCAAACTGCAAAACTAAAATGCACCACAGGTATAGAATCTAGATGGATAGTATACTTGACGACACAGAGGTAGGTAGAGCAGTGGCCTTCCGTACCGTACTGCTATATATACTGGTGGTCACTGTCAGCAAAACTCTGCACTGTACTCCTCCTATATAATACTGCTGGTCCCCAGTCCCCACAATAAAGCAGTGTGAGCACAGATATATGCAGCACACTGAGCACAGATATGGAGCGTTTTTCAGGCAGACAACGTATAATACTGGTGGTCACTGGTCAGCTAAACTCTGCACTGTACTCCTCCTATATAATACTACTGGTCCCCAGTCCCCACAATAAAGCAGTGTGAGCACAAATATATGCAGCACACTGAGCACAGATATGGAGCGTTTTTTAGGCAGACAACGTATAATACTGGTGGTCACTGGTCAGCTAAACTCTGCACTGTACTCCTCCTATGTAATACTGCTGGTCCCCAGTCCCCACAATAAAGCAGTGTGAGCACAGATATATGCAGCACACTGAGCACAGATATGGAGCGTTTTTCAGGCAGAGAACGGATAAAACTGGTGGTCACTGATCAGCAAAACTCTGCACTGTACTCCTCCTATATAATACAGCTGCTCCCCAGTCCCCACAATTAAGCAATAAGCACAAATATTTGCATCAACATTAATAAACGGAGAGGACGCCAGCCACGTCCTCTCCCTAACATTTCCAATGCACGAGTGAAAATGGCGGCGACTAGCGGCTGCTTATATAGAATCCGAATCTCGCGAGAATCCGACAGCGGGATGATGACGTTCGGGCGCGCTCGGGTTAACCAAGCCATACGGGAGAATCCGAGTATGCCTCGGACCTGTGTAAAATGGGTGAAGTTCGGGGGGGTTCGGTTTCCGAGGAACGGAACCCGCTCATCACTAATCAGTATAATCAGTTCTCAGTATAATCAGTGCGCTGTTAGACGTGTGCCCGTTTTCCACCATTAGTGCATTGGGATTTAGACAATTGATGAAGTTATTGTGTCTCCGGTACAAAATCCCATCTAGATTCCACTTCACTAGGCAGGTGATAGCGAGATTTTGCCAATTAATATCAGTGATTTATAATTAATTATTAATTACAGTGATCTTGCCAAATGATTCCAGTGATTTTGTCATTTACTTCCAGTGATTTGGACCAATAATACCATTGATTAGAACAAATAATTCCTGTGATTTTGTCATTTTCTTCCAGTGATTTGGACCAATAATACCATTGATTAGAACGAATAATTTCTGTGATATTGAGGTGTTTGTGTCACTTAGCTTAGCCGTCCAGCGACCACAGTGTACCTCTTTTTCTCTTTTCTTTGCATCATGTGCTGTTTTGGGCCAATTTTTTTAAGTGCTATCCTGTCTGACACTGCAGTGCCACTCCTAGATGGGCCAGGTGTTTGTGCAGCCCTCTTGGGTCGCTTAGCTTAGTCATCCAGCGACCTCGGTGCATATTTTAGGACGAAATATTGTGAGGTGTTCAGAATAGACTGGAAATGAGTGGAAATTATGGTTACTGAGTTTAATAATACTATAGGATCAAAATTACCCCCAAATTCTATGATTTAAGCTGTTTTTAAGGGGTTTTTGTAAAAAAAAACACCCGAATCCAAAACACACCCGAATCCGACAAAAAATTTTCAGGGAGGTTTTGCCAAAACGCGTCTGAATCCAAAACATGGCCGCGGAACCGAATCCAAAACCAAAACACAAGACCCGAAAAATTTCCGGTGCACATCTCTAGGCAAAACCATGCTGGGTAGGTTATATTGTTTCTGTGCAGGGTAAATAGTTAGTGGCTGCTTCATTTTTGCATAGCAATTTACATTTTAGTTTGAATACACTGCTCCCAAATCTAAATCTCTCTGCACGTTACATCTGCCCCACCTGCAGTGCAGCATGGTTTTGCCCAGTTGTGTGCTTTTTTGGTTTGCTAACAAACCTGAATAAGGCTCTACAGTGTATTAATAGAAGACATGTAACTTCTCTATTATCTGCAAAATCTAAGTTTACATGTGTAATTGTTGTCGCATCTGGATGTACTTGAATTAACATTTTGAACTACAAAAAAAAAAACAACCAACAGGATACAGAGATTTCATTGCCTATCAAGGAGGCTGGAGTTGTCTAACCTATAGATTATATTAGCTAGATCAGTGTGTGTGTGTGTGTGTGTGTGTGTGTGTGTGTGTATATATATATATATATATATTAGTGATGAGCGGGTTCGGTTCGTCGGGATCCGAACCCCCCCCCGAACTTCACCCTTTTTACACGGGTCCGAGGCAGACTCGGATCCTCCCGCCTTGCTCGGTTAACCCGAGCGCGCCCGAACGTCATCATCCCGCTGTCGGATTCTCGCGAGATTCGTATTCTATATAAGGAGCCGCGCGTCGCCGCCATTTTTCACTCGTGCATTGGAGATGATCGTGAGAGGACGTGGCTGGCGTCCTCTCAGTTTCTATGTTCAGTGGGCTGCAAATTGTGCTGCAAATATCTGTGCTCAGTGTGCTGCAAGTGCAAATATCTACGTTCTCTGCCTGAAAAATGCTCCATATCTGACTGTGCTCAGTGTGCTGCAAATATCTGTGCTCAGTGTGCTAATTGCTTTATTGTGGGGACTGGGGACCAGCAGTATTATATAGTAGGAGGACAGTGCAGAATTTTGCTGACCAGTGACCACCAGTATTATACGTTCTCTGCCTGAAAAACGCTCCATATCTGTGCTGCATTGTAGTATATAGTAGGAGGACAGTGCAGAATTTTGCTGACCACCAGTATAACTATATAATATATATAGCAGTACGGTACAGTAGTCCACTGCTCTACCTACCTCTGTGTCGTCAAGTATACTATCCATCCATACCTGTGGTGCATTTCAGTTTTGCACAGTTTGCTGACCACCAGTATATACTATATAGCAGTACGGTACAGAAGGCCACTGCTCTACCTACCTCTGTGTCGTCAAGTATACTATCCATCCATACCTGTGGTGCATTTCAGTTTTGCACAGTTTGCTGACCACCAGTATATAATATAAAGCAGTACGGTACAGTAGGCCACTGCTCTACCTACCTCTGTGTCGTCAAGTATACTATCCATCGATACCTGTGGTGCATTTCAGTTTTGCACAGTTTGCTGACCACCAGTATATAATATATAGCAGTACGGTACAGTAGGCCACTGCTCTACCTACCTCTGTGTCGTCAAGTATACTATCCATCCATACCTGTGGTGCATTTCAGTTTTGCACAGTTTGCTGACCACCAGTATATACTATATAGCAGTACGG
This sequence comes from Pseudophryne corroboree, assembly GCF_028390025.1. Classification (NCBI taxonomy): domain Eukaryota; kingdom Metazoa; phylum Chordata; class Amphibia; order Anura; family Myobatrachidae; genus Pseudophryne; species Pseudophryne corroboree. The sequence goes on along the minus strand of NC_086446.1, from coordinate 379,344,027 downwards.
TACAGTAGGCCACTGCTCTACCTACCTCTGTGTCGTCAAGTATACTATCCATCCATACCTGTAGTGCATTTCAGTTTTGCACAGTTTGCTGTCCACCAGTATATAATATATAGCAGTATGGTACAGTAGGCCACTGCTCTACCTACCTCTGTGTCGTCAAGTATACTATCCATCCATACCTGTGGTGCATTTCAGTTTTGCACAGTTTTCTGTCCACCAGTATATAATATATAGCCGTACGGTACAGTAGGCCACTGCTCTACCTACCTCTGTGTCATCAAGTATACTATCCATCCATACCTGTGGTGCATTTCAGTTTTGCACAGTTTGCTGACCACCAGTATATACTATATAGCAGTACGGTACAGTAGGCCACTGCTCTACCTACCTCTGTGTCGTCAAGTATACTATCCATCCATACCTGTGGTGCATTTCAGTTTTGCACAGTTTGCTGTCCACCAGTATATAATATATAGCAGTACGGTACATTAGGCCACTGCTCTACCTACCTCTGTGTCGTCAAGTATACTATCCATCCATACCTATGGTGCATTTCAGTTTTGCACAGTTTGTTGACCACCAGTATATACTATATAGCAGTACGGTACAGTAGGCCACTGCTCTACCTACCTCTGTGTCGTCAAGTACACTATCCGTCCATACCTGTGGTGCATTTCAGTTTTGCACAGTTTGCTGTCCACCAGTATATAATATATAGCAGTATGGTACAGTAGGCCACTGCTCTACCTACCTCTGTGTCGTCAAGTATACTATCCATCCATACCTGTGGTGCATTTCAGTTTTGCACAGTTTGCTGACCACCAGTATATACTATATAGCAGTACGGTACAGTAGGCCACTGCCCTACCTACCTCTGTGTCGTCAAGTATACTATCCATCCATACCCGTGGTGCATTTCAGTTTTGCACAGTTTGCTGTCCACCAGTATATAATATATAGCAGTATGATACAGTAGGCCACTGCTCTACCTACCTATGTGTCATCAAGTATACTATCCATCCATACCTGTGGTGCATTTCAGTTTTGCACAGTTTGCTGTCCACCAGTATATAATATATAGCAGTACGGTACAGTATGCCACTGCTCTACCTACCTCTGTGTCGTCAAGTATACTATCCATCCATACCTGTGGTGCATTTCAGTTGTGCGCAGTATATATAATAGTAGGCCATTGCTATTGATATACTACTGGCATATAATTCCACACATTAAAAAATGGAGAACAAAAATGTGGAGGGTAAAATAGGGAAAGATCAAGATCCACTTCCACCTCGTGCTGAAGCTGCTGCCACTAGTCATGGCCGAGACGATGAAATGCCATCAACGTCGTCTGCCAAGGCCGATGCCCAATGTCATAGTAGAGAGCATGTAAAATCCAAAAAAGTAAAGCTCAGTAAAATGACCCAAAAATCTAAATCAAAATCGTCTGAGGAGAAGCGTAAACTTGCCAATGTGCCATTTACGACACGGAGTGGCAAGGAACGGCTGAGGCCCTGGCCTATGTTCAAGGCTAGTGGTTCAGCTTCATCCTCCTGCTAGAAAACTTAAAAGAGTTAACATGGGAAAAGCCCAGCAAAGAACTGTGCGTTCTTCTAAATCACAAATCCCCAAGGAGAGTCCAATTGTGTCGGTTGCGATGCCTGACCTTCCCAACACTGGACGGGAAGAGGTTGTGCCTTCCACAATTTGCACGCCCCCTGCAAGTGCTGGAAGGAGCACCTGCAGTCCAGTTCCTGATAGTCAAATTGAAGATGTCACTGTTGAAGTACACCAGGATGAGGATATGGGTGTTGCTGGCGCTGGGGAGGAAATTGACAAGGAGGATTCTGATGGTGAGGTGGTTTGTTTAAGTCAGGCACCCGGGGAGACACCTGTTGTCCGTGGGACGAATATGGCCATTGACATGCCTGGTCAAAATACAAAAAAAATCACCTCTTCGGTGTGGAATTATTTCAACAGAAATGCGGAAAACTGGTGTCAAGCCGTGTGTTGCCTTTGTCAAGCTGTAATAAGTAGGGGTAATAAGGACGTTAACCACCTAGGAACATCCTCCCTTATACGTCACCTGGACCGCATTCATCATAAGTCAATGACAAGTTCAAAAACTTTTGATGACAGCGGAAGCAGTCCACTGACCACTAAATCCCTTCCTCTTGTAACCAAGCTCCTGCAAACCACACCACCAATTCCCTCAGTGTCAATTTCCTCCTTACACAGGAAAGCCAATAGTCCTGCAGGCCATGTCACTGTCAAGTCTGACGAGTCCTCTCCTTCCTGGGATTCCTCCGATATATCCTTGAGTGTAACGCCTACTGCTGCTGGCGCTGCTGTTGTTGCTGCTGGGAGTCGATCGTCATCCCAGAGGGGAAGTCGGAAGACCACTTGTACTACTTCCAGTAAGCAATTAACTGTCCAACAGTCCTTTGCGAGGAAGATGAAATATCACAGCAGTCATCCTGCTGCAAAGCGGATAACTCAGGCCTTGGCAGCCTGGATGGTGAGAAACGTGTTTCCGGTATCCACGGTTAATTCACAGGGAACTAGAGACTTGATTGAGGAACTGTGTCCCCGGTACCAAATACCACCTAGGTTCCATTTCTCTAGGCAGGCAATACCGAAAATGTACACAGACGTCAGAAAAAGAGTCACCAGTGTCCTAAAAAATGCAGTTGTACCCAATGTCCACTTAACCACGGACATGTGGACAAGTGGAGCAGGGCAGACTCAGGGCTATATGACTGTGACAGCCCACTGGGTAGATGTATTGCCTCCCGCAGCAAGAACAACAGCGGCTGTACCAGTAGCAGCAGCATCTCGCAAACGCCAACTCGTTCCTAGGCAGGCTACGCTTTGTATCACCGCTTTCCATAAGAGCTGACAACCTCTTACGGAAACTGAGGAACATCATTGCAGAATGGCTTACCCCAATTGGACTCTCCTGGGGATTTGTGACATCGGACAACGCCACCAATATTGTGCGTGCATTACATCTGGGCAAATTCCAGCACGTCCCATGTTTTGCACATACATTGAATTTGGTGGTGCAGAATTATTTAAAAAACGACAGGGGCGTGCAAGAAATGCTGTCGGTGGCCCGAAGAATTGCGGGCCAGTTTCGGCATTCAGCCACCGCGTGCCGAAGACTGGAGCACCAGCAAACAGTCCTGAACCTGCCCTGCCATCATCTGAAGCAAGAGGTGGTAATGAGGTGGAATTCAACCCTCTATATGCTTCAGAGGATGGAGGAGCAGCAAAAGGCCATACAAGCCTATACATCTGCCTACGATAAAGGCAAAGGAGGGGGAATGCACCTGACTCAAGCGCAGTGGAGAATGATTTCAACGTTGTGCTAGGTTCTGCAACCCTTTGAACTTGCCACACGTGAAGTCAGTTCAGACACTGCCAGCCTGAGTCAGGTCATTCCCCTCATCAGGCTTTTTGCAGAAGAAGCTGGAGACATTGAAGGAGGAGCTAAAACAAAGCGATTCCGCTAGGCATGTGGGACTTGTGGATGGAGCCCTTAATTCGCTTCACCAGGATTCACGGGTGGTCAATCTGTTGAAATCAGAGCACTACATTTTGGCCACCGTGCTCGATCCTAGATTTAAAACCTACGTTGTATCTCTCTTTCCGGCAGACACAAGTCTGCAGAGGTTCAAAGACCTGCTGGTGAGAAAATTGTCAAGTCAAGCGGAACGTGACCCGTCAACATCTCCTCCTTCACATTCTCCCGCAACTGGGGGTGCGAGGAAAAGGCTAAGAATTCCGAGCCCACCCACTGGCGGTGATGCAGGGCAGTCTGGAGCGAGTGCTGACATCTGGTCCGGACTGAAGGACCTGCCAACGATTACTGACATGTCGTCTACTGTCACTGCATATGATTCTCTCACCATTGAAAGAATGGTGGAGGATTATATGAGAGACCGCATCCAAGAGGGCCCAAGGACAATTCCATCTTGCACCTCTTTTTACTTTCATTTTTCTTTGCATCATGTGCTGTTTGGGGACTATTTTTTTGAAGTGCCATCCTGCCTGACACTGCAGTGCCACTCCTAGATGGGCCAGGTGTTTGTGTCAGCCACTTGGGTCGCTTAGCTTAGTCACACAGCTACCTCATTGCGCCTCTTTTTTTCTTTGCATCATGTGCTGTTTGTGGACTATTTTTTTGAAGTGCCATCCTGTCTGACACTGCAGTGCCACTCCTAGATGGGCCAGGTGTTTGTGTCGGCCACTTGGGTCGCTTAGCTTAGCCATCCAGCGACCGTGGTGCACCTCTTTTTTTCTTTGCATCATGTGCTGTTTGGGGACTATTTTTTAAATCTGCCATCCTGTCTGGCACTGCAGTGCCACTCCTAGATGGGCCAGGTGTTTGTGTCGGCCACTTGGGTCGCTTAGCTTAGTCACACAGTGACCTTGGTGTACCTCTTTTTTTCTTTGCATCATGTGCTGTTTGGGGACTATTTTTTAAATCTGCCATCCTGTCTGACACTGCAGTGCCACTCCTAGATGGGCCAGGTATTTGTGTCGGCCACTTGGGTCGCTTAGCTTAGTCATCCAGCGACCTCGGTGCAAATTTTAGGACTAAAAATAATATTGTGAGGTGTGAGGTGTTCAGAATAGACTGAAAATGAGTGGAAATTATGGTTATTGAGGTTAATCATACTATGGGATCAAAATGACCCCCAAATTCTATGATTTAAGCTGTTTTTGAGGGTTTTTTGTAAAAAAAAAACACCCGAATCCAAAACACACCCGAATCTGACAAAAAAATTTCAGGGAGGTTTTGCCAAAACGCGTCCGAATCCAAAACACGGCCTGGGAACCGAATCCAAAACCAAAACACAAAACCCGAAAAATTTCCGGTGCACATCACTAATATATATATATATATATATATATATAATTCTAAATAGGATCCAATGTTACCACTCTGTGAAGTTTTCTTCCAAATCCATCCACTGGAAAGCCAGAAAAGGTTTCCTGGGTTAAAGTTCTGCCCAGGCTGCACCAATGGGAGGTCCGACTGGGACCCCGACTCCCCCTAGTATGTCTTCTGAAATCCAGTGTTGCCACTTTCTGAAGTTTTCTTCCAAATCCATCCAATGGAAAGCTCAGAACAGGCTCTCTGTGTCAAAATTCTGACCAGCGTACATCAAAGGAAGGTCTGTCCAGGATCCCAACCCTCTAGTATGTCTTCTGAGATCCAATGTTACCACTCTGAAGTTTTCATCCAAATCCATCCAGTAGCAGACCCAGAACAGGCTCCCGAGTCAAAGTTATAGCTAGTGTACATCAATGTGAGGTCCGACTGGATCCCCAACACCCTAGTACTGTACAGTGGTTCCCAAACCTTTTTGAATCACTGTACCCTAGCGTATCAGAATTTTTTTGATGTCACCCTTAGGCCAAAAGTTTCTCATTGAGAAAACTAGAAAGAAATACTAAATTAAGTAAACTGTGTTTACTTTATATGTCATACTTAGGTTCAATTGTATGGTGGGGGACAAGATTTGCTTCTGATTGTCCACATATTTTATGATATCAGCCCTGGTTTTGCCTATTACATTGACCATAAATAATTTGAATTGGTCCTGGACCACCAACCTACGGCACCTCTGCAACTGTCACGAGGCATCCCAAGGTGCCTAGACACACAGTTTGAGAACCATTGTCCTAGTATATCTTCTGGGATCCAATGACACCACTCTGTGAAGTTTTCATTCAAATCCATCCAGTGGCAGGCCCAGAACAGGCTCCCCGGATCAAAGTTCTGGCCAGCGTACACCAACGGGTGATCCGACTGGGTCCCAACTCCCTAGTATGTCTTTTAGAACCAATGTTATCACTCTATGAAGTTTCCTTCCAAATCCATCCAGTGGAAGGCCCACAACAAGCTCCCAGGATCACAGTTCTGACTGACGCATTCCACCGTGAGGGACGACTGACTCCCACCCCTTAGTATATCTTCTGGGATCCAATATTACCACTCTATGAAGTTTTCTTCCAAATCCATCCAGTGGCAGGCCCAGAACAGGCTCCCTGGATCAAAGTTCTGGCCGGCGTACAGCAACAGGAGGTCCAACTGGGTCCCCAACACCCTAGTATATATTATGGTATCCAATAATACCACTTTGTGAAGTTTTCATCTAAATCCATCCAGTGGAAGGCCCAGAACACACTCCCTGGGTCAAATTTTTGCCCGATGCATTCTGCCGTGAGAACCGACCGACATCACCCCTCTAGTGTGCCTGCCTGGATGCTCCGCCGCCACCAACCAGCGCCATGCTTCCAGCCTATTACTGAGATAAAGGAGCAGCCACCAGAAGCCTGTTGTGTGCATCTGCTCAATTTAAATACCATAAACATACTCTCCTTATATCAGTTGTCAGAAAATTAGGAAGTGTTTCATATATTTCCATGGAGTGACTCATACTCATTGTGAGGGCGAGTATAATGGCAAAATCAATATTGTTTATTTGAACATAAAACTATTAGAAATTCAATGGGTTTTGGTTTATGTCACTATCTTTAAGCTACTTCTCATCACTTCTTAATCGTTTTAATACAAATAAACACATGAGATCTGAGCATTCTAATCCCAGCTCTCGAGCAGCGAGAAGCTGCGCCTGTCGTGTCTGTACTCTGCAGCAGGAATTAAGGTTCATCCACAATGTGAGACATTTTCTGTGTGCTATCTCTTATCTGCTTGTGAATCATTGAATGTCCCGGCCTAGTTTCTAAGACAGAATTGGCTGCCTAGCAAACTTAGTTACACATCAAAATACCAAATATAGGTGCTGCTTCCTTGAATTTAAGACCCTCAACAGATACAATATAAATTTGGAGAATATCTCATATTTATTACTAAATGAAAAGCTGCACGAGAACACCTTTACTTCAGCTATTTTCAATAGTTTGGACCTGATGCAGAGGTGGAAGTCAGGGCAGTAGAGAGCCTGGCTGGGCCCAGGTACTGTATAGGGAGGTGTGGCCTATTCATAGGAGGCGTGGCCATGCATCCTTGGAATAATAATAGAGAAAACATTGTTTCTCTTACGTCCTAGAGGATGCTGGGGACTCCGTAAGGACCATGGGGTATAGACGGGCTCCGCAGGAGACATGGGCACTCTAAAGACTTTAGATGGGTGCGCACTGGCTCCTCCCTCTATGCCCCTCCTCCAGACCTCAGTTAGATCCTGTGCCCAGAGGAGACTGGGTGCACTGCAGGGGAGCTCTACTGAGTTTCTCTGAAAATACTTTTTGTTAGGTTTTTTTATTTTCAGGGAGCACTGCTGGCAACAGTCTCCCTGCATCGTGGGACTTAGGAGAGAGAAGCAGACCTACTTAACTGATAGGCTCTGCTTCTTAGGCTACTGGACACCATTAGCTCCAGAGGGTCGGAACACAGGTGTCGTCCTCGCTGTTCGTCCCGGAGCCGCGCCGCCGTCCTCCTCACAGAGCCGGAAGATAGAAGCTGGGTGAGTATAAGAAGAAAGAAGACTTCACAGGCGGCAGAACACTTCAGATCTTCACTGAGGTACCGCGCAGCGGTAACGCTGCGCGCCATTTCTCCCATACATACACACACACAGAAGGCACTGTACGGGTGCAGGGCGCAGGGGGGGCGCCCTGGGCAGCAATATTCACCTCAAGGGACACTAGCTAATATATTAGATACTGCGGAGGCAGTATATTGAAAAAACCCCGCCAGTATAAAGAATTTGAGCGGGACCGAAGCCCGCCATTGAGGGGGCGGAGCTTGATCCTCCAGCACTAACCAGCGCCATTTTTCTCCACAGCAAGCTGCAGAGAAGCTGCTCCCCGGACTCTCCCCTGCTGAGCAAGTACAGAGGGCAAAAAAGAGGGGGGGGGGCACATTTAATTGGCGCAGTGAGTGTATTATTTATTCTATAAAAGAGCGCTGTACAGTCTGGGATTTTATTCCAGTGTCCAGTGGCGCTGGGTGTGTGCTGGCATACTCTCTCTCTGTCTCTCCAAAGGGCCTTATTGGGGGGCTGTCCCTATAATTGTATCCCAGTGTGTGTGGGAGTGTCAGTACGTGTGTGTCGACATGTCTGAAGCGGAAGGCTCGTCTAAGGAGGAGGTAGAGCAGATGATGGTGGTGTCTCCGTCGGCGACGCCGACACCTGATTGGTTGGATATGTGGAATGTTTTAAATGCAAATGTGTCTTTATTACATAAAAGATTGGACAAAGCAGAGTCCAGAGAAAAAGCAGGGAGTCAATCCATGGCTATGACTGTGTCACAAGGCCCTTCGGGCTCTCATAAACGTCCCCTGTCCCAGGTAGCAGACACTGATACCGACACGGATTCTGACTCCAGTGTCGACTACAATGATGCGAAGTTACACCCAAGGGTGGTCAAAAGTATTCATTATATGATTATTGCAATAAAAGATGTTTTGCATATCACAGAGGACCCCTCGGTGCCTGACACGAGGGTATGCATGTTTAAGGAGAAGAAACCTGAGGTAACCTTTCCCCCATCTCATGAGCTGAACGCTTTATTTGAAAAAGCTTGGGAAACTCCAGACAAGAAACTGCAGATTCCCAAGAGAATTCTTATGGCGTATCCTTTCCCCGCACAGGACAGGTTACGGTGGGAATCCTTGCCCAGGGTGGACAAGGCTTTGACGCGCTTGTCCAAAAAGGTGGCGCCACCGTCTCCAGACACGGCAGCCCTCAAGGATCCTGCTGATCGCAGACAGGAGACTACCTTAAAATCAATTTATACACATACGGGTGCCTTGCTCAGACCGGCAGTAGCGTCGGCATGGGTATGTAGCGCAATAGCAGCATGGGCAGATAACTTGTCATCTGACAATGACACCCTAGATAAGGATAGCATTTTATTGACCTTGGGTCATATTAAAGACGCAGCATTATATATGAGAGACGCTGCAAGAGACGTTGGGCTGTTGGGTTCAAGAGCCAATGCCATTGCAATTTCTGCTAGGCGAGCCCTGTGGACCCGCCAATGGACGGGTGATGCAGATTCAAAGAGACATATGGAAACTTTGCCTTACAAGGGTGAGGTTTTATTTGGGGAGGGCCTCGCGGACCTGGTTTCCACAGCTACCGCGGGTAAATCTTCTTTTTTGCCTTATGTTCCCCCACAGCAAAAGAAAACACCTCAATATCAGATGCAGTCCTTTCGGTCGCATAAGTCCAGAAGAGGTCGGGGCTCGTCCTTCCTCGCCAGAGGTAAGGGTAGAGGGAAAAGAATGCCTGCTACGGCTAGTTCCCAGGAACAGAAGTCCTCCCCAGCTTCTACATAATCCACTGCATGACGCTGGGGCTCCACTGCGGGAGTCCGCGCCGGTGGGGGCACGTCTTCGACTCTTCAGCCAGGTCTGGGTTCTGTCAGATTTGGATCCTTGGGTGATAGAAATTGTATCCCAAGGCTACAAACGAATTCGAAGAAGTGCCTCCTCGCCGATTTTTCAAGTCGGCTTTGCCAGCTTCTCCCCCAGAGAGGGAAATAGTTTTAGCTGCAATACAAAAGCTGTGTCGACAGCAGGTGATTATCAAGGTTCCCCTAATACAACAGGGGAAAGGGTACTATTCAACCCTATTTGTGGTCCCGAAACCGGATGGCTCGGTCAGACCCATTCTGAATCTAAAATCCCTAAACCTGTATCCTAAGAGGTTGAAATTCAAGATGGAATCTCTCCGGGCAGTGATCTCCAGCCTGGAAGGGGGGGATTTTATGGTATCACTGGACATAAAGGATGCATACCTTCATGTCCCCATTTATCCTCCTCATCAGGCGTACCTGAGATTCGCTGTACAGGACTGTCATTACCAGTTTCAGACGTTGCCGTTTGGGCTGTCCACGGCCCCGAGGATTTTCACCAAGGTAATGGCAGAAATGATGGTGCTCCTACGCAGGCAAGGAGTCACAATTATCCCATACTTGGACGATCTCCTGATAAAAGCGAGATCGAGAGATCAGTTGCTGAAAAGCGTGTCACTCTCCCTGAGAGTGCTGCAGCAACACGGCTGGATCCTAAATCTGCCAAAGTCGCAGTTGATTCCAACGACTCTCATTTTTAGGCATGATTCTGGACATGGAAAAGAAGAGTGTTTTTCTCCAAACGGAAAAAGCCTGGGAACTCCAGAGCATGGTCAGAGCCCTGTTAAAGCCAAAAAGAGTGTCAGTTCATCAATGCACTCGAGTACTGGGAAAGATGGTGGCGGCCTACGAGGCCATCCCCTTCGGCAGGTTCCATGTGAGGACATTTCAGTGGGACCTTCTGGACAAGTGGTCGGGGTCCCATCTACAAATACATCAGAAAATAAGCCTGTCCCCCAGGGCCAGGGTGTCTCTCCTGTACTGTCTGCAGAGTGCTTACCTTCTAGAGGGTCGCAGGTTCTGCATTCAAGACTGGGTTCTGGTAACCACGGACGCGAGCCTCCAAAGATGGGGAGCAGTCACACAAGGAAGAAATTTTCAGGGACTGTGGTCAAGCCAGGAGGCTTGTCTACACATCAACGTGCTGGAATTAAGGGCCATATACAACGGCCTACGACAAGTGGAGACTCTTCTTCGCGACCTACCTGTTCTGATTCAATCGGACAACGTCACAGCAGTGGCTCATGTAAACCGCCAAGGCGGGACAAGAAGCAGAGTGGCAATGGCGGAAGCCACCAGGATTCTTCGCTGGGCGGAAAATCACGTAAGCGCTCTGTCAGCAGTCTTCATTCCGGGAGTGGACAACTGGGAAGCAGACTTCCTCAGCAGACACGATCTCCATCCAGGAGAGTGGGGTCTTCATCAAGAAGTTTTTGCAGAGATAACAAGTCGTTGGGGGCTTCCTCAAATAGACATGATGGCGTCACGCCTCAACAAGAAACTTTGGAGGTATTGTTCCAGGTCAAGGGACGCTCAGGCTGTAGCGGTAGACGCCCTGGTGACACCGTGGGTGTTTCCGTCGGTCTATGTCTTCCCTCCTCTTCCACTCATCTCAAAAATACTGAGAATCATAAGACGTAAAAGAGTCCAGACAATACTCATTGTTCCGGAATTGCCTCGAAGGGCCTGGTATTCAGATCTTCAGGAAATGCTCACACAAGATCCGTGGCCTCTTTCTCCCAGGGAGGACCTGTTGCAGCAAGGGCCCTGCGTGTTACAAGACTTACCGTGGTTACGTTTGACGGCATGGCGGTTGAACGCCAAATCCTAGCTAGGAAAGGTATTCCGGGGGAAGTCATCCCTACTCTGATAAAAGCTAGGAAGGAGGTGACGGCGAAACATTATCACCGTATCTGGAGGAAATATGTATCTTGGTGTGAAGCCAAGAATGCTCCTACGGAAGATTTCCACCTGGGCCGTTTTCTCCACTTTCTGCAGACAGGAGTGGATATGGGCCTAAAGTTAGGTTCCATTAAGGTGCAGATTTCGGCCCTGTCAATATTCTTTCAGAAGGAATTGGCTTCTCTCCCAGAAGTCCAGACTTTTGTAAAGGGAGTGCTGCACATCCAGCCTCCTTTTGTGCCCCCAGTGGCGCCATGGGACCTTAACGTGGTGTTACAGTTCCTTAAGTCACACTGGTTTGAACCTCTTCAAACAGTTGAGTTAAAATTTCTCACTTGGAAAGTGGTCATGTTGTTAGCCTTGGCATCTGCGAGGTGGGTGTCCGAATTGGCGGCTTTGTCTCACAAAAGCCCCTATCTGATTTTCCATGTGGATAGAGCAGAGTTGAGGACTTGTCCTCAATTTCTGCCTAAGGTGGTTTCATCGTTTCATATGAACCAACCTGTTGTGGTGCCTGTGGGTACGGGTGACTTGGAGGATTCCAAGTCTCTTGATGTAGTCAGGGGCTTAAAAGTTTATGTAGCCAGGACGGCTCGGGTTAGGAAAACAGAGGCACTGTTTGTGCTGTATGCAGCCAACAAGGTTGGCGCTCCTGCTTCTAAGCAGACTATTGCCCGCTGGATCTGTAACACGATTCAGCAGGCTCATTCTACGGCTGGATTGCCGTTACCAAATTCGGTAAAGGCCCATTCCACTAGGAAGGTGGGCTCTTCTTTGGCGGCTGCCCGAGGTGTCTCAGCATTACAACTTTGCCGAGCAGCTACTTGGTCGGGTTCAAACACTTTTGCTAAATTCTATAAGTTTGATACCTTGGCTGATGAGGACCTCATGTTTGCTCAATCGGTGCTGCAGAGTCATACACACTCTCCCGCCCGGTCTGGAGCTTTGGTATAATCCCCATGGTCCTTACGGAGTCCCCAGCATCCTCTAGGACGTAAGAGAAAATAAGATTTTAAACCTACCGGTAAATCTTTTTCTCCTAGTCCGTAGAGGATGCTGGGCACCCGTCCCAGTGCGGACTAAATTATGCAAGGCTTGTATATAGTTATTGCTTACATAAGGGTTATGTTACAGTTTTGATCAGTCTCTGGCTGATGCTGTTTTGTTTCATACTGTTAACTGGTTCGTATATTCCATGTTGTACGGTGTGGATGGTGTGGGCTGGTATGTATCTTGCCCTTAGATTAACAAAAATCCTTTCCTCGTACTGTCCGTCTCCTCTGGGCACAGTTCTTTAACTGAGGTCTGGAGGAGGGGCATGGAGGGAGGAGCCAGTACACAGCCATCTAAAGTCTTTAGAGTGCTTATGTCTCCTGCGGAGCCCGTCTATACCCCATGGTCCTTACGGAGTCCCCAGCATCCTCTACGGACTAGGAGAAAAAGATTTACCGGTAGTTTTAAAATCGTATTATTTTAAGCGTCTCCCTGGTATGAATGCCAAATTGATTTCTCACAAACATTTAAAATGCCCGCTCTAATATATATTGCAGACGCCAGGCACATCTTATTACCATATACGATAAAAGTGCGCTGTACATTGCAAAACACTGTATCCCATAAGAGAAAACAATACACCCACACATTATCTGAGTTCCAAAGCTTATTGATGTATATTTGTTATTAAAAAGGATATGGATTCAATATATATTACAAAGTACAGTATACCTATAGTTACATGGTTACAACTCACACAGTAAGCAGTTAGAACATAGTTACATATAGTTATATACAATTACATACAATTTCAGTTACATGCCAGCGATACAATTACCATTCCCTCCAATGAAGCTTAGGTCTCCCTCTCTCTGTAAATAAATACAGGAACTGAACTGCTAGCAACTCCTCCATCATCCTCTGAGACCAAAAAACAAGTGAGCTCCAGTGTAATCAATATGTTATCTAGTTTCTGGGGGAGGGGATTCATGAGTCACCAGTTTCTTTGCATATGCTGATCAGGTTCAGCCTTGAAGACATCAAAAGGGCTGGCCCGAGTTTCCTGTCCTCCACCTCTAAGAATATCTATTGTTCTAATAAGAGCGATTTTAGCTTTTATACATGTAATTATAACTATTTGCTGCAATGTCCCACAACTTCATAACAAGTATCAAATTAATCTACACATTAAGATGGTTGTTTTAATAGTAAACATGACCGGTGTATCTGGTTTCATTCAAATAATACACATACATGACATTAATTCAATATATATAATTCTAAATCATCATGATGTCTGGCGCTTGATATTATTATAATTATGTACTGTATGAAATAAGTGTCGAATCCATCTCTGGGCATGTCCGTGTAAATGCGGGTGTTACCATATATTGCTGTGTATGCATTTCGCAAATCAGACACTTGACTATATTTGGGGAAGACAGGGAGGAGGACGAGACATCCTCTATATGCACTCGGCGGTCACGGGACCACTGGTTGGGTGTGGGACAACATTCAACCTATAGAGTATGCTGGGACAGTGCTTTGGCCTATAATGTCTGATTTGCAACGAACATTTCACACATACATGTACCTACGTCTTTGTACACTGATGTTTGGATTCGATTGAGGTTCTGCTGGGTAGATGAAAAAGACACAAACAAATCGTGACAGTGACATATAAAATTTTCATGATCTACATATTCCTATCATTTTCTGAACATTGTTTCCATTTCTGGAACGTATGCTAGTTCTGTTTAATCATTGAACAGGGGTTATAAGTAGTGTCCTTCCTAAATAACATAAACCTTCGGAGTTCGGGGAGAGCCACTCATAAACCTTTCTTCCACATATATTAATGAGCTCTTTATCTGCAATGTGTGAATAGCCATTGTCTGACTGTTCCTGATTACCTCTGAACTCCATAACTACTGGGCCTTTGATTTTTCTCTGATTTTAACAAACTGATCGGCTAATCCTGGGATCCTATAAGGAGATCACTCCTTCCTACAGAACCAGTTCCAGTCCCACACTCGACTCCTCATAAAAAAAACCTTGCAAAAATAGAATATCCTGAAAGAAAATGTTTGTCAGCGGGAAAGAGAGAAAAGAGAAATAGAACAAAACAACTCTTAACAAATCAATTACAATGACTGATCTTTCTGCAGTCCTTTAGTACGCTCAGGTAGTGTCCAACTCAATCTTCACGGAACAGAGTCTCTGGTGATACGAGGTTCTCTTTGCCTTGCTCTTTGAATATACAGTTCACTTAGAACACACAGTTCAGTTTGCTCTCCACCTTGCTCTTTGAACACACAGTTCACTTCGAACACACAGTTCACAAACTCGATGAATGTGAGCAATAAACTACTTTGTCATGAGTTCTCTCCGGGTCAGCGACCTTCTTGCAGTGGGACGAGTGGACCCAAATCTCTCTTTCGGCGACCTTTAGTGCTGTCAACAAATCTTGGTATGGTCCTTCCCACCCGTCTATTAGGCAACCTGAGCGTTAGGACAATCACACAGTCTCTTGGTTCATAATCAAGACAGTTAGCATTTGGCATACGAGCAATCAACAGTTTCAAGTTCTTTTGTCAAGTTCTCAAATGCTGGCTCATCTCAATAAGGTACTGTACTGTCACCTCATTGGTGTATTTCTGATCATTGTGCGGATCAATCATGACATGAGGTTGTCTTCCAAAAACAACCAAAAAGACATAAATACCAAAACCAAAAAAAAAACCACATTTCGAAGAGGGTGATTCGTTGAGTGAAGATCTGGGAGTGGTTGAGAAGCCACATAATACTAGTGGCAGTATCTATTATGACAATAGTACAATTTCAGGCTTTGCTCCTACTTCCTTATCTACAAACAAATTTCTGCGCAATTTTTCTTTGCGGTAAACACAGCAGCATCCGTGGCGGCAGGAAATGCCTCTACCCAGTTTGAGTAAACATCAGTGCACACCAATACATAACAATAATTCCTAAAGGGTGTTAACTGTACAAAGTCGATTTGTATTTCCTGAAAAGATCCGTCTGCAGGAGGGATATGGGATGGCTCTGTTGGTATTGCTTTACTAATATTCTTCCTCAAGCAAGTAAGACAGGTCATTGCTCTCTTACCTGTATGAGAATAGAATCCTGGCGCACACCAGTAGGCTCTCATCAGCCTGCACCTACCCTCTTTGCCTAGATGAGTCAGACCGTGTGCCACCTCAGCTAGACTTGGAAGGAATGCTCTGGGGGCTACTGGCTTACCGTGTCCACCTGCCCACAGTCCTGAGGACTCCTGGCCATACCCCTTTGTCCTCCAGACTGCCTCTTCCTGCAGGGAACACAAATTTTTGTATCTTAATTTAACTATCGTGTGTTTGCAGTGTAGAGTACCATGAGCATAACTCAAAAAAGAAAAGAAAAAAGAAACATCTCTAGAGGAGAGAAAGAAGAAGAGAATGAAAAAGAAAATGTCAGGTTTGCCATTCACCAACAGGCATATCAGTGTCTATACAAAATTTCCCTTCACCAGTATTCCCATTCTCCACCCTTTGTGCATGACAAGGCACACTGCAGTAATACTGGTGTCATCGTGCTGTTGAGATATACTGGGTTTGGGCAGAACTCTGAAGGACCTAGGCATGTGGAGTTTGAACTGTACTTGGGTCCATGTATTGTACCACCCTGTGTGAACGCAAAAGATGAAGAGGAAACTGTAGAGAAACAGAATAGAGGTTGGTGACAGATGAGTTTGTAGAGGTTAAGAAGATTTTATAAAAATTTGATAACGGGCGTGGCCTGGAGGCTGTATGAACAGGCTGCGTTTTCAGTGAGCTCTCAGGGACCTGAGAGTTAAATCATAATATCACAGCCTCACCCTATCCTAATTGATCCAAATCCACTGGATCATATCCCTAGAGTGCTACTACAGGTGGCGAGTACGAGTTGCGGAATCGGGGAGCCGGTTTCCTGGCTCCCGCGGATTGCGGCCTACTCAACACCCAGAAGCCGGGGCCTAAATTTTCACACTGCACCCCAGCTGAGAGATCGGCCTGCCCGGAACGATCGACGGACCGGCTACCATCACACCCCTTGCAAGGGCGTCTCAGAGGACTCACCGGAGGTCCCCGCTGGCCGGCGGGAGGAGGCCCAGGCTCAGATAGAAGCCGTGAAGCGCACGACGGGACACGAGTGGCGGCCATCTTGGAGACAGGAGAACGGGAGGCAGGACGGCGGAGGCTCGGAGGAGACATCTGGCGGCACTGGAGGTGAGCGGATAGAAGGGTCCACTCCATAGAAGTGGCTGTTCGTCTCCCCCCCTTGGTGCCGGGTCCCTTTACCAGCTACCAGCGGCGCACTGCTCCGGACGGGACTCCCCCCTCCCCCCCCTGCCTATCAGAAAGTGTGCGGCCAGAACAAAAGAAAAGGAGCGCTCTCAGCCATCTATGCTCTGGAGACGCTGGGACGTACTCAGGGGTGCGGGTCCCCATTAAGCGATAGACGAAGTCCCCCCCTCACTCACCTCATCAGTACACACCGAAATTGCCCGTGGATACTGGGAGAGCCTGTGTGTCCCCGACCCCTCTGCGGATACACCCACGGCTGCGGGTGGCCCATTGGAGGGAGCAGGAAGGAGAAGCAGAGTCAGGCGACCCACAGGTCTCTCATATTAGCTCATATTAGATCCTGGAGCTGTGCAGAGAGTGCTCGGGAAGCACGGCGCAGTGCCACACTCCTGGCCCTACACCTGGTGCCACCAAGAACCTTCCCTCGGCAAGGTAGTATTATCTGTCCGGGTGGAATTGGGCTTTATCCTGATCCTCTGCAAATTGCGTCCTGACCCTTAGTGTACCTGGGCGACCTGGAGTGCGGGATAGAAGTCCCCCCCAACGACACATAGGCACAAAGAAGAGGATGGCTAGTTACATAGCATTGCAAGCCTTGCTCATGCCAATGTAAAGGGAGCAGTACCCCCTACCCTTGCCAATATCTACATGACATCCTGGTAATACCAGAGACAGCGGAGCCTCAACTTTCCATATCTTACGTGATCAGAACTGCCGAGCTCTCTTACCCTGGCCTTAGCATGCCGTCCAGACGCAGCAAGCCGTCTAAGCCCACGCAGCAGCTTTAATTTTTCAAGTCATCCCCTAAGTTGCCGGGCCCTAAACCCACTGGATCCTCTGTTACAGAAACAGTACCGCAAACTCCCCCCTTTCGGGAGATACCTCCGCTTGCTTCCATAGCCGCTACAAACCTGGATGAAGTTGAAGATGGAGATGCTCTGACTGTGGGCACTATGAAACTCCTTCTATCTCGCTTTAAAGACGAAGTGGCAGCGGAGTTCCGTACCACTTTAACAGCGTGTCAACAATCCATAGATGACCTAGGGGGACGTACTGATCATTTGGAAAATAAAATGGAAGAGGTCGTGGGGTCCCATAACGGCCTACTAGACTCCCATGACGCCTTGGAAGCAGAGGTGAAGCTTTTGCGAGACAAAGTCACAG
Source organism: Pseudophryne corroboree (assembly GCF_028390025.1). Classification (NCBI taxonomy): domain Eukaryota; kingdom Metazoa; phylum Chordata; class Amphibia; order Anura; family Myobatrachidae; genus Pseudophryne; species Pseudophryne corroboree. The sequence goes on along the minus strand of NC_086446.1, from coordinate 379,326,229 downwards.
AGCTGGAGGACAGATCACGACGCAGCAACCTTAAATTGCGGGGAGTCCCCGAATCTGTGTCACATAGCAGTCTACACGATTACGCTGTGGCCCTATTCAAAGCTCTATTACCCCAGTCCCCTTCGGCAGATTTTATTATTGACCGAATACACAGACTGCCAAAGGCGAGAGCGGCCCCAGGAGACGCGCCTAGAGATGTCCTGATGAAAATGCACTACTTTCACGTAAAGGAGGCAATACTGAAAGCATCAAGACCGACGTCAGACAACTCTTCAGCCCTTAAGGGACTTCAGCTTTTCGGGGACTTGTCAGCAGCTACTCTTTATAAACGGCGCTCCTTTCACCCCATTACGGCAGCTCTCAGGAAAGCGGATATCCCTTACCGCTGGGGCTTCCCCACCAAGCTACTGATCCATCGAGATGGCTCCACTGTCTCTATTTCTACAGCGGATGAAGGAGCAAAGTTGCTCAAATCCTGGAACATTGCGGAACCCTCAGCGGACTCCTCACCCCGTCGACTTCAGCAGGACTGGTCCGCGGTGAAGTGAGGTGGCATGCTCGGAATCGGACACCGTCCGCAGAGGCTATTTCGGTAACGTAATGACACTAGCGACTCTCCAGCTATGGGTATTGGAGTTCGAGGTATAGGATGAGTTGCTGGAGAGATCCTAACGATGCTTCTGACGACGGTGCCAGTCTATGAGCCTTGTGTACAGACAGGAAAGTCTTTGTTAAGTAATGTTTGTTCCTCATGTTCTATTTACATGCATAAGTCCCTATATGCCTTAATATTGCAGGGATGATTATGTTTCTGTTTATGTTTCGTTTATGTGTTCAGTATAGAATGCAGTATAAAATATGGCAGCGGGTAGGCGCTACGCCACTAACCCCCCCCTTAGCCTACACAGCCGCCTTATCATGGCGACTGGTTATGATCTCAAGGGAGATCAACTCAGTTTTGTTTTTTTAGTTTTTTGTCTGTCTGTCCTCCCACCCCTGGAAATGTTTCCCTTCCCCTATCAGGTATATCAGCTTAAGCACGGAAATTGGTCATCGGAACTTTTAGCTCGTTTTGTAAAGGACTATGGTTAACATAGTTTCTATCAATGCCAAAGGGCTCAATTCCCCACACAAACGAAGAGTTGCCCTAAATTGTTTTTATAAACTTAAAGCACATGTGGTGGCGGTGCAGGAGACACACTTCCAGAGCCAAAATCCCCCCTCATTTACTAACACACGTTACCCCCTCTGTTACATGGCAAATGGGCCCGCCAAGAAAGCTGGTGTGGCTCTCCTTATAGCACAACATTGCTCGTTTGTTCTGTCCGATAAATATGAAGACCCAGACGGGAGATATTTAATCTTAGTGGGTAAATTGGATAATGTAGAGACTACCTTGGTCTCCTGTTATGCGCCTAACGCCAAACAAATCCCATTCCTTAGAACCTTCTGTAGAACTCTCAAAGAACGTATGAAGGGAGCCCTTTTGATTTTAGGGGACTTCAATATGGTACTGGATCCCGTTGTTGACCGCTCCCGTCCGACCCGGGCCCTCCGTAACAGCCCGCCTCAGGACCCCTCAGGCAAATTTAGCCAACTGCTGGCTGAGTACGCGCTGTACGATGTCTGGAGGGCTAAACACCCACGAGAACGAGATTACACTTTTTATTCCCATGTCCATAGTTCATACTCTCGTATAGACTTAGCATTAGCGGATAGATGGACATTAGCGACTATTAGCAAAATAGACATATTACCTATGTCTTGGTCTGACCACTCTCCGATCATTGTTGTTTGGGATATTAGTAAGAGGGTGGTTCCCCACGGCCCCTGGAGAATGGGCCAGCACCTGTTGGCTCACCCTGAGGCTCACCAGGCCATTCAGCAATCTCTGGACCTATATTTGACCACCAATTGCCCCGGAGACACGTCTGTTTTTACCCATTGGTGTTCCCTGAAGGCCGTGATTAGAGGCTCTGCAATTCAAATCGCAGCTAGACTTAAGCGCGAATACAGGAGGAGACACGAATCAGCCGACAGAGAGGCTGCGCGGTTGGAAGCGGCACATAAAACAAACCCCGACAATAAATCTCTTTATAAGCAACTCCTTACTGCTCGAGACAAGGTAAACGCCTTTGCCTTAACCGAAGTACATCGCAACCTGCAGCGGCTAAATCAAAATTATTATAGGCTTGGTAATAGAGCAGGAAAGTTATTGGCGCGCAAATTAAGAGGACGCAGAGCCAAGGAACGCATACATGCTGTCCACACATCTTCAGGAGTCAAAGTAACTGACCCGGTCGAGATAGCGAACGCGTTTGCTGAATACTACTCGCAGCTGTATAACCTCAAGGATGACCCTGACACCCCCCAACCCACGTTAGCAGACATCAAAGGTTTTTTAGACGGGCTATCGCTCCCCACTATAGACGCCCAGACCCGTGAATCCCTTAGCGCCCCCTGGTTAATTGACGAAGTCATAGCAGCCATAGATTCCTGTCCAATAAATAAGGCCCCTGGCCCAGATGGGTATCCCTCCAACTTCTACAAAACATTCAAACTAACCCTTGCTCCACTCTTATTGTCAGTATATAATGAAGCCTCTGGTTCCAAATGCTTCCCGAGAGAGATGTTGGAGGCTAGAATAGTCACCATCCCTAAACCAGGAAAATCCCCTACAGTGGTTCAGAACTACCGCCCTATAGCACTGCTGAACACTGACCTTAAATTGTTCGCCAAGATGGTGGCAAATAGGATCGCCCCTCTCCTGCCAAGTTTGATTAACTCCGACCAGGTAGGTTTTGTTCTGGGCAGACAAGCGTCGGATAACACACGTAGAGTTATTAACTTAATTGACCGCTGCCAGGCCCGGAACGAACCTCTCCTGCTTCTATCTCTGGATGCAGAAAAAGCATTCGATAGGATCCATTGGGACTACCTAAGGGTTACCCTGGGTCATTTTGGATTTGAGGGTAGAATACTTGATTCTATATTGGCATTGTACTCCTCACCCTCGGCTTCGGTTTTCACCAATGGGTACAACTCCTCCATATTCAATATTACTAATGGGACCCGGCAGGGTTGCCCACTATCACCCCTGATTTTTGTGCTAGCGGTGGAGCCTCTGGCGGAACAAATTAGGATGTCAGATTCAATTATAGGCCCAGAAGTGGGGGGGATGCCACATAAAATCTGTCTTTTTGCGGATGATATTCTGGTGTGTCTTAGAGAGCCTGAGGCGTCCTTACCCCATCTACATTCTATATTAGACTCATATGCAGCGGTTTCCTATTACAAGCTAAACACTACTAAGACCGAGGCCCTCCCTTTGAATATATCCGACAGCACTCTTAGTCGTCTAAAGAATGATTATAAGTATGCGTGGCAACTTAGGTCACTTAAATATCTGGGTGTTCATATATCTAGGGGGCGGGACTTAATAGGATGCAACTATGACCCTCTATATCGTACATTTGAATTGATGATTAAAGACTGGATGATGCAGGAGGTCTCCTGGGTCGGACGGGTGGCGGCGGCAAAGATGGTCCTTTTGCCAAAGTTGATGTACCTGTTTCGCACCATCCCAAGAGCCTTCCCCAAAGATGTTTGTAACAGATTCAATCGGCTTTTGACTAAATATATATGGGGAGGCTCGAAGCCGAGAATAGCGAAATCCACATTGACGGCACCTAAAGGGAACGGGGGTGTTGCGTATCCAGATCTAGAGAGATACCATATCGCTTGTTTACTTACACAGGCTAAAGACTGGTTCACTCAGAGCAAGTCTAAACCATGGGTATCCCTGGAGCGAGACGCGATATCCCCCTTCACATTATCGGATTTGTTGTGGTTGCCCACTAACTCAGTTCCAACCAGAGTTGCTGAATGTCCAGCAGTACACACAACCCTGATGGCATGGAAAGAAGTAATTAGATCTCTCCCTCCTGGTGCTATCCCCTCCCCCCAGTTGTCCCTCCACACTATAGCCCTACTGATACCAGACATGCAATTACACCATTGGCAGGACTTAGGCCTCACTACCCTAAAGGATGTCCTCCAGGACGGCACCTTAGTTTCCTTCTCCCTGCTCCAAGAACAGTTTCAGATTCCCAAACAGGACTTTCATAAATATCTACAACTGCGACATTGGCTTCAAAGTTGCTTGCCAAATCGAGTTCCACATACTGATTTCCCTAAACTACTGATGTCACTTCTTACACCCAGCGGCAACAGAGGAGGCATATCACGATGGTACCAGTATCTTGTGACAGAGGCCCATCATGGAGTTTTCCCTGCACAGACCAAATGGGAAAGAGATCTCCCTGCAACCTTCACTGAAGATGTGTGGAGAGATATCTTTAAATCTTGTTTTAGAATTTCTAAATGCGTGAATCATTGTGAAATGTATTACAAATTGGTCCATAGGGTATATCTAACGCCAGATCGCCTGCACAAAATTTGGCCAGATGTCTCCGCTAGTTGCTGGAGAAACTGCGGGATGGTGGGAGATATCCTACATATATTTTGGCTGTGCCCAATAATTCGGGCGCTATGGAGGGAAGTGTTTCTACTTATTTCCCACGTACTGGGAGTGGTACTTTTGCCCGAACCTCTCTTGGCGCTTTTCCATTACTATGGGAAGGAAATGTCCAGCGGAGATAGATACCTATTAGGCCATATCCTTATAGCCTCTAAAGCCGCCATCGCCTCCAAATGGAAATCAGCAACTGTCCCCACTATTTCTATGATAGAAAATAAAGTCCATCAACACTATGTTTTCGAAACAGCACAGGCCAAGTATTCCTCAGGAAATACCTCTATTAGCAAGAAATGGATTAAATGGTCCCTATACAAGGAGGGTTCGGGCCAGATAGGTGCCCCTTGGGCCTCGATTTCTACTCCAGACCTCTCCGTGCTTCGCTCCCCCAGTCCATTCCAGACATTAACGGGTTAAAGTGAAGTAGACCTTTTGCTATACACTCTACTGTATTCTCATTGATGCATTATGATACCCCTGATTTGTACTCCCCCCCCCCCCAATGTCTTTAATGTCTTTATTAGTTTTGTTTTATGTATGTCTCTTTACCCTCATACAGATTGTTTATACCAATTCACATATACATATTTATGTAATCTGTGTGAAAATTCAATAAAAATTTAATATTAAAAAAAAAAAATTGATAACTGGATTGGGCACTATGGGGAAGTGATTCTCTACTTGGTCTACTCCCCTTAAAAAAAACATTTCTGTGTGTCTTATCTCTACTGGGACTATCCCAGCCATCAATCCAGTGTCCTGTCCATCCTAAGTTCATAGGGAACCCGGTATCTGTGAGATAATTTCCTCTACCTGTGATGGACATGCATCTAGAACAGTGAAATGTAACATTAGTAAGTTGCATTTATTTTGTTCTTCCCATTAGCCGAATCTGTGTTTTCTATATGGCTTATGATTCTTTACTATATGTCCCTTGGTCCCGTCTATGTGTTTAATAATGTGGCTTGTGTTTTCTGTCTAGGGGATCTATATTGACTATGTGTCCTACTACTCCTACAATCTCTGGCAAAATGCCCTTCCTTCCTACAAGTGTAACATATTATTGACAATTAGGGATCTGGGGTTTGGACTGATGGGCCTTTCCTGTATGTGCCAGTATACTTACCGTCCTCAACCTCTCCACCTGTTGTTCTCTGCGCCTAACACTATTCTTGTGATGTTCAATAGCACACTATCTAAGATTAGCTACTGTGACCTTTCCAATTTTGCAAAGAAGTCTGCACCCTGACACTCAATGCCTTATTGAGCCCGTCCATTTGCACAGAGACAGCCACCTCCCATTTGCCGAATTAGTGTTTACCAGTGGTCTTATCCAGATGGAGAGTTTTCTATTTCTGCAAGAGACAAAAACGAAAAAAAGTTTAACAAGCTTCTAGGTCATGCGAAGTATTCATTCAATCCTTCTCATCCCGTATTAACGGTCTGTACATGGTCCAACAAACATTTCCGAGCTCATCTTTACTAGGGGCATTACTAGGAACAAATACTTCTTATATGGTAACTGAAAGAAATACCCTGGGGTTACCTTGTCTCTGTCCCCTTTCCTGCTGGCAAATACTAATGCGCGGACAGGTTTTTCTCCATTTCTGACGTTACTTTCTTGATTTTTTTGTTTATTTTTTTCGGATTTTACTATATATGTACACGAATGATACCATACTTACATGTTCCACTGGTCTCAGCCACTTCCCCCACAGGCTACTGCTCTTCTTTTACCGGTTGGATACTCCTCTGGGTGCATGAGAAATGGCTGAAAATGATCAGGTCACCTTCTCCTCCTAAATATAACTTCAACATTCATTAGTACATATATAGGTTACAGTTATATTTTTCATATTTTTTATTATTTTCTATAGTTTGTATGCTGGCCGTAACTGCTTCCACATCTACATAAGGCGGTGTACTTGCATTCTCTTTTTTTTTTTTCCTACTTATTTATTTATTTATTAGCAGTTTCTTATATAGCGCAGCATATTCCGTTGCGCTTTACAATTAGAACAACAGTTATAGAACAAAACAGGGCAAAGACAGACATAGCGATAGGAAGGCCCTGCTCGCAAGCTTACAATCTATAGGGAAATAGGTATTGATACACAAGGATAGATGCAACCTGTTACATAATGTTTCCCCAGATTGCTAGGTTCTTAGTGGGTTGTATGATATGATCACCCAGCAATGTTGGAAGACAAAATGTGAGGTTATGGGGACTGTGCAGACGGAATGTAACTGGATAGGGAAGCATTGAAGGTTATGTGTGTGGGTCAGGAATTTGGTAGGCTTGTCTGAAGAGATGAGTTTTCAGGGAACGTTTAAAGGTTTGGAGACTAGTGGAGAGTCTTATTGTGCGTGGGAGGGCATTCCACAGAGTGGGTGAAGCCCGGGTAAAGTCCTGTAATTTTGTGTGGGAACAGGTAATACATCTGGATGAGAGACGCAGATCTTGTGCAGAGCGGAGGGGTCTGGTAGGGAGATATTTTGAGATGAGTGAGGAGATGTATGATGGTGCAGTTTGGGTAATAGCCTTGTATGTAAGTAAAAGTATTTTATATTTGACACGGTAGAATACCGGTAACCAATGGAGGGACTGACAGAGCGGATCAGCAGACGAAGAACATCTGGCGAGGAAGATTAGCCTCGCAGCTGCATTTAAAATAGATTGAAGTGGTGAGAGCCTATGTTTGGGAAGACCAGTAAGGAGACTATTACAATAATCAATGCGGGAGATGATGAGTGCATGGATCAGAGTTTTTGCAGTGTCTTGTGTAAGATAAGGGCGTATTTTGGATATGTTTTTAAGGTGCATGTAACATGATTTAGAGACAGATTGAATGTGTGGAACAAACGACAGTTCAGAGTCAAGGATGACACCTAGGCAGCAAGCTTGTGGTGTAGGGTGGATAGTTCCATTGTTAACAGTTATGGCAATATCAGGTTGGTAACTACCCTTAGCTGGTGGAAAAATAATTAATTCTGTTTTGGAAATGTTGAGTTTGAGATGGCGAGATGACATCCAAGATGAAATGGCAGACAGGCATACAGTGACACGAGCCAATACAGATGGTGATAAATCTGAGGAGGATAGGTAGATTTGAGTATCATCAGCATACAAATGATACTGAAATCCGAAGGATTTATTGTTGCTACAAGTTCAAACAGTTCTTATATTTCCATCCTTGTCTTATATGACTTTGGTTAAACATACCACCTGCAATACTTTAGGATCAAACTCACCAACCCCTCTTGCTGTCACAGGTTTAAACAATTTCTATGTCTGACCCTTTGTTTTTGGGATTTTATCAGACATATTCTTATCCTTAAGTTCTGCAATACCTCTGGTTCAAAGCTGCCCACCTTAGGGAATGGTTCCCTTTCTTTGTCAGTCACACGTTCCCATTTAGACAAAAAGTCTTCAATACTTTTGCCTTTAAACTTCCCTGACCCCATGGGCCGCGGCTCTTCAACCTGAACCCTGGTTACAAAACGTCCCTTACTTGAGCAACTGGCTCCCATAATTGTGGGCCTTTTCCCACAAACACCAAAATACTCAATATAAGGTAACGGTGAAAGTTCTCCGAGCGCTCTTCACCCGCTCACCGCCCACGTTGGCCAGTACTACCATACACTGTCGATAGCGAAGGCAATGTACCCAACTTAGGGCCCTATGTGACCTATATTTACTGGAAGTTTTTAGGAATAACTTACCCTTTCCAGTAAAGTATCGGCCGTTGGAGATCTTCCTTAGAGAGACCAGCGAAAACTCCCTATGCACTTTATTATACACAAATCACGCTTGCGTATGCTCTATACAGCGCTGATGATACCGCGATTTTACGCAAAAGCTCATAAAAAGGATATCCCGTTGCGCTATATATCGCACCCACAAACGCGCGGTCCAATCGCACAGCGTATAGGTACTTGTTACTTATCTGCCGTACGACCACTGGAATCAAATCACAAGCTGCGAAACCTCAGCCGGAGCGTATAAAAAAAAACTACATGGGTCACACAGTTCATAATTCACAATTCCCTACCACGCTCCTGTGTAAGTCTCCTCACGACTTACGTATCAAACCTTATACTAACGTGAGTCAGCCGCCTCACGCCACCAAGCCTCCACTCACTTGATGTACCAAACAACGGGATCCCGCATTACGGGGTTCGAATTTTACTCACTCCTACGTTCGCTCACTCAGGTATACTTGTTTTTTTTTTTCTGTACAGAAAATTAGGATTCATTCAAGTTGGCAGCTTTACCCCCAGAGGCAATTAAAAAAAATTATTTATACTAAATTTTGTTTTTATACTAAATTTCTTTAGAAACCGGGTAGTTTGGTGCTATTGTAGCGTGGCTACTGTCCCACCTTTAAACTAAACGAACTATTGTGTAATTTGTACTTAGCGACCGTATTCTTACGCAATTTGCGTAAACATGCGACCGTGCTTACGCCGCGTGTGCAGTTCCATACTTTGTCCGAGACACGTGTACAAAACCGTACGTCCGCAATAGCACAAATCATACAATTTCTATAAATGTGAGCAATATTAACTATAATTGCTCACTTAACACAACACACATTCTTTCTGTATAAACCCTCTTTCTACTGGGCCAGAACTGCGTTTTGTGATTTTACTCATTCCTTAAATACTTATTTTAGTTTTTACTATATAGTAAGAAAAATATCTCCGGTTTCACACAGATCTATAATGACTCTAGCAATAATCAATAATTTAAATGATATGATTCAGATTGGATAGCCATCTTGCAGAACATACACTGATATAAACACCCACATAATTATAATAATATTGTATATATGTATCATTCACTGGTCTCCTATGAAACTCATTTACCCATTTAGTGCTTCTAATTTGCATATCAATGCTGTGTGCTTTTGGCTGCCTGTAAACGTGGTTTTCACTGCTAAGAAAAAGCAGTTACACAGGTTAATTTGCATTTCAATGGCTATCTTATAGTAAGCAGAGTTACCTAAATCCTAGAGGTAAAAGAAAAAAACTTTGTTTATTTATCTGTGTGTACTTCTTACATCAAGTATTCATCTCACTATTAACTTTCACTAAGCCCCATTGAAACTATTTGTAATTGACTATGGCATGGGTTAAATAAATGCATTGGTAACTCATAAATTGTGTTTCATGTGACCAAGGAAAGCTGATTATTCTTGAGCAGACTGAAAATCAGCCATTTAGAAAAATGACCTTCCCAAAATGGCCGCTGCTCCTCCCCCTTCCACATCCATGAGGGTTACACAAAATGGTGGACAGGCCATGTGGTTAGTCCAAAATGGAGGACAGACCATGCGGCTTCCTTTGTCACAAAGAAATCACACACCATGCAAGCACCTGAAGTTATTTTAGGCCTGAGTTAAAAATAAAAACTATATCAAAGCTATGCAGCAACTTTTAAATATACTTTTAAACCTACTTAAACAGATAAACAATCCAATCTGAATCAAACACAATATGACTTATTTGAACCTTGTTTTGCAACAATAAAAATACATTTTAGCATCTTAAATATTATGAGAAACGCATTGTCCCTTAAAATTTCATATCATTGGCTTACTGATACCACACCAATACACGTGGATGTTATTTTCATCAGCTTCTCAATGCGTCCATTGGAGCCGGTCATTTACAGCCGCATTTGTAATGTACAGTGCATCATTAAGACCCTGATATCCCGTAAGAGCCCTCATCTATGAATGCCAAATTGATTTCTCACAAACATTTAAAATGCCCGCTCTAATATATATTGCAGACGCCAGGCACATCTTATTACCATATACGATAAAAGTGCGCTGTACATCGCAAAACACTGTATCCCATAAGAGAAAACAATACACCCACACATTATCTGAGTTCCAAAGCTCATTGATGTATATTTGTTATTTAAAAGGATATGGATTCAATATATATTACAAAGTACAGTATACCTATAGTTACATGGTTACAACTCACACAGTAAGCAGTTAGAACATAGTTACATATAGTTATATACAATTACATACAATTTCAGTTACATGCCAGCGATACAATTACCATTCCCTCCAATGAAGCTTAGGTCTCCCTCTCTCTGTAAATAAATACAGGAACTGAACTGCTAGCAACACCTCCATCATCCTCTGAGACCAAAAAACAAGTGAGCTCCAGTGTAATCAATATGTTATCTAGTTTCTGGGGGAGGGGACTCATGAGTCACCAGTTTCTTTGCATATGCTGATCAGGTTCAGCCTTGAAGACATCGAAAGGGCTGGCCCGAGTTTCCTGTCCTCCACCTCTAAGAATATCTATTGTTCTAATAAGAGCGATTTTAGCTTTTGTATATGTAATCATAACTATTTGCTGCAATGTCCCACAACTTCATAACAAGTATCAAATTAATCTACACATTAAGCTGGTTGTTTTAATAGTAAACATGACCGGTGTATCTGGTTTCATTCAAATAATACACATACATGACATTAATGCAATATATATAATTCTAAATCATCATGATGTCTGGCGCTTGATATTATTATAATTATGTACTGTATGAAATAAGTGTCGAATCCATCTCTGTGGCATGTCCGTGTAAATGCGGGTGTTACCATATATTGCTGTGCTCGATGCGCGTATTTGCAAGTATAGCGTATTAAATGTGTGTAGTTTGTATGTTCTCTCTATGTAATATTTTTGACTTTGACACTGGCAACACTGCAACCCAGCACACAGCAGCATGTGCTCGGCTGCGGAGGAGACCGCAGCTGCTGCTGCCAGATAAGGGGATGGGGACCCCACTGGGGCCCTCCATAAGTCCCGGGCCTGGGTAGATTGTACAGTAAATTGGGTGTATTTTGCTCAAAAGAAGCGTGCAATGAATGCGTGTATAGTTCTGCACATGGGCATATTAGTTCCCTGCTGGGCCTACGTGTGGAAGCCCCCCTCCACTTCCTACCTTGTGCCAGCAAGTGTGTACACCCTCCTCCCAATAATGTTCAGGAAGAACTTAGTGGGTGATTCAGACCTGTGCGTAGATGTGCTTAATTTAGCACATCTACGATCAGTTTCTCTGACATGCGGGGGGACGCCCAGCAGAGGGCTAGTCCGCCCCGGATGTCAGTCCGTACCCCACCCCCGCACGGGTGCGAAAGCATCGTACGGTGGTGATGTTTTCGTACCTGCCAAGTAGCTCCCTACCTGCGCAGCTACCCACTACCCGCCACGTTCTGGGTCGCAGCGGCTGTGTGTGATGTCACGCAGCTGCCGCGGCCTGCCACCGCACACCTGCGTTGTCCGAACGGTGCCCCACCAACGGCGCTCTAACACCGTTGGCACATCCCCTCCTGGCCCGCAACCGCCTGTGCCTGTCAATCAGACAGAGGCGATCGCACCAGTGAGATGATTTCGCATCTCACTGTGTGGCCACTCTGCATGCGCACAGCGATTAGGGCTTCAGAGTGCGATTGCTGTCAGTGCAGCGATCGGCTGATTGAATTAGGCCCTTAGGCACATGAGCACAAGATAGCAAAGACTATGGCAAAGTACCGGAGTCTTTTTTCTTTCACTGCGTGGCGCCATCTTTCTAAAGCTGTCACTTATAATATGGGTCAGTGTAGGAAGAGGAACCCACTTTCTGGCACTAGCTAGGTATGCTCTGGGTGCAGGGTGTGCAGTGCAAGGCCTCCCTGCACTCAGGGCACATGTGCATCACACACCCTGCATCCATTAGAAATACACATCTGCTCCTCTATGCAGAATTACACGCATCTTGAGACCCTTTATACCATATACTAGGTGCAAAATATACGCCTCTGAATATTCTCACTTACATCCATATCTGCATTGGAAACATTTGCGTGAACATGGCCTCAATGAAGTTTGCCTGCGTGAGAAAGCAAAGTTACAAGCCAGTCCAGCATCCTTGATCATACATTATTTTAGATGCCTATGACTCTGCATTGCCCACATTTTCAGAGCATGTGCAATGTGAATATGTTTAGCTCCTTTATTTCCAGCTGCCCTGGCTTACTTGCAGCATCCAATACAAGCCCACCCCACAGCAGCAAAGCAAATAAAGACTATTATATGTATGTTTACCATACTGACCCTTTAAACTGGGACGCTCATGAATTACATAGGTTCTGTGGCTGATTAAAACCAGGTGAAATGCAAGCTTTAAATCAGCCAGCCACAGAACCTGTGTAATCCATGAGGGTCCCAGTTTAAAGGGATAGTATGGTAAGCCTAATTATATTCAATTATTGTGCCCCGGTACCCGGTCTTTAGGTCGACCATACTTAGGTCGACAGTCATTAGGTCGATCACTATTGGTCGACATGCATTAGGTCGACATGGTCTATAGGTCAACATGGTCACTAGATCGATGTGCACTCGGTCGACATGAGTTTTTAAAAAAAAATACTTTTTCATACTTTAAGATCCACGTTGACTGCAATTACGAATGGTAACCTGTGCTGAGCACAGCGGTAGCGGAACGAGGCAACTTGTCCAAAGCATGGCGAGCCATGTGCAGGGACACGGTGCACTAATTGGGGTTCCCGGTCACTTTACAAAGAAAACGACACCAAAAAAAAAAAATAATAATCTCAACATTTTTCCATGTTGACCTTGTTTATGTCGACCTAATGACCATGTCGATCTATTTCAGGTGTTCGCCTAGTCACTGTTCACCAATAGTGGTCAACCTAATGACTGTCGACCTAAGTGTGGTCGACCCTATGATCCACACCCTTGTGCCCCATAGGCCCAGTCTGGGTAAGAGCAATATAATTGCCAAAATGTTATATCCACTGTTAACACAATTCCCACAGTAAAGTAGAGTTTTTAAAACTTATGTAGAATTTCCATATCTTTCAAATTAATAATGAGTAAACAGGTGCTTATAGAGTTGCGATTAGCTGTACTTCAGTTTGTTTTAAATGTTATGAGAATAGTTTATGTATTATTTTATATTTGTATTATTTTAGTACAGTTGGCCATTATAGTGTGGAGAGAGATGAATTTTGTTTTATTTGTTTTTATTTATGTAAACTGCCCCCCCCCCCCGAAATATGCTATTTGATTTAAAAAGTAGTTTTAGGACAGTCTTCCTAATTTGTCCAAATACAGTACATAATTTCGGGATCCGGTCTGAAGATCGACAGTGTCTAGGTCGACAATGTTTAGGTCGACCACTATAGGTCGATAGTCACTAGGTCGACATGGATGGAAGGTCGACAGGGTTTCTAGGTCGACATGTGCTAGGTCGACAGGTCTAAAGGTCGACATGAGTTTTTCACATTTTTTTTCTTTTTTTGAATTTTTTCATACTTAACGATCCACGTGGACTACGTTTGGAACGGTAAAGTGTGCCGAGCGAAGCGGTAGCGGAGCGAAGGCACCATGCCCGAACCATGGCGAGCGAACGCGGTGCACTAATTTGGGATCCCGGTCACTCTACGAAGAAAACGACACCCAAAAAAAAAAATCCTCATGTCGACCTTTAGACCTGTCGACCCAGCACATGTCGACCTAGAAACCCTGTCGACCTTCCATCCATGTCGACCTAGTGACTGTCGACCTATAGTGGTCGACCTAAACATTGTCGACCTAGACACTGTCGATTTGATGAACCACACCCCATAATTTCAGCTTGACATCACTAGACCTACCACTGTGTATGAATCCAAATATCCACTTAATGCTTTTCTGCATATAAAGCTAGCAAGCCTGTCAATCACACTCTGCTGACTCAAACACCTTCCTTCTGACATTGCAATCTCCCGTACTGAGGTGAAATAGATCATTAGGGACCGATTACGTATAAACATTTCCGTTATTTCAGGTATATTATTCAGCTCAGTAATGTTCAACCTTAGATATATAAATGTCAAATAGTAACTTTACTTGTGTTTTAAATTTGCAAATGGGAATAGTCCAATGTTTATTGAAGCACAGTGTTCCAGGGTTTCCATACAACCTTTTTGCAGTTACTAATCTGATATTTTCTGGCAGGCACCTCTCACATTTATGCAGATATATGGATAGCAAATTAACATAAAACACAACATACTATAAATACTGCAGATTGAACAAAGCACAAACATCACATAAGTACTGTACAAAGGTTAATAAGGAATGAAGGGCTTTTTAAGATTCCAAGTGGGGAATAAAATAGGGGTCATGGGTCAGTTTGTGTATACCAAGATCTTAAATGCATAGATGTAACACATTATTATTATTATTATTATGCAGCGTTTCCTTGGAAATGTTATTCAAAATCTGGCAGTTAAGAATATTTGCATAATGTATAGGAGCTAACGTCAGATACCTCTTCGTTAGCTATGTATACTAGTATTAACCAGTATATTCTGCAATATATATCACTAGTTCCTAGACCATTAAATATATGCCGCTAGTATAATAAAAACTATAGGATTGCAATGCTAATTGTACAATTTTGCATAAGTGAGAAATACAGAGGAAAACAGGATGAAGAACTGGAAAAGTTTGAATAAAAGAATAATAGGTGGGAGTCTCACGCCATGAAGATTTAAAACCATCCAAATATTGAAAACACCTCCTAGTAGTTAAGAACAAGTAATTAGCTAATTAAGCCAAAGACAGGCGCCTGTTTCCAGTACTGGGGGCGTGGGATTCAAAACATGCCATGCCTGGAGATTTTCTCCGGTTATACGTCTAAAAAAATGCAGGAACATTTCCAAAGAACAGATGTCTTGGAAGAAACAGGATGGGAGATTTTATTATATGGAGGTGGCAGAGCTAGGAAGAAAGTGTCTGGAAGTGACATACTTGGATAATATATAGGCGTCATTAATGGGTCAATATGCCAGAACATTATGTAACCTATAGATGACCTTTACTTGTGCTGGTCCTACCATAGGAGAATACTATGTAAGGACATATTTATTCATAGAACACCACAATATACGTATTTGCAGCGCTCTAGAAATGAGACAAGAATGGTATAGTGGATTTAAATAAGTACAGACAGTTCTGAGTAATTAAAGGCATGTTAAGAAAAGGTTCACGGCCTTGCAGCACATACAATCTTTGTGGTTGATGGAAGAAAATAGGACAGATCTAGAGAAGGGTGATGTATGGTAGTTCCAGCCTTGCTGAAGTGCAACAACTCTGCTAATCAATTAAGAGATATAATGATTAGTATTACATGAAGGAAGACTCATTTATCTTCCCTTTTGTTGCTCCAAGACCTGCGCATCAGCTATGTCTGTGATGTGACAAGTGATGTTACAGGAGGGCAAAAGCAGTAACAGAACACAGCAAAGTAGAACATGGCGAGAGCCAGAATTCAATATCTCCTAGCAACCTTTCAATGCAGTTTTAGATCATTTTGTTTCTTTTTATTTATTTATTTGGGCAGGGATGAAAACTTGAACCCGATTAGACGGGACCTACAGCATTCCATTGTTAAATTGTGCCTCTTTACACTAAAAGAAAAAACCAGTGTCTGGAAAGATCCAGTGACTGTGTCTGCTTTATTGCAGCATTTTCAGAAATAACAAGAGGGCATCACCCACATTGATGAAAAACATTTGTGTGCAGGGCCATCTGGGTTGTCACTGTTTGTATTTTTAAAAGCTGCTATTAATGGATATAATAACATTTGTTTTCTAGCCTGAGAATATGGGCATGTCAGTTCAGTGTAATAAACTGAAAAGGTGAAACTTCAATGCTTCAGTTTACCACACATAACTCCTGAAAGATAAAACAGGGATTCTGCCGGAAATCTCCACCATTATACTATGTATAATTCTTTTGGACTAGAAAGTCATTCAAGAGGTTCTTTGTACCCTTTATTCATCCCAGATAACTGTAAAGTAATCATGGTGCGTTACATGAATCTGAAGGGGATCCGGTCTGAAGATCGACAGTGTCTAGGTCGACAATGTTTAGGTCGACCACTATAGGTCGACAGTCACTAGGTCGACATGGATGGAAGGTCGACAGGGTTTCTAGGTCGACATGTGCTAGGTCGACAGGTCTAAAGGTCGACATGAGTTTTTCAATTTTTTTTTTCTTTTTTTGAATTTTTTCATACTTAACGATCCACGTGGACTACGATTGGAACGGTAAAGTGTGCCGAGCGAAGCGGTAGCGTAGCGAAGGCACCATCGCTCGCCATGCGAGGGGACGCGGTGCACTAATTTGGGATCCCGGTCACTCTACGAAGAAAACGACACCAAAAAAAATAAAAATCCTCATGTCGACCTTTAGACCTGTCGACCTAGCACATGTCGACCTAGAAACCCTGTCGACCTTCCATCCATGTCGACCTAGTGACTGTCGACATATAGTGGTCGACCTAAACATTGTCGACCTAGACACTGTCGATTTGATGAACCACACCCAATCTGAAGTTAGAGGCAAGGACAGAATTTCCTGCAATTATTCAGGAAAAACAGAGCAAAATTTTCCAAGATGTCAACAACAAGGTGTAGGTGGACTGGTTTACAGGGGTAAATAAGGCTGCAAAATTGTGTGTTTTTACTTTTTAGTTGTTCTGTGTGTATCTAAATTTACACACATGTAGATGAGGCTTTATTATATATAAATATGAACAGGCCTGAAATCTTCAGGGCAGCAAAAAGTGTGATTAGCGGCCCCTTCCGTTTCCCCAACCCCTCTTTGAGTTTTTTCTGCAGCACTCTTCCTCTGCTTGTTGAGAGAATTATAAGTTGTTGTTTTTTAAACATTTTTATTGACGTATTCATGAATAGGAGAGAATTATAATTGAAACATGTTTTTATATGCGTAAAATAAAATCTAATTGCTGCAAATGAATGATGTACTGTAATTAATTATAAAAGCTTCTAGAAATTGTAATTTTATTTGGTGATTTTTTTGTGATGCACCTACTCCAGAAACAATATAGTAAAAACAATATAGTGAAAATAATATAGTCTTTAGTCTTTCTACTGAGTAAACCCAGGGTATACCAGTATTCCAGAGACGTAATGTGGCAGGTTCCATTTGTATTAAAAAATGCAATTGTGCAAATAGCTATTATTAATATTATTATTATTATTATCAGTTATTTATATAATGCACAAATATTACGCAGCACTTTACAGAGACTATTTGCCCATTCACATCAGTCCCTGCCCCAGTGGAGCTTACAATCTATATTCCCTATCACATGTACACACAGACAAATTCACATTAGGGGTAATTTTGTTGGGAGCCAATTAACCTACCAGTATATTTTTGGGAGGAAACCCATGCAAGTACGGGGAGAATATACAAACGCCACACAGTTAGGGCCATGGCGGGAATTGAACCCATAACCTCAGTTCTGTGAGGCAGTAATGCTAACCATTACACCATCCGTACTGCCCAGTTCCAGTTCTCTGCTCAGGGGGACTAGTGTCTGTTATACCCCTTTTACACCTACAATGCGTGTCGCAGCCGGGAGCCTGACACGGGTGCCTTTCCTTCTGCAGTCACCAATCCCTGCATATTGCCAGGTGGTTGGTGACGGTGCTGGTGATGCGGCGGGGGCAGCGCTGGGAGATCATATGATCTCCCAGTGCCGCTCTTCCATACAGTGTAAACGGTAAACCCGGCTTCCATTTACACAACACAGCTTGCTTGCTTGTACCCGTGTTCAACCCTGCAAGCTACCCGAGTTGGAACACCGGGTCACTCAACCCAAATTATTCCAACTCTTTTACACCAGCCAGCAACACGGGTTATGCGCGTTCGTGTGCAATAACCCATGTTATATGCTGGTTGGTGTAAAAAGGGTATAAGTTGTACTGAACATATCCTGCAGCAGTTGGCAACCTAAAGCTCTACAGCAGGGGTTCTCAACTCCAGTCATCAAGTATCCCCAATGGGTCATGTTTTGAGGATTTCTGTTAATTAATAGATTAACTCACCTGTGAATGATTATTAGAGAAATCCAGAAGACATGATTGTTGGTACTTGATGACTGAAGTTGAGAACCACTGCTCTACAGCATATGTTGCCCCTGCTTATCTGCTTTTCAGAAAAAAGCTTAAGTCAACTTGACAGTTAATGTGGAACTACAAGCTCCAAGAAGCAATGCTCTGACAGAAGCTGAAAGGGCATGCTTGAACTTGTAGTCCCATACCTGCAACAAGTAATCAGTAAGTTACTCTTGGACCTCAGTATATCATACCAGTTTTTGTGGATCAGGTTTAGCAACATGTTGGTTTTCAGTTGTCGTTGAACAAAAAGCCACAATGTGGGGCATATGTAATAGGGTCAGAGTTTGCCGGAGATGAGGGATGCTGGACGATCTCTGACTTTTTTTAAAGCGGCAATCATTTACATGGTATGGTTTTGCCTTGTAAATGCTTGCTGCTTAAAAAAATGTCAGAGATTGACCGGCATCCCGTACTTCAGGTAAACACGGACCCTGTTACATATGCCCCAGTATGTCTGCTAGCCTCTCTTAATGTCACTCTCTGGATCAGGCATATGAAAGATGTAGATCTCCAGATGTTGTGGAACTACAAGTTCTAGTACTCACTGCTTCCCTTTGCCAGAGCATGCTGGAACTTGTAATTCACTACAGCTTGAAACACACTAGCGTAATCTAAATAACCATAAATTGACACTTGTAAATGGTAAATGTTCTCTTTACAATGCCATTGTACATATATCTGTTTTTAATTTCTAATATTCATACACATTTCTCACATTCATACACTCTCTCACATTCATGGCATTCTCTCATTCCAGCTGTTCCTAGGTTCCCCCACCTTTCATGCATTTACTCGTAGCAGCAATAATTCTAACTTCTATTGTGTCAAAGATTTGATTATTTCATTGCTAATGTTTCCCTCCAACAAGCTTCTTCTCAGCTGACCCCCATATGCACGTGATAAGGGGGAGTGGGGGTGCTTGGCTCTGCCAGGCAGGTTGTTACTAGGGCCCCCTCCTTCCCTGTTGCATAAAATGAATACATCTGCTCCACATAAACACGTTGGCAGCTGCTGGGACAAATCCACCTCTTCAAATGTCGCTTCTGATTAGCTTGTCTTGGCAAAGCTTCGTCATTCTCCTGTGTGACAGCATATTCCTCCTTATCTCCCCCTCCTTTCCTTTCTTCTTCTTCTTCTCCATCTCCATCCCTCCTTTTAGCAGTTCTGGATGTTTTCTGTCTCTTGCAAACACCTTCAGCTGTTTTCAATCCTCTGCTCACTCCTCCCGCTCTACTTCTTCCAAACTTTTGTTTCAGTTCAACTGTTTCCTCTTTTCACATTTTTTATCATGTAAACAGCTACTTTCCTGCTATATGAACACACCAGCATAATGTAGAAATGGCAGGCCCCATAACAATATTATTATGGGGCTCTCATCCTTCCAAGCTCACTGATTGTATTCAGAGCAATTTTATTGCACTGATGCCTGAACTACATATACTGTACATTTCTGCTACCATTATCACCACTGTAATGTAGCCTAGATAAATCAATATACCCCCAGACCCAGGGAACTTTGGATTCTATGGATATAGGGCCTAATTCACAATGAGTTGTAGTTTTGCAAGAAATGTTAAAACTACTACTCCGCTCTCTAGCATGCTGGGAGGGGGTTGGGGGGGTGTCCAGCACAGCACAAGGCCGTCCCGCTTGCCGGGTCCTTCTCCCCTGCTAAAATGCGAGCGCATCTCTAAACAACGATGTGCTAGCATGTTTAGGGTAGCCTCCTGCCTCCGCAGCCTAGCTGTGAAGGCAGTCGCCGGGCCACCATGTTTTGGGTCGCAGCGGCTACGTTTGACATCACGCAGCTACCCCGGTCCAGACACGCCCCCGGACTACACCCCCACCCCGTCCTGCAGCGCTGCCCCCAAAACACTGCATCGCTGCCTCTACCGGGACTTAGATTGTGATCGCCAGGGCTGGCTCCAGGTCTACTAGCACCCTGAGTGCGAAATTTTGAAGCGCTCCCCTAAAACTATAAATATATATATTTTCACACCTCCTCTACACCCACAATTAGCAGCCTTACACATAACACCCACAGTTGTGTTCCTTACATATAATGTCCCCAGTATAGTGTCAGATACACATAATTTTCCAGTATAGTGTCAGATACACATAATGACCCCAGTAGTGCAGTGCCAGATAATCATACGCCCCCAAAAGTGCAGTGCCAGATACACACACACCCCCAATAGTGTAAGATACACATATGCCCCCAGTAGTGCAGTGCCAAATACACATAATGCCCCAGTAGAGAGGCAGATACACATACGTCCCCAAAAGTGCAGTTCCAGATACAAATATACCCCCAATAGAGCGAGATGCACATATACCCACAGCAGTGCAGTGCCAAATACACATATATCCCCAATAGTGCCAGATACACATAATATGCCCCCACAGTGCCAGATACACGTAATTTGCCCCCACAGTGACAGATACACATAATGTGCTCCCACAGTGACAGATACACAGATGCCCCCAGTAGTGTTGCTTAGCCTTACCATCACTGCTGGCCTCTGCTACTGCTCTATGCTCCCGCTGCCAGGGTTCTGCTGCTGCTGTGTGTCGGAGGGAAGGAGAGCGCAGCGCGCTTCTCTCTTGCCCCTCAGTCCAGTCCCCGGCGGCTGCAGTGTGTGAAATACCAATCAGGAGCCACTGCTGCCGATCGATGAGCTCTGATTGGCTGACGAACCAACGGCTGATTTGAAATTGCGGCCAGCTGTTTTCCGCCCTTAGGAGTCAGTCTCCCAGCACGCCTGCTCCTAAGGGATGTGCCTGAAGCCGGCCCTGGCGATCGCAATGTAAAGGTGCCAATACTCTAGATGACCTGTAAATGGTGATTTCTCATCATATTATCATCTAGTGTATGGTCACCTTAAGTCCTTGCGCATGCCAAAAAGCGATTTCTGCACTTCAGCGAACAAAGTTGAATTAGGCCCATAATTATACATTTTGTGTTTGCACCACTGCACTATTTTCTTTTACTGAATTAGGTTCATATCCCAAATATTAATTTCATAATGAAACTGCTGCAGCTATTACATTTTCAACATGACACATTTTAAGCTTCTCACCATTTATATTGTCATGTCCGTATTGTATATTACGCAGAACTAAGCCAGAATCCTTTCATTTGGGATGATAGTTTGACCAGCAGAACTTAAAGACTGGTAACACATGGGAGTATAAGAGGGTCAGAATGCCCACCCAGAAAGTTCCAATAGTGAAACCTGTAGCTGTAAGTGAAAATTTCGATTTTCTTGTTAAACCAAAAATACTTCCTTAATATCTGCTCACGTGTAGGACGTAGTGAGGAGCTCCTCAACTGTAAGGAGTAAGGAGCTCTTACCCTCTCCTGGGTGATGCTTTTGTTGAGATTTCACTGGGCTGCTCACACTGCAGGCTCCTGGCTGCCGATTCTCTCATTTCCCAGTCTTTCTCTGTGATCTCTCTCCAGGGCTCTCTATTGGTCTTTCTTCTTGGACGTTAGATGGGCACATTGCCTCCATCTGCTTGCCTTCTCCCAATAGTGCATTCTGGTACCATTTCTTCCGCAGGTAAATGGCGCACACACACCCAGCCATCCACATGATGTAAAAGAAAAGGGGATTAATCAGACCACGCCACTTTCTTCCATTGCTCCATGGTCCCGTTCATATGCCCACTGTAGGCACTTTCGGTAGTGGATAGCCAGCATTTTTTCAGCAATTTGTGCAGACCAGACAGTCTTACCTTCACTCACAACACGCATCAAGGAGCCTTGCCGGTTCATCGGTTATCCTTCACTGGACCACTTTTGGCCCTTGTCAAAGTTGCTCTGATCCTTACGCTTACCTATTTTTCCTGCTTCTAACATATCAGCTTAAGAACTGACTGTTCACTTGCTGCCTAATATATCCCACCCCATTATAATGATAATACATTCCTATACCTCCCAACATCAGCTGCTGCCAAAACGGGACCCCCTCAAGAGCGACCCCAAAGGGCTTGTGACCTATGGAAAGGGTGTGTGGCTTCACAGGAGAGCCACAATCACGAGCCACGCCCTCATTTTCATCATTTATGGGGATGCCCAGCGTTCTATGAGTTGCTGGCATGCCCCCAGTCCCTCTGTCTCCCCTGAATTGACAATGTGCGCATGCGTGCAGAGTCTATTCACTGCTGCAGGGCAGCTAGATACAGGAGCCTCCCAACTGCCCCTCCAACCATGGGACACTGCTGCCCGCGGGTGGGACAATGGGATAGTCCCAAAAAAACGAGACTGTCCTGCAAAAATCAGGACAGTTTAGAGGTATGCATTCTATTACCTGTTTTAATGCTATAGCTGATGGGACAGATCAACAGAGGAGAGCCCTGCAGCACCAATACACAGTATAAGTATAAGGGGGCAGACCCAAACTCAGTGTATAATGGGTCCACAACTGAGATGGAAGCATCAAAGTATGATTTTTTTTTTTAAATAATATTTTTTCTTTCATATGTTACCAATTCATTCCCTATTATAGCCGTAGTAATAACACACCTGTGTAGTCAGCTACATCAGCGCAACATTGGTTATATAAAACTTAGCTCAAATTCTGCTTTAACTGAGTTAAATACCCATTCCACTAGTCTACAATGTAGAACATTAGTTTTTGATCATATCTGGTTCTCAGGCATAACTGTGAAACACATTTCCTCCCACATCACTGATTTATGAAAAGGTTCCTAGCCTATGGGTATTGATCTAACAGATCTGTCACCAAGCAATTTAGGGTAGATTCCTATAATCATCTTTTTGTAAACAAGCTGTGTACTACGTACTAATATACTTTTTAAACAATCCACTTTGTTAACATAATGTCACCACTCACCACCATATATTATCCCTCCAAACCCAGGGCCTTAACCACTAAGCCTTTAGTCTTGCTGCTCGCATATTACGCAACCATGTCACTTTTACACATAAATGATTATATGTTATGTCATTTTGTAGAAGAAAGTGAGAATATGTGATATGCAGAATACACACCTTTTCTTATACCGCCTGATGTTTTACTTGGAAAATTTACCCCATATGTTCCTAACTATTCATGTAGGATGTGTGAACTGTTCAAACCCCCCCCCCCCCCCCCCCCCGACATTGCTGAATATACATAAACATTACGGGTATTTATAGATGATACTGATTATTCTCTGTGGACTATGGAAAACTACCAAGGTGCCAGTTACCTGAAAATACAGAATATATGATGCAATTCAGTATGCAGTACACTGAACATAGGCCCTCATTCAGGTTGAATTGTAAAACGCGATCCAACTGCAAAAATTACAAAGAGGATGCGGGCACATGCGCCCTGCAGTAAATGTGAATGCCTCTGCTGTCAATCAGGCAGAGGCGTTCGCAAGACAGGAGGGGGGCGGCAACGCTCCGTTTCCTAGGTGGAGACTGAGCGTTGCGGGGTTGGCGTCTGAGAAATAGAGGCAGCAGATGAACAGGGGACAAGGCATGGGCGTGATCAGGCGGCTGCGTGGCGTCACACGCAGCTGCTGTGATCACAAAGATGGCCGATGGCGGTGGGCCTCCTGCGGTCGCAGCCAGACTGCGCTGGCAGGAGGCATCAACAAATTCTGCAATCACGCTGAAATTGCGTGTGACTGCAATTTTATCATGGTCGCAGGGGGGAGGCGGCGGGTAGCATGCAGGGCGGCCCCCAGCATGCGATCAAAAGGATTGCACATTCTGCTAATTAGCAGAATTTGCAATCCTAATTAAATGAGGTCCATAGACCATACAGACACGTAAAAATTAGCCACTTGTGGCAAATAAATTTTGTTTCTTGTGATCTTCTTATTACTTCCTCTTCACAACAAAATTTTATTAGAAAAGTACATTATTATTATTATTATTTCTATTATATAATTATGGAAGATATATACCACACCACACCAACATGTATTAAAATTGGCTATAATAGGTTACATATGTCAGCAAAGAAGTTTAGGTGGCACTGTCAATTCTCCTCTTTGCCAGGAGCTGATTAATAATTTTGTGAGCCACCATACTGATTTATCATAAATGTATAACAACAGGTCAGTATCACCTGGCAAATCATTATTTAAAATAGCAACATCTAGCAAATTACCAAATAAAAATTTTAAGAAAACATTTAGGGGTCTATTCATGAAGCAGTGAAAAGTGTGGAGAATTGAGCCTGTGGAGAAGTTGCCCATGGCAACCAATCAGCTGCTATGTATAGTTTTATAAAATGCACTTTATAAATGTTACCTTAACACTGATTGACTGCCATCAGCAACTTCTCCACTGGCTGACTTCCCCACTCTTTTCACTGCTTCATGAATAGACCCCTTATTGAGATGAGATGAAATGAGATGAAATTAGATGAAATAAGCATACAGCAAAATGACCCTTTAAAATGATGGAACAGATCATTCTGGTTGATATTACTGAAGTGTAGCAACAGCTACAGGCTGTTGCTACAAAAGCTGTATGGAAGTTATACTGGAAGGACAGTAGGTGTATTATATGTAATTACTGTGTAGTACAGGCAGTATCTCTCTTTTGTTTAAGTTTACTCTCATACTGTATATTCTTCCTGTTAATTCTCCATGTTATGCTATGGTAGTTTTACATGTACAACTCACAATAAAGTGCATCACACAATCATACCTGCATGTTTGATGCTTGAACAAAGTAGTATATTATGTACCATGTACAAAAGCAAAAACAGTGACCATTTCAAAAATGACACTACAGTATATATCACGTAGATAGATAGATAGATAGATAGATAGATAGATAGATAGATAGATAGATAGATAGATAGATAGATAGATAGACTAATAAGGTAAGGTTAAAATAAAAATAAAAAACTTTAACAGCTGCTAGACAAAAGTACTTCCTTTTTCTTTTTAAACACTTTATCATTTACATACCTGACAATGAACATAGAAGGAAACATTACAACAGCAGTGTGGTAACTCAAGTATAAGTTAAAAAAAATATGGACAGTATCATTATCATATGATGACAAAATGCAGCATGCACTCACCAAAGACTAAGCTATAACGGAGAAATAAGAGAGAGATGGGGGAGACTCTGGGAGCCAATGATGGAACAGAAAACCACACATATGAGAGACTATTCATATCCAGAATGATATCAGTATACAGAAAACGGGCAGCAGTAGTACCCAAGTGAATCAGTGCAATAGTGAAATGCAACAGAAAGTCAGACAGTCCTCGAGTAGAGGTGAGTTGGGAGCATGAGTGTATCTATAATGGGTGCAGTGAGTTCTGTGCACACGGACCTCTAATCCAGGTGGGCCCACAGTGCACACCCCGCATCCATACATTATGCTTGCCTCTCTCCGGCATTTGCTATGCAGAAAATGTTGCATCTGCCAAGATATGCACAATAGAGAAATTACATGGAACATCGCACAGGTGCCATGTTCATAGAACCTATTTGGCATCTGTGCCAGCAAGACCTACATGGAGACTACATATGAGCCACTTCCTCTATTAGACTGTCCCTGGTGGACAGGACCGTCGAGAGTGGCCATGGGCCAGGGAACTGGAGGGGAGCATGATCAAATTCAGGGAGGCATGATCATGCGCTGGGGTGCTGGTGGCTGCACAGGGACATTTGTCCATCTCAGTAGCGCAAAAACACTTAGCAGCTGAACTGGGCCTCCAACAAGCCTGGACCTGGGTAATTAGAATAACCAAAGGTATTATAGAAGTCGTACCATAGGCACCATGTTTGAAAACATTTGTGGGAGTTGTAGTGGTAGCCAGTGATTTTTTTACATGGAAGCTTGGTGCCACACTTTACCAATAACAAATTTTAAGGTAGGGGTAGTTCCAACATCTAGCTGCATTGATGATCTAAACTGCCAGTCTTCCATCAGGTCTAACTAGTTCCTCCAGTGGGAGCTCCAAGAGGAAGGTCCATGGATTCTTAGTAATAGGTACATTGTCGCTGCGACCTCATCCCAAAGTGACATTATCTTGGGGAAGGACCACCAGAGATGAATAAAGGAGCCCAACTCCCTGCGTCCTCTCCAACTTGGCAGAGCCAAACATCTGACATAATGTAGTGGGGACCAGGAACCACCTATAGGTACTTACGTCAGAAGTGTTATAATGTTGCATGTTTTGAGCATTAAGGTGTTGCTGATGCTGTCTACACTGCATACCTCACCCCCGACAAGCGATAAATGTAAATTCTTTCTATCGCTATTAAATTGCATTCTAATCATAAAATCTGTTTTGTCAAGATAATTTCATAATAATATAAAGAATGCAAAACAAAATCAAATGTAAATTTTCTAAATATGTTGTACCAAATGACGTACTATAGAAATGAGGAAGCAATATTTTTAAATAAAAAATAATTTTGTAACAAAGTAATCTGTTCTATGCTCAAAATTATAACCACAAGTTGTAAACAACCAGTAACAGATAAACACATTGAACATTCATGGGTCTATTTACCGTACCTGAGTGATACTCCTTTAAGTGGTCGCTATACTTTATTTACTATATACTTAATTTGGTAGAAATTAAAATAATCATAAATATATATTAAAATGTGGCTAGTGCAGAATTGTTAGTTTCAGTTTCTCCAAATAAGCTAATATTCTGTTTTAAAATTAGAATTTGTTTATACAAAATAGACTTTAGAGCATAACAGTATTATGGGGGTCATTCCGAGTTGATCTCTAGCTGCCGTTGTTCACAGCGCAGCGATCAGGCTGAAAATTGGCATTTCTGCGCATGCGTATGCACCGCAATGCGCACGCGTGACGTACGGGTACAAAGAGAATTGTTGTTTTGCACAGGGTCTAGCAACGTTTTCCTTCGCACTGGCAGCCGCAAGAAGATTGACAGGAAGGGGGCGTTTCTGGGTGTCAACTGACCGTTTCCTGGGAGTGTTTGGAAAAACGCAGGCGTGCCAGGGAAAACGCAGGCGTGGCTGGGTGAATGCTGGTTGGGTGTGTGACATCAAAAGCCGTCCCTCCAACGTTAGAATCAATGCACACGAAGAATAAGTCCAAGGCTGGTCTTGTTCTGCACAAAATGTGTTTGCAGGCGCTCTGCTGCACAGGCGTTCGCACTTCTGCAAAGCGAAAATACACTCCCCGGTGGGCGGCGACAATGCGTTTGCACGGTTGCTAAAAACTGCTAGCGAGCGAACAACTCGGAATGACCCCCCCATGTTGCCACAAATATATTCTATCAAAGCAAGATCAATTTTGGTTGTTCCAGAACATTAGTATATAGGGGGTCATTTCGAGTTGTTCGCTCGCTAGCAGTTTTTAGCAGCCGTGCAAACGCATTGTCGCCGCCCACCGGGGAGTGTATTTTCGCTTTGCAGTAGTGCGAACGCCTGTGCAGCAGAGCGCCTGCAAAAACATTTTGTGCAAAACAAGGCCAGCCCTGGACTTACTCTTCGTGTGTGTTGATTCTAACGTTGGAGGGTTGGCTTTTGACGTCACACACCCGCCCAGCATTCACATAGCCACGCCTGTGTTTTCCCCGACACGACTGCGTTTTTCTAAGCACTCCCTGAAAACGGTCAGTTGCCACCCAGAAACGCCCCCTTCCTGTCAATCTTCTTGCGACCGGCTGTGCGACTGAAAGCTTCGCTAGAACCTGTGCAAAACCACAAATGATTTTGCACCCGTACGTCGTGCGTGCGCATTGCGGTGCATACGCATGCGCAGAAATGCGAATTTTTAGCCTGCTCGCTGCGCTGCGAACAACGACAGTTAGCGATCAACTTGGAAAAACCCCCATAATGCGGGAATAAAGGGGGTAATTCCAAGTTGATCGCAGCAGGATTTTTGTTAGCAATTGGGCAAAACCATGTGCACTGCAGGAAGGGCAGATATAACATGTGCAGAGAGAGTTAGATTTGGGTGGGGTGTGTTCAATCTGCAATCTAATTTGCAGTGTAAAAATAAAGCAGCCAGTATTTACCCTGCACAGAAATAAAATAACCCACCCAAATCTAACTCTTTCTGCACATGTTATATCTGCCTCCCCTGCAGTGCACATGGTTTTGCCCAATTGCTATCAAAAATCCTGTTGCGATCAACTTGGAATTACCCCCAAAATTTATTTGTAGCACAAGCTTATTGGGGCAAAATAGTGGTACAGTGGTTGTTATTTTTACCAGTCTATGGCCCTCATTCCGAGTTGTTCGCTCGCTAGCTACTTTTAAGCAGAAATGCAAACACAAAGCCGCCGCCCTCTGGGAGTGTATCTTAGCATAACAGAATTGCTAACGAAAGATTAGCAATTCTGCTATTAAGTATTTCCTTGCAGTTTCTGAGTAGCTCCAGACCTACTCCTAGATTGCGAATACCTCAGTCCGTTTAGTTCCTGGTTTGACACACCCAGCGTCCGGCCAGCCACTCCTCCGTTTCTCCAGCCACTCCTGCGTTTTCTGCTGGCACGCCTGCATTTTTTTAGCACACTCCCTGAAAACGGACAGTTTCCGCCCAGAAACACCCACTTCCTGTCAATCATACTACGATCAGCAGAGCGATTGAAAAGCTTTGTTCGCCTGTGAGTAAAATAGCATAGTTTTGTGCATACGTATGCGCAGAACTGCCGGATTTTAGCCTATTAGCAATTCTGCTAAAAATAGCAGCGAGCAAACAACTCGGAATGAGGGCCTATGTTCTTGATTTCATTTTCTACCCTAAGCTTTTATTTGAACAAACTCATAAGTTAAATTACTGCTGTCTAAAATGTACTTGTGCTTAGACTGTAAGCTCTTATGGAGCAGGGCGCATTACAGGGTTGGACTGGTCCACATGGGCAGAGGGGAAACCCCCCGGTGGGCCCCACGGCCTGAGGGCCCACCCCATCCTCTGGGGATCAAGTTCTAGGCTTTGCACTTGAATTATACATAGCAACACCTCTAAGCATGGGCCCCTACTATTACATTTCCTGGTAATAATTTTGCAACAATGAAAATCAATTCTGTGGCACAAAATCTATTTTATAGCAACAAAATGTGGATTTTGTTCATGTGAAGTGATATTTATTTTACAAAGTTTATGTAAAGTATAACGGGTTGGGTATGGGATCCCACCACCTACCATGCCAGCGGTCAGAAGACTGACAGCAGCATGCCAATGGTGAGATCCTGACACCCAGTGGGTACGTAAACTAACCCTCTCCCCCTACCTCCCAAACTCTACCTGCAGCCTCACCCTAACCGTCCCCCTGCAGCCAGAGCAGGTGCAACCCACTCATCAAAGGGATGCAAAGCAGGGAAGCACCAGGCTGGAGAGGCGCTCTCCCTGTTCTGCATCCCTGCTGATGTCCCCTGCTGCTGCCAGCTGCTGAGCCTGTCACACTGTATGACAGACAGCGGCGCTTGCAGCTTGAAGCCTGAAGCCTCCTCCCACCCCCCTATGACAGCATCAGTGTCCGGGCTGAACAGTGGGTGGAGCTACATGTGAACAAGAGGCAGAGCTACACTGGACTGAGGGGCGGAGCTACACAGGACAAGGCTGCTGTATGTCGAAGAGGACGAGCTGCTACAGATCTGTCCATCCAGACTTTGATAGGTAAGTGGAGGGAAAGAGAGTGAGTGAAAATGTGTGTTTTTGTGTGTGTGTGTGTGTGTGTGTGTGTGTGTGTGTGTGTGTGTGTGTGTGCATTATGTGTATAAGTGACATTACTGTGAGTATAAGCGACGCTACTTCTGTGGGCATGATGTGTATAAGAGGCGCTACTACTGTGGGCATTATATATAAGGGCCACCACTACTATGTGCAATAAGTATAAGGGGCGCTACTACTGGAGGCATTATGTGTATAAGCGATGCTACTTCTATGGGCATTATATGTATAAGTAGGGCAACATCTGTTGGCATTATGTGTATAAGGGGCGCTACTAATGGGGGCATTATGTGTATAAGGGGTGCTACTACTGGGGACATTATGTGTATAAGTGGCATCACTACCATAGGCATTATGTGTACAAGCGGCACTACTACTGGCAGCTGTATGTGTAAAAGGGGCACTACTACTGGGGGCATTATGTGTATAAGTGCATTAATGTGGGCATTATGTATAAGGGGTGCAACTACTGTGGACATTATGTGTAGAAGCAGCACTACTAGTGTAGGCCTTATGTGTAAAAGTGGCACTACTACTGTGGGCATTATGTGTAAAAATGGCACTACTACTGTGGGCATTATGTGTAGAAGCAGTACTACGGTAGCAATATGTGTAAAAGCAGCACTACTACTGTGGCATTATGTGTATAAGCAGCTCTACTACTGTAGGCATTATATGTATAAGTAGCACTACTACTGTCAGTATTATGTATTAGGGGCACTACTACTGGGGGCATTTTGTGTATAAGGGGCACTACTGTTGTGTCATTATGTGTATAAGCAGCACTACTACTTTGGGCATTATGTGTAATGTGACTCAGATTGTGCTACTGTATGGCGTAATTTGAAATGGGGCTACTATTG
Organism: Pseudophryne corroboree; assembly: GCF_028390025.1. Lineage (NCBI taxonomy): Eukaryota > Metazoa > Chordata > Amphibia > Anura > Myobatrachidae > Pseudophryne > Pseudophryne corroboree. Next base: position 379,295,163 of record NC_086446.1, on the reverse strand, counting down.
TGTGGCCACGCCCTTTCCTTTTGAGACCACACTACTTTTTTCAACACCACCAAAGGCACATGCTGTCTCTTTTGTAAAAATGGGAGAGTGCAAATTTATAGTTTGCATGGGGCGCCAAACACCGGCCCTGCCTACAGCCTAACCCTAACCATCCCTCTTTAGTGATTTTCCCTAACCCTCCCCTCTTAGTGCCCAACCCTAGCGCCCTCCCCCCCCCCCCACAGCCTAATCCTAACCCATTTCCTAGTGCTTAAACCTACCCTCCCCACCCACCCCCTTCCCTCGCAACCTAACCCTAACCATCCCCGGCAAACTATTGTAAAGATGCCAACAGCTGGGAATCCAATGTTGGCATTGTGAGTGCTGTTGGGATTCTGGCGCCGGTCTTCCCACCAGTGTCGGGATTCCAGCACCGGTATCTCGACTGTTGCCATCCCGAGCGCCCGGATGCCAAGTACATCGCACATTCTGTATAACACAGAAATGCTTTTGTTGTGGTTTAACAACACTTGCATGAAGGTTTATTCTTAATTATGTCCACAAATGGCTGAAAGCTGGCACACCATAAATCTAGAGGGAAATACTTTAAAGTTCTAAATCTCTTAAGTCAATTTGCAAATATCTAATTGCCCAGTGCAATAGTCTTTTGTGGAAGTATTTCAGCTTTGTAATTTTCTTAGTATGTTTCTTTAAAGCATGTTTTAAACAGGTTCCTAGTTCTCCTACATTAGGCAACATTGGTGTGGTGCAATGTTCCTAGTGTTATCCTTTGGCATTTATTAATTATTATTATTATTATTATTATTATTATTATTATTATCCTTTATTTATATGGCACCACAAGGGTTCCGCAGCACCCAATTACAGCGTACATAAACAAATAAATCAGGAAAACAGCAACTTACAGTTGAAGACAATATAGGACAAGTACAAGGTAAATAAACATAGCTACATCAGCAGATAACACTGAAATAAGTAGCAGGTGGCAGAGGACTGCTGGAGTTGATGCAGTTGAAGACTATTAAAGTAAGAGAAAGGATAAGCACATGAGGGAAGAGGGCCCTACTCGTGAGAGCTTACATTCTAAAGGTGAGGGATAGACAGACAGGGGTGACACAGACGGGGTACATTGAGAGCGTGGAACAGAGGGTTAGGATGAGATTTGGCTGGGTTTGATGAAGAAGTGGGTATGGAGAGCCCGTTTGAAGTTTTGAAGCGAGGTGGAGAGTCTGTGGGGGAGTGGTAGGGAATTCCAGAGAATTGGAGCAGCATGTGAAAAATCTTGGAGATAGGAGTGGGAGGAAGTAATCAGTAGGCAGGAGAGTCGCCGTGCATTAGCAGAACGAAGAGGACGGGTGGGAGTGTAAAGGGAGATAAGGTCAGAGATGTAAATGGGAGAGGAGTGGAGAGAGGTATTTGTCAGGAATGCCAGTCAGGAGGAGATTACAGTAGTCCAGTCTGGAGATGACCAGTGAGTGGATGAGGGTCTTAGTAGCGTCCTGGGTCAGAAAGGGTCTGATCCTGGAAATATTTTTTAGATGAAAACGGCAGGTTTGTGAGAGGTGCTGAATGTGTGGTTTGAAGGAGAGGAAGGGTCATGGATTACTCCAAGACAGCGCACTTGGGGGCTAGAGGAGATTGTAGTGCCATCAATAGATAATGACATTGTGGGAGGTGAGGTTATGCGGGAGGGAGGGAAGATGATCAGCTCAGTCTTAGACATGTTAAGTTTAAGAAAGCGTTGGGACATCCAAACAGAGATAGCAGAGAGACAGTTGGAGATTCGAGAGAGGGGAGCAGGAGAGAGGTCCGGAGAGGATAGATAGATTTGAGTGTCATCAGCAGAGAGATGATATTGGAAATCAAAAGAGCTAATGAGCTTACCTAGTGAGGATGTCTTACTTGAGGCTTTGCTCTCCACATTACATTAATTAAAGGAACATAATCTTAAAAAAAAGTAAAGAATCCTTGCCTCCGGGAATGTCTGGGAGACTCCTGCATTTAGGAGCATTTACATGAATTCCTAGGAGGATAGACCATCTTCATGAACCTCATCCACGTACGTGTTGAACTGGCTGGTAGGGACGTGATCTCTGCTACTTGGTGGGAAAGGGACATGATTAAACAAATTGTATGACCATACCCCCAGCATTTGCCCCCTTCCTGAACCTGAAAAGTAGGCAAGTATGCTTTAGGTTTATGTTACAAGCTAAGCTACTACAAAAAGCACAATAGTTGAAACACAAGCTGGTTTTATTTCCATAAAGCCATTACCAACTTTTTTAAATGACACTATAATGGAGTCTGAGTTTGCCCGACGGAGCAGGACAACAGCCAAACTCAGACGTTTATTTAAAGGGGCAATCATTTACAAGGCCTAACCATAACCAGAATTTTAATGAAAGAAAAATGTGCCCAAATGATAGCCATGCCCCCTTAACTAATGGCCCATTTTCTGGGTTACGTCATACACCAAATTCTGCTTCTCATTTATAATAAACTTTTGGAAGTAAACGGGCTAAATTGTTATATGTGACAGCGGTGATGAATCAAGTATTTTATTGTTATAAAAATTTAATTAATCATTTGAAAATGAAGTACTTTTGCAAATTTCAGTTAGAATAACATCAGTAGCTAAATATATTCATTGTCAATATACAAAAAAATATTAAAGAAAATTGAGAATAGCACTAATCAAATCATGTATTCCCACCAAAAGCTCTACAGCACCTATAGATCTTACACCATATGTATAAAATAATAGAAAATGTATTTCTGTAATATCTATTAATCTTAAGGTGCCCACACAGGTGGCAATGTTATGAATTTAAGACATTTTAAAATATTCTTAGAAAATATATTTGTACACATGCAACAATCTAAAATGATATACTTGAAATTTGACCGTGTATAGATTAAATGTGGTTTAACTATTCTAATTGAAACTGCCCAGCCCACACACACACACATTAACATAACTGTTGTTGGTGTGGATTAATGGATCGACGATGTATAGGTCGACAGTCAATAGGTCAACACCAAATGGTGTCGACAGGTGAACGGTCGACAGGTTGAAAGGGTCAACATGACTATGGTTGTCACACAAATGGTTGACATGTTTTTTTTTAGGTAAAATCTTGTCTATTTCATGTTATGTGACCACCATCAGTACAAACGTATACCCTCGCGGGTTCACTTCACTTGCCACACTTCAGGCACGGTTACTATTCCCAGTAGATGTCTATGTGACTAGTAAATCTAGCAACTATTGAGAAAACATGTGAAAACCCCAAAAACATGTGTCCACAATTTATGTGTCGACCAATGTCATGTAAACTTTTTGGAACTGTTGACCGTTTGTACCTGTCGACCTTTCATCTGTGACATTTTTGTACCTGTCGACCTAATGTATATTGACCATATGGTGTCGACCTATTGACTGTCGACCAATACATTGTAGATCTACCATCTGGATGCCACTGTTTTCACTGAAATAATGATAGTGAGATAGATGCAGAAAGCTAAAATATGTGGGCAGACCTCTGAAAAAGCAGTTTCTGGAGGTTTGATTGCATACCGCTTATACACCAAGCCCCGAAATGTGATAGATTCCAGGACTTGGATACAGCGGGCAAAGTCATCTTCAAATGGAGTTGCCCTATAGAAGCTTATGGGCTTCTATTGCACTGCCACTTCTAAGAGGAATACAATCGGATCCCTCTCAGCACTTGACGCATGTGCAGATAAGACTTCCGGATTTAGGACCCAGAGTCCTATCATTGCAAAGGACAGCTCTTACCACAAGAGCTGTCCTTAGTGATTTCCTTCATGCATATGGCGTTAGCAAACTCCAATATGCTTGTAGTGAGTGGCAGGATCCATTGCAAGCAAATTGCTGTATCCCGCCCAGTAGAACACTATGAAAGCATAATGTCAGTACCTAAGCTACTGGCTCAAACAAAGCACAACAACCGGCAGTCGCATTATTGAAGTCTGTTTCAGTTGATCCCTATTGATCATTATACTGGGGTGATGAATATGATGAATATAATTCACAGCAGCACCACACAGGCCAATGTAGGACTGCCCATGAGTATATATACCTAAGCCAAGGCTTATAGTTATTGTGCTGAGAGATAAATAGACTCAACAGAACATATTTTGTTTTTGGGAATGTGGACACTTCAAAACCATGGTAAATATCATATACAATCTCAACAGGCATTTCGGTATAGTACAGTATTCTGCTACAATGTAGAAAGATGCAGGTAGAAGTTTTAATTGAAGGTGGGTATGTTGCTAGACTAAATAGTGGGGAATCGCCTGCTACATTAACCCTGGATCTGCCAGAGAAAGATAAGTATTGTTAGTTGTCTGGTGAAACAACAAGGATGTATGTTATTATCCTGCAGGGGGATTGGCACTTTTAATGAGTCACATACTCCTCTTCCTTCTCGCTCCCTCTCTCTCTCGCTCCCCAATCTCTTCTTAGTTCTTGGCAGCCGAGCCTGTGACTTGAGACATTAATTACTTGCACAGTGTGCTGTTTATTCTCCTTATTAACACACCTGTGCTGGTGGTTGTGTGTTATGAGTCTTTGTCTAGCCTCACGTGTGCATTTGTCCTGTCAGTAAGGCTCTGCGCTTCCAGTGGAAATAGAGGGATTAGTGATTAACCCCTTGAGAGCAGCCTACTCGTTGTACTGTAGTTGATTTCCGATAGTGATCTGTGGGAATCAGAAACTGAAGTGTCACGGGTCTGTCTACATGCGAGCTAATATGCTTTATAATGCAGCAAAATATTGGCTTTCTGATACATAAAGTGGAATCAGATTTCTCTTGTCTTGCTGTAATTTTGAGGATATTTTGATGGATTTTTACAAGATTAAAGGACAGTGAAAACTACACTTTGCAATTGTGACTAATTAGTTTATTATTTTCTTATCTTATTTGTTTTTATTCAAACCCTGCAGTGCTTCTTTTTCCATTGTTGACAAATAAACAAGCAACCTAATTACTCTATTTCTCTAGCTGCAGTCTGTAGGTACTGTAGGTTGCCAGCTGAGCCATTTCAATCAGGACACCTATGAAATACAATGCTGTATGGCTGTATTGCAATTAGCTGAGATACAGTACATGCTGCATGCCTACATCGGAACAGCTAGATTCATGAATCTCATCTAATTGTGTTACATGTTAAATTACTGCTCAAAACTTAAACCCCTGGCTTACTGTAGGTCTAGGCTACACTGGCATATACACAGCAGTTCTCATCACGCAATGCTATAACGGACACTGCACTTGCTCATTTTTTTAGCAGTCCATGTAGACATCTCCATAGAGCAGGCATATCCAAACTGCGGCCCTCCAGCTGTTGTGAAACTACATATCCCAGCATGCCCTGACACAGTTTTGCTGTCAGAGAATGCTAAAGCTGTGTCAGGACATGCTGGGATGTGTAGTTTCACAACAGCTGGAGGGCCGCAGTTTGGACATGCCTGCCATAGAGGACTATGGGGCTACTTTATGTCAGACATGAGACTGCACATCTGTACACAGTGCTTTCATTTTTATTAGACTGCCCATTTATACTATAGATGACATCGATAGCTCTTGAATTACAACCATCAATGTTTTCTTGTGACGTACATATGGAGCCACGCTAATCGTGGCTCCGTCTGTGCCGCAGCGCGCCTAGTACTCGCATGCTTTTGAGACGAGCATGCATCCCATTCACTGCACTGCGAGCGTCTCTGTGCACTCCCGTAGTGTGGCTAGGTGCCGGATCACCTAGCCGCGCCGGGAGTGCACGTTTGCAATGGAGCCGCACTAGATGCTAGATGAGCGCAGCTCCATCTGTAAGTGCTTTATTCCATTAGATGGCGGTTTTCCAATGTTGGTTGCCATCAAATGGTGTGGAAGTGATGGTTTTCCTTTGTAAAATACAACTGAATACAATTATTAAAAATCTAGGGGCTAATTTATCAACGAGTGCTAAAACTTGTTGTGAATGATAAAACTCATTGTGTATGATAAATGGTGCTCCAGCCACTCAGCTCTTAACTGTTATGTGTTCAGCTCCTGTCATGTGTTTGAAAAATGACAGTTGGAAGCTGATTGACTGGAGTACCATTTATCATGCGCAATGAGTTTTGTCATTCACAACGAGTTTTTTCACTCATTGCTAAATGGGCTCCCTAGTTTGAGCGTCTCTAGAGTGCATGTGTTTTGCGCATTCTTGAATCATCGCAGTGATATTTCCATTGAATGATTGTTGTGCAATGATTAATTACTATCACATTGGAAGATTCCAAATTTGTACCCCATCCACCGTATGGCAACGGGCTTCCGATGCCCATCCATAATCTGTACACAAATATTAATTAGACTGCCTATACAGTGCCTTGCTAAAGTATTCACCCCTCTTTGCATGTTTCATATTCTATTGCCTCACAACACTGAATTAAAATGGATTGTTTGAAGATTTGCATCATTTCATTCACAGAACATGCCTACAACTTTGAAGATTTTGTTTTTATTGTGAAGCAAACAACAAATAGGACAAAAACAAGAAAACTATTCACCCCCTAAAGTCAGTACTTTGAAGAGCCACTTTTTGCAGCAATTACAGCTGCAAGTCGCTTTGGATAAGTCTCTATGAGCTTGCCACATCTTGCCACTGGGATTTTTGCCTATTCCTCAAGACAAAACTGCTCCAGCTCCTTCATGTTGGATGGATTCCACTTGTGAACAGCAATCTTCAAGTCTGACCACAGATTCTCAGTTGGATTGAGATCTGGGCTTTGACTAGGCTATTCCAACACATTTAAATGTTTCCCCTTAAACCACTCGAGTGTTGCTTTAGCAGTATGCTTCGGGTCATTGTCCTGCTGGATGGTGAACCTCCATCCCAGTCTCAAATCACAGGCAGACTGAAAAAGGTTTTACTCAAGAATATCCCTGTATTTAGCACCATTCATCTTTCCATCGACTCGAAACAGTTTACCAGTCCCTGCTGCTGAAAACATCCCCACAGCATGATGCTGCCACCACCATGTTTGTTTCACTGTGGGGATGGTGTTCTTGGGGTGATGGGATATGTTGTGTTTGCACCAGACATAACGTTTGCACCAGACATAAAATTTTAGTCTCATCTGACTAGAGCACCTTCCTCCATACATTTGGGGAGTCGTCCGCATGCCTTTTGGCAAACTCAAAACATGCCTTCTTATTTTAAACACTAAGTAATGCCCTTTTTCTGGCCACTCTTCCATAAAGCCCAGCTCTATGGAGTGTACAGCTTATTGGGGTTACATGCGCAGACACACCAGTCTCTGCAGTGGAACTCTGCAGTTCCTTCAGGGTTACCTTTGGTCTCTGTGCTGCCTCTCTGATTAATGCCCTCCTTGCCTGGTCTGTGAGCTTTGGTGGCCGGCCCTCTCTTGACAGGTTTGTTGTGGTACCATGTTCTTACCATTTGAAGATGTTGGATTTGATGGTGCTCGGGGTATCATCAAAGATTTGGATATTTTTTATAACCCAACCCTGACTTGTACTTCTCAGCAATTTTGTCCCTGACTTATTTGAAGAACTCCTTGGTCTTCATGGTGTGATGCCTCTTGCTTAGTGATGTTGCAGCCTCTGGGGCCTTTCAGAAAAGGTGTGTTTACTTTATACTGACAGATCATGTGACACTTAGATTGCATAAAGGTGGACTTCATTTCACTAATTATGTGACTTCTGAAGGTAATTGGTTGCACCAGAACATTTGAGGGGCTTCATAGCAAAAGGGGTGAATACATATGCACATGCCAATTTCCAAATTTTTATTTATAAAAATTATTTTTTGTATAAATTTAGCTCATTTCACTTCACCAACTTAGACTATTTTGTGCATATCCATAACATAAAATTCAGATAAAAAAAAAATACATTACAGGTTGTAATGTAACAAAATAGGTAAAAAGTCAAGGGGGGTGAATACTTTAGCAAAACACTATATGTACACAGTATTATAGATATATGCTTAAAATGTATTCAGAAGATCAGTACGAAATCCCGCCGGACGGGATCCCGGCAGTCGGAATACCGACACCGGAATCCCGACCGGCACATTCCCAACAGGGGGGCAAGCGCAACGCAGCCCCTTGCAGGCACGGTGCCTCGCTCCGCTCGGCACACTAATTTGTTCTCCCTCTATGGGTGTCGTGGACACCCTCAGAGGGAGAATATGTCGGAATTGTGCCAGTCGGGATTCCGTCTGGCAGGATCTTGACCGCATTCCGTTTTCAGCGCATTCAAATGACTTTGGACACCACAGGGCTTCTTCTCATAGAAGCAGTCCTTGCTCAGCAAGGTTGATAAATTGCAGCAATTAAATTTAACATGTTGTTATGAAACATGACATAATTATCAGCACACACGAATAAATCATTATTATTATTACTACCAGTTATTTATAGAGCGCACACATATTCCACAGCGCTTTACAGAGAATATTTGGCCATTCACATCAGTCCCTGCCCCAGTGGAGCTTACACTCTATATTCCCTACCACATGCACACACACACACATGCACGCTAGGGTTCATTTTGTTGAGAGCCAATTAACTCACCGGTATATTTTTGGATTATGGGAGGAAACTGGAGCACCCAAAGGAAGCCCATGCAAGTACGGGGAGATTATACCAACTCCACAAATTTGCAACTATGTGTGCTGAGACATGTTATATGTACACTTTAGTTAAGCAGTGTTGAGAAATTATTAAGGCTAGGCTACAAGGGCAGTTTTTAATTTTGTCCTAGTAAGAGATTTCTCTTTTAAAAGTAATAGCGTGATTTATAACCCATTGCTTCCAGTAAGGTGTGCTACACACAAGATTTGTAATCGCTATCTAGGTCAATGATTTCCGTCAGTCACTCAATGTTACAATTTAATCTCCTTACATGAGTATTAGGAGATTGATCTTGCCTGGAAAAAAAAAGGAATAAATAATACATTTTAGGCAGGAAACGCTTATTTCAAATAGAGACTATAGAAAAGGTTTTGTATTTAGGCAATTAATATCATGAAATAAATCACAGAAAATTGCATTGAACTGCACTGTTTTTTTATTTACTCATACAATTTAACCATCGCCTGTTTTATTAAACTGTATGTATATAATTAATCACCTAAAGCTGAAGCGCGGTTGGAAACTTAAGGAGCTCATTGTACTGTGCAGCAATTAAAAACCCTTGTCTAGCACAGCTGATTGGAAACAGTTATAAACAAAGTAACTGAACCCAATTTTTGCTATGACTTATGTAATGGAGTTAAAAAATATTTGTACAGGTTTTTTGTACATTCTGCGACAGTGGAAAGGATTTGGAGGTGGACGCAAATATTGGCGCTAATGCGTGCGAAAAAGACACCCACTGCCAGATTCACTGATTCACTGCCTGTATCCGAAGATGTAGCATTGGATCAACAAGTCAGCATTATACCTCAGAGCAACCCTAGAGTTACTCAGAATGGCCGTCACAACTACACTGCCGAAGCCAGTGAATCTGTGTCCGAGAATGCAGCCGCTGGCTTTGGCATGCCCCAAAAATGGAGGTGACAAGCCTCTGTTTTAATCAACTCTATCCATTGATGCCCCCCAACGCCTGCAGCGTGTTAATTAGGCACCATCGCGACACATGGTGGTTCCTGCTGTAATGTGTAAAAGCGAGCTCTGCCTGTCATAATGTGTAAAGGGGAGCTCTGCCTGCCATAATGTGTAAAAGGGAGCTCTGCCTGCCGTAATGTGTAATAGGGGCTCTACCTGCCGTAATGTGTAAAAGGGAGCGCTGCCTACCATAATGTGTAAAAGGGAGCTCTACCTGCCGTAATGTGTAATAGGGGCTCTACCTGACGTAATGTGTAACAGGGGCTGTACCTTGCGTAATGTGTAATGGGTTCTACCTAGCGTAAAATGTGACAGGGCCTCTACCTGGTGTAATGTGTAAGAGGGGCTCTACTACTCTATGACTACTGTTCAGCGTAATATGACTTGGTATTATTTTGTTGCAACGCCCCTTCACCATGAAGCCACACCTCTATATTTTTGTCACGCACCTATGGCGCAAACTGGCCCTATTTTAAATATAGGGGGGTGCCGATGCTGTTTCTTGCACACAGCGCTTAAATGTCTAATTAAGGCACTGATTGTCAGACACACAGATATGCAACTTATTTGGGCCAATAGTCTCATTAGTATAGGAAAGAAAGTACAATGCCACGAGTGTAGGGAAAAACAGCATCAGAAGCTTGTGACTCAGAATCAGTCCCCATCACTGTATATACAGACTGTAAGGATTTTGAGTATAATAGAAAGAGCCAGTAGATTTAGGGGCCTATGCCTCAAGGTGAACGGGCCTGTTTTCAGAGCTTGGCTGCGGGAACTGATGCTACCTTCAGATAGTGGGAACTTGCTGAACTGTATAGTAAGGAGATCCAAAATGCAAAGAGGGATCCATTCAGATCACTTTGCTTCTTCACTGTGCACACGTGTGACCTAAGATAATACATGCTCAGTAACACTGGCTGGCAGTATAATGTTCACTATTGTTTAGTGGCGGAAGTGCTCCAATGGATTTCTGTATGCTGACACATATTGCGCCGAATTAGATACACAAGGCCCAACCCTTTACGCAGCTAAGCCTGATTACTATTGGCACAATATGCGCGATAATGGGGAAAGGAGATTGGGCGTGATATATCATTTGAATACCGCCCAATATGTGCATGGGGCCATTGCATATTAATAATGAATGGGTCACTTAATCTTTCAAGGAAACATTGAACCTGTGGAAAATCTTCCCATTATTCCCACAGATTACAGAACTCCACATTCAACAATACTAGGATTAGTCTCCAGCAGACTTCCTTCCCAAGTTGCTCTATACTCCAGAAAATCTCTGGCAAGCAGTTTAACCACTTGCCTAGCAAAAGTGTATGGAATATAACCGCAGTCCGGAGTGCATTACCTGCCAATACATCGGTGCTGCCCTGCTGCTTCCCTGTCTGTTATGGAGGAAATCCATTGTGAACAATGGCTGAACAGGATTTCCTCCTGCTGCTGCAGCCACCTGGTAGCGATGTTGCCATATGCGACTGCCGAAATCACACCCTAGAATGCCTTGCGAGAGGCATGCTGGGGCACATGCGCCAAAACTAATAGTGCGAGGAGAGAAACAATGTTCCCTCCCAGCACAACTATGCTGATCTCTGCATGTGCAGAGATCAGCTACAGCAGAGGGGGGACTGATTTCACTGGGGGTGGGTAGGAGGGGTGGGATTGCTGCGACACACAAGATTTTTTGACTGGACGGGGATATATTTTAAATAATAAATGACGTGTATAGTGACACATGAGTGGTGGTGGGGGAATAAACAGTGGGGGCCCACTGACAATGGGGTTGAGGGTGGGGGTTCTGTCTCTGGGAACTGTCACCACTGGGGGGGGCTTGATAATGTTAGGGATCTTTAACACTGATGGGGGGGGGGGGCTATTTTTAATGAGGTGATTTCACAATGGGGTCCTATTTTTTTAAACACAAAAATATAGAAATAAATTATTAAAAATACTCTTTAAACTTTATTATATAAAACAAATGACATTTTTTTTTTTGTTTTAAGGGAAAAAAATGTCAGTTGAGTGGTTAAAAGACGTTCCTGATTTAAAACTACCACATAGGTATTATGAATTACCTTAGTATTATTGCAGACACAGGAACTCTTCCAAAATATTGGAAGGCTACAGTATATGTCAATTGGAATTATATGTTCTTCTACATTTAATCAATGTTTCAGACAAATGGAATGAAACCTTGTAAGTTGCTAGGTGTCTGTTCAAGGCTTCTTACTGCATACTGGGTCTTTCCTTGGAGCGACAATCTTCCATATGAAAGATCTGGGAAAAGTACAACATGCAGCTTCTAAAGTTCTAACAATATTACTTTGCTTAAAAGATTATTTCAGAAACCCAAATTATAAAGAAGAAGGAAAGTCTAGTTTACAACTAAGGGGTAGATGTGTGCAGTGAAAAAGTGAGCCAGTGGCAACCAATCAGCTGCTACATTTTATAGACTGTACTTGATAAATGTTACTTCAAAGCTGATTGGTTGCAATAGGCAACTTCTCCATTGACTCACTTCTCCACTCTTTTCATTGCTTCATACATCTCCCCCTAAAACTATTTTTTATAAAAAGGGTCTGATGCAGATTTGCATGCAGGTCAGCCACAACTGCACTCGCAATGCATGTACAAACTTATATGTGGATACTCATCAGTATGTAAAGATGGACGCATCTATGGGACTGCATTGCACAGATCCTTCTGCATCACCATTATCAACACATGTGTGCACCAGCCTATACTGAGAAAGATCAGCAGAATTTAGACTGAATCCTGCGCACCCACAACTCAGACACCACACACCCTCGCCCAGCTAAGCCTACGTGCGTGCTGTTACCCTTCAGCCGCAAGTACTGAGCAGTATCTCTGAATAGCCCATAGGTACATGTGCTCGGCTACATAGCATGCTATGTGAAAAATCACAAAATTCACCCACATAATGGACTTACATGAAAATTTATATTAGCCACTTATTCTTCATTCAGCCAAAAGAAACCCTAAATACTCTGTACACCAGGGTTTCCAAAACTCTGTCATTACAGTCCAGGTTTTAAGGCTATCTACAGTATGCTTGAATCCAGATGGTTAAATCAAATTGACTGAGGTACTAATTAAGTCACCTGTGCTCAAGCATGGATATCCTTAAAACCTGGACTGTAATGGCGGAGCTTAGGAAACTCTGCTGTACATTATAAAATACAGATAAGTTCAACTGTGTATCATTTTGACGATGATGACGATCAGGGGTGTAGCGGGAGTGGCTCCAGTGGAGCGCGAGCTCCGGGCGCCAAAAAAGTTAAAGGGCGCTCTGCCAGTCACCACCTTCCTCCCTTCCTGCGGGCCACTGGACTGGCAGCCGCAGAGAAGGAGGAGAAGTAGATGTGGCACACACTGACTCAGACTTGGAGACTGTGCAACAGGGTTACTTCTGTCCTGCAACTCCACTATCTGCCTTCGCTGCTGCAGCACCTCCGCTGCTGCAGCACCTCTCTCTTTCCTGTACTGCAGTAGCTCTCTCTGCCCTAGCTGCTGGTGCTTTATTTTCATTGAGGAATTGGGTTGTGAGGTCAGGTCAGTCAGGACATATATATAGTGTTTTTAATTTATTTAAATTAAACAAGTAAATAGTTAAATACAGCTACTTCCATAGCGGCTCTACCATGGTGTAATGTGTACAAGGGGCTCAACCATAGGGGGTCATTCCGAGTTGTTCGCTTGTTGCCGATTTTCGCAACGGAACGATTAAGGCAAAAATGCGCATGCTCATGGTACGCAGTGCGCATGCGCTAAGTATTTTAGCACAAACCTTAGTAGATTTACTCACGTCCGAACAAAGAATTTTCATCGTTGAAGTGATCGGAGTGTGATTGACAGGAAGTGGGTGTTTCTGGGCGGAAACTGACCGTTTTCTGGGAGTGTGCGGAAAAACGCAGGCGTGCCAGAATAAAACGCAGGAGTGTCTGGAGAAACGGGGGAGTGGCTGGCCGAACGCAGGGAGTGTTTGTGACGTCAAACCAGGAACGAAATGGGCTGAGCTGATCGCAGTGTAGGAGTAAGTCTCGAGCTACTCAGAAACTGCTAAGAATTTTCTATTCGCAATTCTGCTAATCTTTCATTCGCAATTCTGCTAAGCTAAGATACACTCCCAGAGGGCAGCGGCCTAGCGTGTGCAATGCTGCTAAAATCTGCTAGCGAGCGAACAACTCGGAATGACCCCCATAGTGTACTCTGTATAAGGGGCTCAACCATAGTGTAACGTGTATAAGGGGCTCTACTGTGTGGCGTAACATTAATAATGGACACTACTATGCGGTGTAAATTGAATTGGTACTGTACTGTGGCCACACACCTTCCTAATGAAGCCATACCTCTATATTGATGTCTTCAACAAGCACTGACCCTATTTTAAACATGGGGGCACCCAATGGAAACTTTTACCCTGAGCTCCACAAGGTCTAAAACTGGCCCTGTCACCAATTTAGGATTTTTAAATATTGTGTCTTTCTAAATGTAACATGTCACCACATGTGGGCCCGGACCCCAATTCAGTACAGGGGATGGGGGACGCCAAAACATACTCTTGCTCCGGGCACCATGGTGCCTAGCTACACCTCTGATGACGATGATGATCTTTAACTCATTAGTTTTTATTTTACAACCTTTCCAGTCATAATTGAAGGCAACCTGAATAAGAAATTGAAAACCCTATATGACTTAAAAACATTTAATACATTGGAAAGGGGTACCGGCGTGATGAAAGGTCTTGGGTGCATAGGCGTGCGCACGGGGGGTGCCTGGTGCGCACAGGCACCCCCTAATGTCAGGCACCCCCCCCCCCCCCCCCGCAGCTCGTCACGCCGATCATCGCTGTCTGCTGCAGTAGCACACTGATACAGCGATGATCGTGATCGGATAACCTCCTCCTCGTGCTGCCCTAACAGATTTGATTCACTGTCTCCCTCCCGAGTCCCGCTGCGCTGCACTACCGCCGCCGCCCGCCGGTCACACACTTACACACAGAGCTGCCTGTCACTATCAGCTGTGCGGCAGCGGCTTTTTCCTGGACTGGTGGGCTGGCCGCATACAGCCCAGCCCACCCACCGCCACTGTCATAAACTGACTGCCTCGCGGTGTGAGTGTGACGTCATCACGTCACACCGCGCCCTCCCTCCCTTCCTTCCTTCCTTCCCTCCTTCCCGCCCTGGCTGAGTGGCTGCGCTGTGGGCTGTACTCCCAGCTCCGGGCTAAGTAAAAGAAATAACATTAATTAACAACACATGCTAATTTCAAGTGTGTGTGTGCCCTGCTCTGTCGCCCGGCCTGGACGTTGTCGACCGTTGGAGGGGGACTCGGAGAGGAAGACAGTAGTCGTCCCACCATCCTGCCTGATCCTCAGCCTGCCTAATGTGAGTGAGAGACTCCCTGTCTCTCAATCTCTGTTATGTGTCATCTTTCTGCCTGTGTAAGGCTCTCTGTTACATTGCTCACAGTTTGTCTAGCATTGTGCATCTTCCCTGACTATTGAGGCACAGAATAGAAGTTATTAAAAGTACAGGATGAGACTAAAAGAACTGGTGTGCAATTATGATGCGCGCATGCATATTCACGCAAACGCTGGCTGCAGCTATTCGCTACACGATATTCAGTGCAGCTTGCCGTGATGCGCATGCTCGTGGGTACACACTGTGACAACAATGAGGCTGGCTACATCTGTAGTGGCGGTGCTAGGGGCATCAAATTGATTAGGGCCAGCTCTGGGCATAATGTGAATTTGGCTGATACCGTGTGGCATAATATGAATTTTGGCTCATACCGTGTGGCATAATATGAATTTGGCTCATACCATGTGGCATAATGTGAATTTGGCTCATACCGTGTCGCATAATGTGAATTTGGCTCATACCGTGTGGCATAATATGAATTTCGGCACATACCGTGGGGCATAATATAAATTTGGCTCATACCATGTGGCATAAAGTGAATTTGGGTCATACCGTGTGGCATAATATTAATTTGGCTCATACCGTGTGTCATAATGTGAAATTAGCTCATACCGTGTCGCATAATGTGAATTTAGCTCATACCGTGTGGCATAATATGAATTTTGGCTCATACCGTGTGGCATAATATGAATTTCGGCACATACCGTGTGGCATAATGTGAATTTGGCTCATGCCGTGTGTCATACTGTGAATTTGGCTCATGCTGTGTGGCATAATCTGAATTTGTCTCATACCGTGTAGCATAATGTGAATTTGTCTCATACCGTGTGGCATAATGTGAATTTGGCTCATACCGTGTGGCATAATGTGAATTTGGCTCATACCGTGTGGCATAATGTGAAGTGGGGCACTACTGTCAGTAGCTGGTGAGCATGGGGACATGTGTGACAAATGCTGGGTCCTGCGGAGGTGGGGTCTGATGGCATAGAAAGAGGTAGATGTGGCTGTGATGGCACGTGTATATTTTAAACTGTACTTGTGTTATATTAAAACTCAAATGTTCGGCCCCCTAAGTCTCCCATACTTTTCAGAATGTCCCACTCAAATTTAGGGTGTGGGTGCTTGGGGTGCAAGGGGTGGGTGGTGCATATGCACCTAGACCCACCACTCTCTAGTTCTGCTGCTGGGTCAGAGATAGATTGGGGAAGTGCAAGCAGCAATAGGGTGCAGCGGCAGTTAGGACTCAGGGTTATGCTGTAGCTGACAGTATCGGCCGGTGGTCACACCATTATGTTTCATTTTATTTCTCTGGGGTGTATTATAGCTACTTTATTATTAGGAACTAGGGAGAAATTAAATTAAGTCATGTGATTTTACTGTGAGAATGTAAAATAGTGCTAGACATGTCCCTGTGTGGTGCTAGACACGCCCAAAAGGTGGTGCTAGACACGCCCCTCCTGCGGTGCACCCCCTAATAAAATTAGCTGCGCACGCCTATGCTTGGGTGCCAGCCAAAGCTGGACATGTGGCGTGACCCATCAATCTGTTAAAAAAGAATGTATGGGGAAATAATCAAATACGTAGGACAGAATGCATTTCATGCATGGAGGTAATTAAACACTTGAGTCTGGGAGTGCTTACCTCCGGCCAGGAAAGGGTTAATGGTTTCTGTAGGAGGCTTGGTTGTGAGGTGGGGTGAGGTCTGGTAAGCCTATGGAGTGGGTGTTAGGGGGTGGGGTTTTAGGTCCATTGAGGTGCTTTCCTCTCCAATACATGTTTAGGCTGATTCTACCCTACCGAGCTCAGCGGCAGCACTTGTCCAGGTGGGCCTCATGTTGTTGCGTCATTGGGGTGGGAGGTGGATACCTTGGGCATGGTTATGTGTCTGGCTGCTTGCTCCCCATGTGGTAAATTGGTGTATGTATGCAGTTGGCGATCTTGCAATGTGTGGGCCGTTCTTTTTGTTCCACCATACTTTCCTTCTTTTTTCCTCTTTTAGTTATTATTATATATATGCTAGTTAGATATATTTTAATAGTTTAGTTCTAAATAAATAAAGCTGACCTTACTTTCCCCTTATACAAGTATTTGTGTCTTTATTTATAAATGATCAAGGTTGTATTGTTTACCCTTGTACTGTCGGGAAGGGGGCATTCATTAGATGATGGGGAGTTCAAGGTTTCTGCAGCCCCTCATAGTTCAAGGTTTCTGCAGCCCCTCATACAGGATAGAAGGGAGGGGGGGGGGTATACTGTTTAGATTTTACTTGTTTAATGACTTCTTAGACACCAAAATGACCATTCTGCCATTGCAGTGATTCCCCAATTAAATTTTTTCAATGAGATCTTTTTCAAGCTTACAGTAAGCTCTTTTATTGTATGCCATATAACTGTTGTGCACTTAAAACACTGATATTGAAGCAGGATTACATTAGATCTGAAGATAACTTTAAATATAGTTGGAGACAGCAATGGACTGGGGCTCTAATTCGGCCCGGGCATTCGTGAGCGCGCGCCACGATGTACGGAGGCGTGCCGCGAGTCATGGGGGCATGGACTTGTGGCACCCACCCCCGTTACCATGGCAATGCTTGCTTGGGGCAAGGTGCCTCGCTACGCTCAGAAGAAAGAACAGATTACTATTCCAATTGTAGCCCACGTGGAGTTAACAAAAAATAAAAGAAAAAAAAACCCCAAAAAACTTGTGTCACTCATTGTCATGTTAACCTTTTGGCCTATTGACCTTTGTACTTGTTGACCTTAGACACAGTAAACCTTTTGACCATGTTGACCTAATGCATGTCGACCATATGGTGTCGACCTATTGACTGTCTATTCTAGACAGCTCAGCTCTATCAACCGTCATCCATCATATATACCAAGTGTGGCCACATCCGCTGACACCGGGGGCGGATTGACCATAGGGTTCCCCATGAAGAATCCTGGTAGGCCGATATGTCTGTGTGGCCTGTTTTGTGTTCTGTCATGTGGCCCCAGCCCACACATGACAGGCAGCACACCGCACTCATGTGTTATACTGTACCTCGTGTACTGCCCATATCGGGCCACTTCCACACAATGGTACAGGGCCACTTTTAGTTCCCAATCTGCCCCTGGTCTCAGACACAGTGGCAGCAAATACGTAAGGAAAGCCACATTTGCATACAATCAGGCCCTATAATAAGGGATACCGCCCCCCCCTCCCTCAACAGACCCCACCCCCTCATCAGACCACACCTCCATTAGGGCTGCTTCCGTAAATTTCCCGCACTGGTTTTCCATCCCAATCCGCCCCTGGCTGACACCATCTGAAGACAATTTGTTTTTTTGCCACTTTAAAGAAAAATAGACTTGCCAGTATTGTGCTGATGACTTCATCACGCAGGTTATTTAATTTCCTATTGAGTGTCTCCCCCAGCAAAGGACAGCCTGTACAATAATGCTTTATGGCACAGCCAATGCTGTAACTATTAAGACATAGGGGGAGATTCAATTTGCCGCAAATTGGCAGAAATTGCTTAATCTGTGTTACTATAACGTGGGTTTCAAATGGAGATAAATGGAGATA
The DNA here is from genome assembly GCF_028390025.1 of Pseudophryne corroboree. Classification (NCBI taxonomy): domain Eukaryota; kingdom Metazoa; phylum Chordata; class Amphibia; order Anura; family Myobatrachidae; genus Pseudophryne; species Pseudophryne corroboree. The sequence continues at coordinate 379,276,494 of NC_086446.1, read as the reverse complement.
ATGTGCATATTGGCTTGTACCTCCACAGTAGGTAAAAAGTGGGGTATAATCCTTATTTTAAAGCACAAATGTTGGGACACAGTGCAGTACCAGTGGGGAACTCCTCCCAATGAATAATGTATTTATAGGGTTTTAAATTGTAAAATATGGGCAATAAAGACATAATTTTTCAAGTACATACATTTTTTGTACTTGCAGAGTTGCAGGTGTTTTGTTCAGACTTTTATAAGCTTATATATACATACCTAAAGATTGCTATAGAGACTCTTTAACGTACCCCAAACACAGTAAACATTTTTCATTTGCTATAATACACTTCCTGGCTATAATTTTTCCATTATTTATAAAAGTTGCAAATTTCAACCAATTGACACCATTTAACTGTCTCCAATACTTTGCTTATTGTCTTCTACAGTACCCTGTCCTGCTATCTTATTTGCCACCGTTCTGTGGTTTAGGATGATTTCTCCACTTTTTCATGGACCTCACCTTGGTCACATACTGCAACGTTACGATGCGACATGGACACAATCCCTTGCATTTGAATTGCTAGGGAATCTTGAGCATACTTCATAAATATACCATGATATACTGTGTCCGCAGTAATGAAGAATGGGAGCTTGCAGCTAATTGAATCACCCCCATATTTTTATTGAATCTCCCCCATATTGTGGTCCCTTCAAGTATAATAAAACATCAAAACAAATTTCTTCAAATTACAAATTTTGATAGACCTTGGTGCCAGTCTGAAGTCAATTACATAAGTAGCTTATGTCATCAGATGTGCCAATTATAAATATATAGGATATATTGTACACAGGAAGAGATCATATATTCCTAATCCTAAATTATTTATATTTTTTAGTGATATTTCATACATATGTGTGTCAATTAATGTTTGTTTGATTGATTGATTGATTGATTGATTGATTGATTGATTGTATTATTATGTTTCTATGAGGTTTGAAATAATAATTGAAAGTACTGTATAAGAATGTCTGAATAGAATGGAATGTTGGCACAAGACCTACCCAAGTTCTAATTCCCCCCAATTACAGTAGCATATACATTGCCTTTTATCAGTGATCTCACAGGGGAGGGGGCTGGAGGAACGTGTTCTATAAGTTTAATGTATAGGATGAAAAACTGCCTTTTTTTTTCTAGAGATCAATCTGCTATTGACAACACGATTCCTGTTTCTTCCCATTTATAATGCCTCTGGCAACATATTATACTAGATTATCAGAAAAGTTGTTTTTTTCTGTCTCATTGATTCGCCTTTTTATTCTCAGAAACTCATTTGGATTATTGTATATGATTTTGTTTTGTTTTTTATACTTGAATTAAATATTGTAGTTACTGTATGTTGTTAATTTAAACATAATTAATAATGTTTTGTCTTTGCACTCTTAAGGAATTAAATTGCTACATAGCTTGGTTATTATATATGCTGCATAACTGAAATATATGGGATTGTTTGGTTAATAATAATAATAATAATAATAATAACAGGTTAATTTAAGATTTGTTTATAGTAGGATATATGATTAACAGAGGGAGTTAGGTATCATTAGAGATGGAGTTCAATCATTTTTAGACAGTCTAGTTGGTTTTGTTGTGATTAACCCTTTGCCACATACATGTCTTGCAATCTCAGGTCAGTACTGTGCATGACAAAAGGCATTTATGTAAAAAGCAACTGATAACTTACATACCTCCCCACTTTTGTGGTATGCAAGGAGGGACATTAATGGCAAATTTGGAGGCGTGACCTCACAGTAAGGGGCATGGCCTTGCAGTAAGGGTGTGGCTTCACGGCAAACGGCGCGCTCGCAAACCACGCCCCCCGTTTTGGTCACTATGGGGGCATAGACAGTGCTCAGTGAGCTCTGGCCATACCCCCTGTCTCTCTCTGTCGGGGAATAGACAGGGGTATCTCCCAACTGCCTCCCCCCCCCCCCCCACACCGAGGGACACTGCGACCCGCAGTTGGTAGGTATGAACTTATAAGTGGCATTTTCTTGGCAAGTGACAACAATAGCAATGGTATATAATAGGATTTACTAGAACTGCCACCACATCATGCATTTTAAGGGAAGAGCAGAACTGCTGCACATGCCCAGTGGTAACAACTGTGTATGTGGATCTGAGTTCTCAATCAGTGCGCTGGACCAGAGAGTAGCTACTTGATAGAGTATACAGAAGCCTTACCATGAGGTGGGGAAATGTGTACTTAGAACGTGCAGTACTGGTTCTATTACGCTTGTATATTTATTTATTTGTTTATTTATTTATTTGTTATGACATGTTTAAGCTTTTCCTGACCACTTATTTATATTATTAAAATGTTTGAATCAGCCTATACTATAGCCCATCTATAGTATTAAATCTTAATACTGTAATCCATACCCTATCCAGTGAATAAAAAGACCAATGTTACATTAATGTCCAGGGTCATTACTAGGTTCTACTACCGCTGCCCCAGACTTCCGCAGAGTAAGAGCTTGTGGACTGTAGTTGGAAACCCCCCTCTAGAAATCCTGCGTTTGCCACTGAGGAACATGGGTATAGAGAATGTACGACGAAACCTTTAATAGCAGCAACAGAACAGAAAGAGTAGAATAGCGTCCACACTAGGCGCAGGGTGCTGATTTGTGAGGAGGAAATATTTTAATTTGAATTGGTCTAATAGTAGATGTAATGTATCGCTACCACTACCGTAGCTTTACATATGCTATTTTGTGCTAGAAAATTAAAATATGTCCTTCTCACTGATCAGCAACCTGTACCTACAGTGATCACCAGAGGAGGATTTAGATCTCATGGGGCCCTAAACAAGACACCGATTTGGGGCCCCCCTTCCTGAAACAATCCATACTGGCGTCACCGCCCTCCTGACTGTGATTGCTGTTTTTGTGCCTCCCTCCCTCACACGTCCATGAGGCGGCAGCAGCAGCAACACAGGTAATACCTGAACTTCTGCAGTGGGGGCAGATCTGGAGCCTCCTTTCCAGCAATGTGGGGACTGATTCTGCTCATCTCCATCCTATGCCACCAGCTGCAGCTCTCCCAGTAGCTACACTGGTGCTGGGAGAGCTGCTGGTGGTGGAGGCTGGAGATGAGCAGAATTGTCCCCAAAGAGCAGCACCAACATGGACAGTTCTGTTCTTTTCTTTAGGTGGAGGTCACAATTGACATTACCCGCTGTGACAGGTTTGTGTTGCAGGTTCAGAGGGAGAAGGAGACCAAAAGGGGGCAACAACAAAGGGGGGAGAGAGACTATGAACAGGTGCAAGAAACAAGATGGGAGCTGGTGGTAGGGGATGCAGTCAATTTACCTCCAATCAAAATCCTGATGGTCGGAATCCCAACAGTAATTGACCGACGGTCAAAATCCTGACAAGGTCAAAATCCTGACATGGACAAAATACCGACATGTAAAATGCCGACAGGTCAAAATGCCGACATTAGTTTTTCATGATTTTTTCATTGAAACCGACTTGTTCATACTTTACCATCCAAGTGGACCTGGAGGGGGGATAAAATAGTGCCCGAAGCATGGCGAGCGCAGCGAGCCATGCGAGGGGACGCGGTACACGTATATGGTGTCCATGTCGACCTATGTCGACATACACAAAAAGGAAACCGCATGTCGGTATTTTGACCTGTCGGCATTTTACATGCCGGTATTTTGACCTTGTCGGTATTTTAAATGTCGGGATTTTGACCGTCGGTCAATTACTGTCGGGATTTCAACCGTCGGGATTTTGATTGGAGGTATTTCATACCGATCCCGATGGTAGACGTTTATGAAGAGAGAACAAGAGAGGCAGAGAGAGAGGAGAGAGTGAGCGGCAGAGAGATTCAGAGAGAGGAGGGCAGAGAGAGAGAGAGAGGAGAAAATGAGCTGCAGAGAAAGGAGGGGGACAGAGAGAGACAGAGAAGAGAGATCAGAGAGAGGAGAGAGCGAGCAGCTGAGAGATGCAGAGAGAGTAGGGGGGCAGAGAGAGATGAGAGAGAGGCATAGAAAGGAGAGAGATAGGGGGAAATAGAGTAGATAGAGAAGCAGAGAGAGGAGAGAAAGAGAGAGGCACAGGGAGGTGAGGAGAGATGAGGGAGAGAGACACACAGAGTGAGAAAGAACCATAGAAGGGGGGGGGGGGGGGGCAGAGAGGAGAGGAGAGAAAGAGAGAGGTACATAGAGGAGAGGAGAGGTGAGAGAGGCACAAAGAGGCGGGAGGGTGGCACAGAGATGAGAGAGAGGGGGCAGAGAGGAGATAAAGAGAGGCAGAGAGAGAGAGAAGGATAGGAGAAAGGGGGGAGGGGCAGTGAGATTGCATGGAGTCATCAGTATAGCTAAAAAAAAACTAGATAAAAGGAGATTGTGCTACTTCATGCGGTATGGTGCCTGGGATCCTGATGGTCAGCATACTGACATCGGGATGCCGGCAGGGGGTGCAAGCGCAACAGAGCCCCTTGCAGGCTTGCTGCAATCGCCACGCAGCAGGTCCTATTCCCACTCTATGGGTGTCGTGGCCACCCAGGAGCAGGAATAGACCCTGTGTGTCAGCATTCCGTCGGACGACATTGTGATTGCTCGGGATTCCAATGTCGGCATGGTGACCGCCAGGATCCCGAGCATGCTCCTCTATTTCACATAACTGGATACATACTACTGTAGTTTCTCATTTCCTGCAACTCTCCTGTCCACCACTGCACACACTAATGTAAATGACAGCAAATAGGAGATGTAAACTCATTCTGCCCAACCTCAAGCACCAAGAAAAAAAAACCTATTGTAAATGGGCAAGATGTTCTAATATATAAAATAACAATGTTTAAAAAGATGCAGTAGTGATTGCTGCTGGGTTCTGGTCCGGTCTGGCATTTATATTTTACCCCGCAAGGGTGCCATAACCAAAAATGTTATGGCACACTTGTAAAGTAGGTTTAACAGGGCCCAAACCTAAGCAATGTATAGCCCCTATTCCACGTTCTGCCGGGGCAGGGAATTGGGGATATCCAAATGTTGGAAATCCCAGATTTGCTTATTCTGACCATAAAATCGTCAGGTTCAATGAGTCTGGAATTTTTGAGGGCGCTGGGGAATTGCAGCTCTGATGTATGGCTCACATTAGTATGCTGCGAGTAAAGTACAATTTGTGTACATGAAATAATATTAAATGAAATATTTGCCATTGCTCATGATCCATTGCAAACAAGCAGTATAATAAAAATCAAAATAAGGATAAATTTACAATGAGTGTAGGACAATTATGATTATGAACAATGGTAGCTAAACAGGTCTCTTTGGCAGTCTAAATGCTTCGTTAATACATTTAATGCAAATGGATATCTATTATAATCTATTTGTGTAGTTGTTGTGTGGAATTATTGTAACATTTGATAATAGCTACACTATCACATGTGTAACCTATATTCCAAACTAGAACTGGAATAAATGTCTCCATTCCTCACTGGACACACATCTGAAAGACTAACCACAGCGCTGAACCACACAGCCCCACCACCCACACGTACACAAATATTACCTTACACTAGTAATATACTTCTTCATTCCTATTAGCCCTTGCTACATTGAAAGAGCTGTATCTATCCCACTTACAGTCCCAGAGGATCCAACTACAGCAAAGAAGTTATGTCAGCTGTAAACACAAATGCTGCCACAAGAGGGCATGGTTTAGAAAAAAAAAAAATATGTTACCATACCATATTGCCTTTACATTTCTATTATGCTGATTGATTTATGTATGCTTCTGGAAAATAATAATAATAATAATAATAATAATAATAGTAAATTACGATGTCACATTTTTCTTTACACTTTTTTTTCTCTCTCCCACTCCAATTGCTATCCTTCTAAAATTCTCTTATTCTGTCTCTGTATTGTAGTAGCTGTACCTAATCTACTTCTCTGTATCCTCCCAGGTCCGTGCCAGCGCCATTGCTCAAGATGCAGATCAAAATTACGACTATGCCAGTAACAGTGTTATCCTTCATCTGGATGCGGGCGATGAAGTCTACATAAAACTGGACGGTGGTAAAGCTCATGGGGGCAATAGCAACAAGTACAGTACCTTCTCTGGCTTCATCATATATTCAGACTGAGAACCCTTTCTCTGGACTGCCCCCTGCTTTGCCTACCCTGTCAAGGAGCGGGGAGCCCAAGAGAGAAGCATGGGATGGCTGCCTAGAACACTCCTGTCTCCTTCATGGCACATTGTGCTTGGGATTGTGTAGCCACCTCCTCATCTTTTATCAACAATCTCTCTTGTGTCCTTGGTACTCATGTACCTTCTCCCATGCTTCACTTTGTTGTTGTTCAGTAAAGCCTTACTAATGTATTCCTGGCCTATCATCGCTCTTCCCTCTATCCTTCACTGTATCGCATTGATGAAAGTCTCTTTCCCATAGAAAGTTTGAGCCTATACGCTCATATTGGTCTTTGTAATTCCACTCATCTTCTAACCACTACACTTGATAGGCTCCATGAAAAGTCACGAAGCATTACCTCTGTCTTACTAGTAGATTTAATTTCCTAATCCAGACAACAATTCTGTGCCACAGCATCAGTAATTATTTCAATGACTTCCAACAGACTCCAAATACATTTTACAAGTCTTACTCTTACATACATCTATTAAGTCCGTCTGTTTTTTCCCCACTCAGTCTCGCTATATATCCTTCCTAAATTCATTTTGCTAAGCACATGCATGTACATCTTTATCATACCCAGGGATGCTGACAGTTGTGCCAGGCCCAGGTACTGAGAGGGAGCGTGGCCAATGCAGGGAGGTGTGGCCAGCCCCCACTTTAGGAAATATTCAGCAACACACGTCGCACGGTGGGCGCTGGCATGGAGGCTGATGGGAGCCGGCAGCAAGGAGACGAGTGGCTGCTTCTACAACTGCCTCTCTCCCTAGCGCAGCACACAGTAATCACTCTTGTCCCCACTCCAAGTGCAGGCGCTATCTACAATGGGGGAGGGGGGGCAGAGGGACCCGGGACCCTCCAACAGGCCCGGGCCCAGGTAAAGAGCAGAGCCGGCCCTAACCAATATGATGCCCTAGGCAAGATTTTGGCTGGTGCCCCCTAGCACCGCTGCTAGTTCTGCAAGAGATGCCTGGCATGAGTCCGCTGGCAGCTCTACTAACTTCGGGCGCATTTTGTTTATGAAACTGCATCTTATTTACATTACTATATGGCTAGAATGTACAAGCAGCTTCTACTGATTAAAATGATATGCGGCATGCCTATATTCTGTGTGCGACTGCGGCCGTATCTGCATATACGAAATGCTACATTACAGTTATTTCCAGGAATACACGCAACGTAGCATTTCATATGCAGATACAGCCGCAGTCACACACAAAATATAGGCATGCCGCATATCATTTTAATCAGCAGAAGCTGCTGGTGCCCCTAAGCATACCAAATGCCCTAGGCATTTGCCTAGTTTGCCTATGCCTAAGGCCAGCTCTGGAAAAGAGTATCCCCCCTCTCTGCGCCACTGATTATATCCCATGCCTCTAGCCTTTATTATATATTTCCCTGCCGAGCTACATGCCTTTATCCCTTAACCAAGTCTAATCCATGTATCCATCAACAAAATCTCATGTCAACAACTCAACACCCAACTGCAAAACCTCATATCTCTGCATTAACCCCCTTGGATGTATCCTTCTACTAAGCCTATTACTTTTATTCATTAACCAACTCTCATTCAGAATCCCTCCATCAACCTCATGCATTAATATCTATGCCAAACTTCCTGCCTGCATTCCCCTACCACCCTTAATGCTAATTCATTTCTACACCCCCTAAACTATACTGTACATGCATTTCTTAAACTTTTTTCCTTCTGCTCCTATTCATTTTTTATTATCCATGATGTTTAATGATGTTTACAGTTAATTACCAAATCTATTAATTGTATCCCAACATTGACTTTGATTCTTCCATTATTTCCCAATCTCCCTAATTGAATTCACTTCTCCCATCATTGCTACAGTATGGCTACTCCAGTTTCCTGCCTCAGTCCAAAATATGTTTATCATGACTAACTCCATCATTCCCAAGCTTTATTCCTCCCTTCTACCTCACTTTGTGTATTTCTAGCTCTCCCAAATAAATCTTTTAATTACATATATATATATATATATATATATATATATAGTAATAAATAAAAAAAGAAAGATATCTCCTCATCAGACTAGAACCCATATACTGTATACAGGAGAATCTTTCCTTAAGTCAAGCGCTCCGTTATCCACATGGGCCTGTTGTATTGTGACTTTTTTCATTTGAAAGCAGATTCAATCAGATTTAACAGCAGCATCCAAAGGTGTACTTAGAGACTTGCTGATTAAAAACAGTAACACTTTAATGCTAAAATAATCTTTTATTCTGCACTTTATGTCCACATTCTGCAAATATCAATTAATTTAGATCTGTGAAGTACAGCATCTCCGGGTATCTTTCTGTACTTAAAGTTGCAACCCTGTTGAGCATCAGAATGACCTGGGATACACAGAATAGTTGTTGCAGAAATCAATTTATAAGTCCATTACAGGTGCATGAAAGGGAGGGGTTGAACTAGACTGGAAATAATAGACTGACCTGCTCTTCTAGTGGTCTGTGTCATGTAATAACTAATAAGGGCAAACAGACTGGCATAAAAGCTTCACTTCAGCCTAGCCACCATTTTGTTTTGTAGGAAGTTTGAAATGTGTGTTGCCAATGTAAATGGATAATGGGTTGCATGTTTAAGTCTAGGTTTTATTTACCTGAAGAATTCAATAATACCTGATCTTACATTAAGATAGGAGATATGTGCCCTGTCTACTTAGATCCACCAAGTTCTCCCTGCTATGTATATCATGGGATTTTCCTATGTCAGAAGCTTTGTCTTTTTGTCCTGTAATGATTATGTGGGATATCTAACAAATGTTTATTGTAAATATAAAATCCTTCCAGGAATTGTAAAATTGTGTGGCTTTTCTTTCTGTTGACAATGTAACTTGTAGTGGAAAGATTATGGTTGCAACTTATCAGTAAATGTAACTACAATCATACTGTCAGTAAACTGATGGACAATCATAAACATTACATTTTTGCTTATTAGCAAGAAAATCTAATGCTGGATACACACTTGCCGATATATTGTTATCACATTCAACAAATGACATACTGTATTGTGTGTGCAGCTGATATGTCTATGAACGATATGGTTCATAGACATGTCACGCCGGCTGTGCAGAACAGCAGATGCCGGTAATCTTGCAGATACTACCTGCTGACCAACCCATATGCCGGCCGCAAGAGCCAACAACAATGCCATTACCGGTTCCTGTGGCCAGGCATTTTGTGCATAAACATTACGAGTCATTATATCGGTTGGCGGGAATGTTGGTCGCCATAGTGTAGACTCGCCCAAGATATCTTGCTGCCACTGTTACACCACACACAAGCCAAGGTCAGAGCAGGCTGTAAAACAGGGGGCGTATTTATAATGGGTGCAGTGTGCATTCGTGGGACTGAGGGGGCAGAAGCAGAACCAACTTCCTAAAGAGTTTCATGGCTCTGCTTCTGCAGTGGCGTAACTATAAATTTTTCTCCCCCAAGCCAAAAAATTCTTCGGCGCAAATCCCCCCCCTCCCCCCCATCCCCCATAATTGGCACTAGTAAAGGGACAAACATGCGCGCGCCACAAAAAGGGTGTGTGGCTTCGTTGAAATGAGTGTGGCTTCTCATAAAGGGGCGTGGCATTGCAGGAAAAGGACTACCTTATTCCCCAGTTTTGCAACCTGCACGCCCAGACGTTAGCCACCACAGGAAAGAAAAATAATCCTGATTCATGCCCCTTACATTATTTGTAATTTTTCCTCCTTATAGTAATGCTCAGTATACATTATGCCACATACTGCAATGGCCCTTAGACATTATGCCACACACAATAATGCACATGACACAATATGCACACACCGTAATGCCCCCAACACATTATGCCACACACCGTAATGCCTGTGACACATTATGACAGGAATCGCAATGCCCGTTATACATTATGCTACACACTGCAATGCCCCTGATACATTATAGCACATACAATGTCTGTGACACATTATGACACACACCGCAATGACCCTGAGACATTATACCACATACCACAATGCCCGTGATATAGTATACAACACACCGTAATGCCTGACACATTATGACACACACCGCAATGTCCGTGATACATTATGCCACACACTGCAATGACCCTGAGACATTATACCACATATTACAATGCCCGTGATATAGTATACCATACACCGTAATGCCTGTGACACATACCGCAATGCCAGTTATACCCTATGCCACACAACACAATGCCCGTTATACATTATGCCACACTGCAATGCCCCTGAGACATTATACCACATACCACAATGCCCGTGATATAGTATTCCACACACCGTAATGCCTGTGACACATTATGACACACACCGCAATGTCTGTAATACATTATGCCACATCGTAATGCCCATTACACATTAAGTCCTACAGTAAGGCTTCTAATTACTTTTAAATTACCTGCTCATTGCCAGGGGTTTCATGCTCTTGGTTCCATGCACGGTGCCAGGGGTTTTCATGCTCAGAGTGTCATGCTCGTTGCCAGGGGTTTCATGCACTGGGTGTCATGCTCGTTGCCAGGGGTTTCATGCACTGGGTGTCATGCTCGTTGCTAGGGGGTAGTGCTTGTTGCTAGGGCTGTGCTCCCAGTGCCACATATGCCCCCAGTGCCAGATATTCCCCCACAGTGCCAGGTACTCACATGCCCCCAGTGCCAAATATAGCCCCCCCCATGTGCCAGGTACACATATACCCCCCCAGTGCCACATATGCCCCAGTGCCAAATATTCCCCCACAGTGCCAAGTACTCACATGCCCCCAGTGCCAAATATAGCCCCCTTCATGTGCCAGGTACACATATACCCCCCCCCCCCAGTGCCACATATGCCCCCAGTGCCAGATATTCCCCCACAGTGCCAAGTACTCACATGCCCCAGTGCCAAATATAGCCCCCCCATGTGCCAGGTACACATATATCCCCCCAGTGCCACATATGCCCCCTCAGTGCCACATAAGCCACCTCCCCCTGTGCTGCATATGCTCCCCCATTGCTCCTCCCCCCCGGCTCCCCCGCTCCCCCGCTGTTTTGTGAAGGAGGGACACGGAGGGCGCAGCGCGCGCCTCTCCTGTGTCCCTCCTGGGTCTCCGGCGGGTATGTTAAAGGAAGTGCCGGTTCGTGAGCCAATCAGAGCTCACGAACGGCACTTCCTTTATTAGACCCGCCGGAGACCCAGGAGGGACACAGGAGAGGCGCACGCTGTGCCCTCCGTGTCCCTCCTTACAGCAGCGGAGGGTTAGTGAGAGCAGATTGACATGTGGACGCTCGTCCGCATGTCAATCTGCGCTAAAGCAGTGGCGGCGCCCCCGCAGCCCCTCGCCCCCAAGCCACCGCGAGGGCTGTGGGGGCAGTAGTTACGCCACTGTGCTTCTAGCTGACAGGACACCATTACCTCCTGAAGGGCACTGAACGCTAGCCATGTCTAGATGCTCACTCCCACAGCACGCCGTCACCCCCCTCGCAGAGCCAGAAGTCAGAAGACAGGTGAGTATAAGAAGAATGAACTTCTATCAAGTAAGTGACGGCTGAGGTACGGCGCGGCTGGCGGGAACGCAGCGCGCCATTGCTGCCCACACACACAGGCACTGCAGGATGCAGGGCGCGGGGGCGCCCTGGGCAGCAAAAATATACCTCAAAACTGGCTAAAAGGGGGCATAAGGTGCCGCTGGCACAGCCCTACCCCTGCCAGTATAAATATTGCAATGATTATTGCAGGGGCGGAGCTTCTTCCTCAGGCAGCCAGCACACTGCTCAGCGCCATTTTCTCTCTCTCCTCAGGCTGCAGAGAACACGCTGGTCCTCTCCTTCACTTCTGACAAGTACAGGGTGATATTTGGGGGGGCACAAGGCGTTGTGGTGCATTTTGTAGTGTGATTATCTGTATAAAAGCGCTATTTGGCTGTGGGCATTTTGTGTTCACACTCATTACATACTGGCGCTGGGATTGTGAACTGGCTGCTCCTATTCTGTGTCCCTCTGACAGATTTTACTGTGGGTCTGTCCCCAAATAAGTTCCAGTGTGTCTGTGAGTGTGCTGTACACGTGTGAGGCATGTCTGAGGCAGGGAGTTCCTCCCCGGAGGAAGCCATTTTAGGGACACAGAGTTGTAATGTGGTGGCGCTACCGGCACACCAAGAGCCTGCATGGGTGAAAGAGATACGTGACAGTATGTATCTGATTAACCGTAGATTAGATAAATCTGAATCTAAGGCTGCATGCTGGAGAAAATCTGTGGAAGATGTGATTTTTCAGGATTCTGTTATTCCTTATGCAGGCAGCCAATCTGGGTCACATAAGAGACCATTTGCGAATGTTGTAAACATTGATACCGACACGGACTCGGATTCTTGTGTCGACGATAGTGACTCCAGAGAGATAGATCATAAATTGGCGAAAAGTATACAATATATGATTGTGGCTATAAGGGACGTGTTGGAGGTTACAGAAACCACTCCTGTACCTCAGGAGAAGGCTTATTTTTATAAGGAAAAGAAATCCAAAGTTACGTTCCCTCCTTCCCACGAACTGAATGCTCTCTTTGAGGGGATGTGGGTGAGTCCTGACCCTTTCCTGGCTGAGGACAGGAAAAAATGGGAATCACCCCCTGTGTTAGACAGTGCACTTTCCAGGTTGACAAAGAAGGTAATTCTCCCTGCACCTGGCACGGCTTCACTTAAGGAGCCGGCAGACCGTAAAATGGAAACGACATTGAAATCCATTTATGTAGCCAATGGCACACTCCTCAGGCCCACTATTGCCTGCGCGTGGGTCAGTCGCGCTATTGACAAATGGTCAGAAAGTGTGTCATCAGAAATTGACACGATTGATAAAGATGAGATACTCCTTAAGTTAGGGAATATCAAAGACGCTGCCGCATACATGCTAGAAGCTATGAAAGATATTGGACTCTTAAGTTCACAAGCCGCTACCATGGCAGTATAGGCTAGGCGGGCGTTGTGGATTCGCCAGTGGAACGCAGATGCAGATTCTATAAGAAACATGGAGGCTCTCCCATATAAAGGCAAGGCCTTATTTGGCAATGGCCTGGATGCGTTAGTCTCGGCGGCTACCGCAGGTAAGTCGACATTTTTGCCCTCTGCGCCTGAACCGGCAAAAAAGACCTATCACCCGCACATGCAGTCCTTTCGGCCCAATAAATACAAAAAGAGGAGAGGTTCCCCCTTCTTTGCAGGTAGGGGAAGGGGAAAGGGAAAGAAGTCCCCAGTGGCTTCCGGTTCCCAAGAGCAGAAGTCTACCCCTACTCCTGCCAAATCTTCAGCATGACGCTGGAGCTCCCTCGGGTGGGGCACATCTCAAACTGTTCAGCCAAGGTTGGATTCTGTCTGGCCTGGATCCCTGGGTATTGCAAATAGTATCCCAGGGATACGAGCTGGAGTTTCAAGACGTTCCCCCATGCCGATTTTTCAAATTTCTCCGCCAGAGAGAGAAGCAGTAACAGCGGCAATCCAAAATTTATGTCAGGACCAGGTCATAGTCCTGGTACCGTTGTCACAACAAGGGCGGGGTTTTTATTCAAGCCTCTTTGTTGTTCCAAAGTCGGACGGCTCAGTCAGACCGATCCTAAACCTAAAAGATCTGAATTGCTACCTGAAAAGGTTCAAGTTCAAGATGGAATCACTTCGGGTGGTGATTTCCAGTCTGGAGGAGGGGGACTACATGGTGTCGGTGGACATAAAGGATGCTTACCTGCATGTTCCCATTTATCTTCCTCACCAGGCTTATCTGAGATTCGCGGTTCAGGATTGCCATTACCAATTCCAGACGTTACCTTTTGGCCTCTCCACAGCGCCGAGGGTATTCACCAAGGTGATGGCGGAGATGATGGTCCTCCTTCGTCAGAAAGGAGTCAATATAATTCCTTATCTGGACGATCTCCTGATAAAGGCGAGATCCAGGGAGCAGTTGTTACAAAACATCTCACTCTCTCTGTCAATACTCCAGCAACACGGGTGGATCTTAATTTTACAAAGTCACAGTTGGAACCGACGACAAGGTTGTCTTTACTCGGGATGATTCTGGACACAGAAGTTCAGAGAATATTTTTGCCGTTGGAAAGGCTTTAGAAATACAGAAAATGGTAAAACAGATACTGAAATCATCCTGTGTGTCGATCCATCAGTGCATTCGGTTGTTGGGGAAGATGGCGGCGGCCTACGAGGCCATACAGTTTGGCAGGTTTCATGCCAGAGTATTCCGGTGAGACCTGTTGGACAAGTGGTCGGGGTCACACCTGCACATGCACCGAAAGATAATCCTGTCGTCAAAAGCCAGGATTTCGCTCCTGTGATAGTTACACAGCTCTCACCTGCTAGGGGGACGCAGGTTCGGGATTCAGGACTGGGTCCTGGTAACCACGGATGCAAGTCTCCGAGGCTGGGGAGCAGTCACTCAGGGAGAAAACTTCCAAGGACGTTGGTCACATTAGGAAGCCTGCCTTCACATAAACGTGCTGGAGCTGAGAGCCATTCACAACGGCCTTCAACAAGCGGTATATCTTCTTCAAGACCGTCCCGTGCAGATCCAGGCAGACAATGTAACAGCAGCAGCATACATAAACAGGCAGGGCGGAACGAAAAGCAGAGCGGCAATGGCAGAGGTGACAAAAATCCTCCGCTAGGCAGAAAAACATCTACAGGCTCTGTCGGCAATATTCATTCCGGGAGTAGACAACTGGGAAGCAGACTTCCTCAGCAGACACGATCTCCATCCAGGAGAGTGGGGCCTCCACCAAGAAGTCTTCGCAGAGGTGACAAGTCTTTGGGGAGTTCCTCAAGTAGACATGATGGCATCTTGTCTCAACAAGAAGCTTCAGAGATACTGTTTCAGGTCGAGAGACCCTCAAGCAGTAGCAGTGGATGCGCTAGTGACCCAGTGGGTTTTCCCGTCAGTGTATGTCTCCCCTCCACTTCCGCTGATCCCAAAGGTACTCAGGATCATCAGAAAAACAAGGGTTCGAGCAATCTTCATTGCCCCAGACTGGCCAAGGAGGGCTTGGTACCCAGATCTTCAGCAGTTGCTCATAGAAGATCCTCGGCCTCTTCCTCCTCGCGAGGACCTGCTGCAGCATGGGCCGTGCGTGTATCAAGACTTACCACGGCTACGTTTGACGGCATGCCTGTTGAGCGCCGGATCCTAGCCAGGAAGGGTATTCCCAAGGAAGTCATCCCCACTCTTATTCAGGCCAGAAAGGGAGTAACGTCGAAACATTACCACCGTATTTGGAGAATATATGTCTCTTGGTGTGAATCCAAGAAAGCTCCTACGGAAGAGTTTCATTTAGGACGTTTCCTCCATTTTCTACAGGCTGTTATGGAAGCGGGCCTCCGATTGGGTTCAATCAAGGTCCAGATTTCAGCCTTGTCAGTGTTCTTCCAAAAACAATTGGCCTCTCTTCCAGAGGTTCAGACCTTCGTGAAAGGGGTTCTACACATCCAGCCTCCATTCGTGCCTCCAGTGGCACCATGGGACCTTAACGTGGTGTTGCAGTTTCTTCAATCGGATTGGTTTGAGCCTCTACAGGAGATAGAGTTGAAGTTTCTCACTTGGAAAGTGGTGATGCTTTTGGCTTTGGCATCGGCAAGACGCGTGTCTGAATTGGGGGCCTTGTCTCACAAGAGCCCTTACCTGATCTTCCATAAAGATAGGGCAGAGTTGAGAACTCGACAACATTTTCTTGCTAAGGTGGTTTCATCTTTCCACATAAACCAAACTATTGTTGTGCCAGTAGTTACTGACACATTCACTGAGTCAAAGTCTCTAGATGTGGTTAGAGCTTTGAAAATCTATGTTGCTAGAACGGCTCGTATACTGAAAACAGAGGCCCTGTTTGTCCTGTATGCTCACAACAAAATTGGGTGTCCTGCTTCCAAGCAGACTATTGCACGTTGGATCAGAAATACGATTCAACAAGCTCATACTACGGCTGGATTGCCGTTACCGATGTCGGTAAAGGCCCACTCCACTAGGAAGGTGGGCTCATCCTGAGCGGCTGCCCGGGGGGTCTCGGCATTACAGCTGTGCCGAGCAGCTACTTGGTCAGGGTCAAACACATTTGCAAAGTTCTACAAGTTTGACACTTTGGCCGATGAGGACCTAAAATTTGGTAAATCGGTGCTGCAGGGTCATCCGCACTCTCCCGCCCGTACTGGAGCTTTGGTATAAACCCCATGGTCTTGATGTGGTCCCCAGAATCCTCTAGGACGTATGAGAAAACAAGATTTTAATACCTACCGGTAAATCCTTTTCTCCTAGTTCGTAGAGGATGCTGGGCGCCCGTCCCAGTGTGTACTTTACCTGCAGTTTAGTTATTAGAGTTACACAAGTTGTGTTATCTTAGTTCAGCTTGTTGCTGAAATTAGTTCATGCCTGTTGGCGTGTGTTATATTGAATGCCATGTGTGCGGCATGGTTGAGGGTGTGAGTTGGTATGTATATGACCGATAGTATTAAAATAAGTCCTTCCTCGAATTGTCCGTCTCCCCGGGCACAGTTCCTATAACTGAGGTCTGGAGGAGGGGCATAGGGGGAGGAGCCAGTTCCTACCCATTGAAAAGTCTTAAGAGTGCCCATGGCTCCTGCGGAACCGCCTATACCCCATGGTGTTGATGTGGTCCCCAGCATCCTCTACGGACTAGGAGAAAAGGATT
Source organism: Pseudophryne corroboree (assembly GCF_028390025.1). Taxonomy (NCBI): domain Eukaryota; kingdom Metazoa; phylum Chordata; class Amphibia; order Anura; family Myobatrachidae; genus Pseudophryne; species Pseudophryne corroboree. The sequence goes on along the minus strand of NC_086446.1, from coordinate 379,259,629 downwards.
TACCGGTAGGAATTAAAATCCTGTTTTTTTACATATATTTACATTAGTGAATACTACACACAATGTATGTATTTAAATAAGTGCATTTAATTGACTTAAATTACTGCTAAATTAATTTTAAGACTAGTCTGCAAAGAAAAGCAAGGGTGCATGAAACAATAAATATCCATAAATAATATCTAGAACATATGTTTAATATTATATATTAGTTGTTATTAAGGTATAACACTGGAGAAGCTTGTTTTCTGGACTTGGCAGATCTACCATACTTCGCTGCTGAGTAGGTTCACAGGCTCTGTCGCAATGGGCATCAATAGAAAACATTGGTTAAACAATGTTTTTTTAACATGTTAACCAATGTTAACTGATGTTTCTATTTTTTTAAATAACCTGGCCACCTGAGCATATAATAAACTAATACACTTCTGAAATCATCTTCTATTATGTTTATCTTGATGGAAGCTTACAAAAATGTATATATACATAATAAATATGTCCATATGGGTGTGGTATGCATGACCGGCGATTAGTATACTGACGTTGGCATCCAGGCAGCGGAATGCCGGCAGGGGGTGGGTGGGTGGGCGAGCGCAACAAGTCCTTTGCGGGCTCGCTGTGCTCGCCATGCTGCGGGCTCGGTGGCGACCCCACTCTATGGGTGTCTTGGGAATAGTCCCTGTTGGTCGGCATGCCCACTGTCGGGATTGTGAGGGGGCGGGATGTATGGGGAGGTATTGTGACCAGCAGTCTCCTGACCACCGGTCACTAAACTACATCCCGTCCATATATTATAATGTGGAAAAGATTGAGAAAAATGTTTGACCTGACCGTCGACTCAGCATCCACATGATATCAGAAATGGTAAACATCAACAAAGAAACTGTTACGCAAGTTTTAACATGACAAAAGTTTGTGCTAAGATGGCTCCAAAGCTTCTTACTGCCGACCAGAAAGAAAATCGAAAGCAAATTTGTACAGACATATTACAACAAATTCAAGCGGATTTGCATTTTTTTAGATAAAGTTATTACCTGTCATGAAACATGGATCTAGCAGTACGATCCTGAGACAAAACACCAGTCCATGCACTTGAAAACGCCATCATCACCAAGAATGAAGAAAGCATGTTAAAGCAAATTCAAATTCATAGCCATGTTTATTATTTTCTTTTATATCAAGGGTGTTATTTTGGTAGACTAGGTACCAGAAGGCACAACAGTGACTCAACATTATTACAAAATGTTCTAGCAACTTTGCGGAAAAGAATCAAATAGGCCATAGTTGTCGAAAAATGGCTTCATCCTCCATCAGGACAACGCACCAGCCCACACAGCTCTCTCTGTGAAGCAGATTTTGGCAGAGAAACAGATTGCAGCGCTAGAACACCCTCCATACTCACCAGACCTAGCACCATGTGACTTCTTTCTTTTCCCTGAAGTCAAACCTGTACTCAAGGGAATTAAAAAATTACACCTGCATGAAATTGCGATATTTAAGCAGCAGAGGAGTGGTTGTCCAAAGAAAAGGGGTGTTACCCTCACCCAAAATAAGTAATCTAAATAAAGGAAATAGTTGATGGCTGCTCATTTCATTTGATGGAGCTGATTATACAGGAGAGGAAAGGGAATTTGAGGGTTGTGGAGGAGGAGATTAGTGTATTGAAAACATTAATTGCACCTTTTTCTAAATTGCCTGATTATAAGGAATTAGAGACAAATATTACATTCAGGTTACAGAAAAATGAGAAGGAATTAATGACAAAAAAAATCCAGAAAATGTATTAGAGATAGGAATGGTGCGGAGATCCCTCATAAAGAATTTGTTCAACATGTTCCTTCGATTGAAGAGAACATAAAACAGGTGAGAAACCAGAGAGATCGTCACACTGTTCAATTTAGGGATAGAAGAGGAATACATAATGGGTTTGAGTCACCATTAAGATGGAGGCATAATAGAGGGAGAACTCATTCCAGAGACCTATATAATTATGCCCCACTAGATCGACAGGAGAATTATACATCTATTAGAGAGAATAATAGGTATAAGTCAAATAAGTGGAGAAGGGAAGAGCCACCTCCCCACTTTAAAGGTAAACCAAGGGATTTCGGGAACTCCCCATATTATCAGAATCGTTACAGTCGCTTCCAGGAGGATGATACTTTTTTAGGAGATGGGAGGAGAGAACACTTTTGTATATAGCAGACAGAAAACATAGAGGGAAAAGAGGGGGGGGGGAAAACTATTGGAAGGAAGGAACGGAATAGAAAACAAAAAAAGAGAAAGGATGCTAATGGAGGATGCGCGGTATCTCAAGGAACAGGGACCCCCACAGTGGAACATAAGGTTAAAATTTTCAATCTAAGTAAACACATATTAAGGGAATCTGAGATTTCATTACTTGAGAAGGGATTGAAATTCGCCCCAACTGTGAAACTGAATAAGTTTAATGTATATGTGGACCTCCAGAAATATGTTAGAAAGTTATCATTGAAAAGATTTTTTGCTGGCAAATCACAATTGGAGGAGGAAATGGCGGAGGATACCTCTCTAAAGAGATCATTCAGACCTAAGTCCGTCTTCAACCCCACCTTTATGAGGGGGAACTTTGTAGAAACATTTTTCTCATTAGTGAACAGGTATATTGAAGCTCTTAAACCATTGAAAATGGACTATAACTTAACGAAAAAAGAGAATGAGGCCCTGAGAGAATTGAAGTTAAACAAAGAAATTATAGTAAAACCCACGGATAAAGGTGGAGGGGTTGTGATAATGGACATTGCTAAGTATGAGACTGAGGTTTTAAGGCAACTGAATGATTGCCATACCTATAAGAAGCTAAGAGGGGACCCAACCAGGAAAATCTTAGCAAATTTCACCACATTGGTGAAAACTTATGTGGACAATGGCACTATCACGGAAGTGGAGGGACAGTTCTTGATACCTACCAATCCCAGTACACCGGTTATTTACATTTTACCGAAAGTCCATAAGGACATTAACAACCCACCAGGTAGACCAATAGTGTCTGGAATTAATTCGATTACCGCAAATATGTCGGAGTTTATTGATTTTCATTTGCAGCCATTGGTATCAAAAAATCGTTCCCACTTAAAAGACACGAGGGACGCATTGAATGTCATCAAAGATATACAATGGGATGACAATTGTTATATCATTACAGCGGACGTGAGTTCGCTGTATACGATTATCAATCATGATTTGGGGATAGAGGCGGTCATCACATATAAGGACAGTAAATATGAATCAGAGCTATGTGACTTCCTGGTGAAAGGAGTAGATTTTATTCTGCGCAATAATTATTTTCATTTTAAGGATTGTTTCTACATACAGAGGGTTGGCACGGCCATGGGTACCAGGTTCGCCCCGAGTTATGCCAACATGTTTATGGGTATGTGGGAGACCCAACATGTTTGGCAAAATAACCAATTCAGGGCGAGCCTGGTATCCTGGTCGAGATATATAGACGACATAGTCTTTATTTGGAGAGGTGATAGAGAGGCCTTGACTACCTACTGTAACCACTTGAATGAGAATGATTATAATATCTCATTGACATTCGAAGTTAGCAACAGTAGTGTCAACTTTTTAGATTTGAATATCTATGTGGATAATGGGCAGCTAAAAACTCGTAATTACACAAAACCAACAGATTCGGGAATGTACATTCATAATACCAGTTGTCATCATGTCAACTGGTTAGACTCCATACAAAATAGCCAATTACAGAGACTGAAGAGAAATTGTACGGACAATGAGATCTATGAGGAAAAAGCAGGAACGATGTTGAAGAAATTCAGGGAAAGTGGTTATAGTGAGAAGAACATTGAGAGAGCTAGAGTGAGATGTGAGGGTATCGATAGAAAAGATCTATTAGATCCAACGGAAAAGCAGAAGGTCACTGGTAGCGATAAGAAAGATTATTCCATGGCATTTATTACGGGTTATAACACCCAACATAAACAAATAGAAAAAATATTTAGAGATCACTGGAGGGTCCTGAAAGGTGATCCTTTATTGGAGAAATTACAACCTGATAGACCTCAATTCATATATCGAAAAGCTAAAAGTATTAAAGAGAAGCTGGTTAGAAGTGCCATGTCACCTCCAAAGGCCAATGTCCGTACTCTTTCGAAAGGTTTCTATAGGTGCGGGATTTGTTGCATGTGCAAATTAATGAGTGGAGTTAGTAAGTGTACCGATTGAAATAAATGGTCAGAACATCAAGATCAATGAATTCATAACTTGCACCTCAAGAAATGTGGTATATTTCTTGGGATGCAGCTGTGGTCTATTTTATATAGGCAGGACCAGTAGGAATCTGAAAATCAGATTTGCGGAGCACCTACGTAATATAAAGAATGGAGTTGAGACACATACACTCTCATCCCATTTTAAGGAGGCTCATAAACAAGACTCTAAACAGTTCATAAAATTTGGGGCCCTGAAACAAGTGAAGGGGAATTGGAGGTGCAATGATATAGCTGCAACTTTAGCAAGATCTGAAATGCAGTACATACACTCCTTAAAGACCTTGATTCCGGGAGGTTTAAACAAGGATTTTGAAATTAAATGGTTCCTTGATTGAAATTATCCCCCTCATTAATAACATGAGATATAATCTAATGTTACAGTTAAAAGAATTGGAATAAGTTATCTAATCCTGTTTTTCCTCTATTTTCATTTTTTTCCCTTTTATGTCTTTTAGATAACTATCATTTATTGATTTATTGCATTGAATTATTTCATCAATATAGATGAATTGGACTCTATGGAATTTATTGGAATTTATGATATGATAAACCCATTCCGATTATACAATGTATGGAAAATAAACAAGAGAACGTTCTTTCTAGTAACCATCATGGTGATTTCCACACTTCCGCCCTTCTTTATTTATGGAGAACGAATTGACAGAATAGGAGAGGAGTGGGTTAAACCTCAGCTAGTCTGGGGGGCAGGACGGTAAGGCATTATGGGAGTGTGGTTAGCCAATAGGAATGAATGTTGGGGGTAGGTGGAAAGGGTTCTTAAGCCTGGTACAGGGGCTGGGTCAGCCTCTTCTGCTTTTGTCGTTGTGAGGGTGAGTGCTCTTACCCCCCTTTGTCTCCTTGCTGTGCTGCTTGCCATTATTATATATTAGGTGTGCTGCTGCTGTGGCAGTGTACTTTATACTGTCCTCTGGTTCCCCTGCCCGCTATGTTGATGCGGCCCCCGCTCGGGAGCAGGCGTCCGGTGCCCCGGGCCTGAGCACTTTTCTCACGGCCGAGGATGAGTCTGCTGGCGCTGCTGCAGGCGCCCGTCCGCGCGTGCGTCCGCCCCTTCGCCGGCTAGGCCGCGGGCGCCGGGGGATCCCTCCGGCGCGGCTGCGGCTGGTGAGGGACAGGGCGGTGGCCGGCGGCGGACTGGATCGGGCAGTTGGCGGGGGGAGCCAGTCGGGGTGCCCGCTGGTGTGAATCCCCCGCCGGCTGCTGCGGCGCGGGACGTGCGCACGTTCCCTGCGCCCTCCACCGCTGAGAGTCACCGGCGGCTCCCCAGAGAACGAGGGGACTGTATGGAGGGATGGGGCCAGTGGCTCCTCCACTGGCCGTCCCTTAAGCCAGGCGGTTTCCATTTCGCGGGCGCACGCGCGCGCCCGTGGGGCTGCTGTACTCCCTGGGCGCTCTCCCCGCTCTAGCGGGGGGGGCTCCCGGGGGCCTTTGGTGGTGTCGGCACGGGACCAGAGGGGGGGGTGATGCCTGGAGGCGGGGGTGATCGAGTTCTCCTGGTGGGCAGGGCCAGTGGGTGCCGGGGCGGCACTGTGGCTTGTGGTTCACCGCAGGAGAGATCGGGGGTTCTTAGGGCGGCTAGCGCCGGTCCCAGGCGGGGCCGGCCTGGGCAGCGTGATGACGCGGTTGGGGCCATCCCTGCTTCGAACCCGGCTGTGGCTCCGGATCCCTCCGTCATTGCGGCGGCAATGTCGGCCATGACGGCGGCGTTTTTTGTCGACTTTGTCCCCGGGTGGTTCCCGCTTCGGTCGATGCGGTCGATGCGGCCGTTCTCCCAGGTGCTTCTGGCCCCGACATGGCACAGTTTCTACAGGCGTGTCGCAATCTGGGCTCCGCCGCTGCGTTGCTGGGTGGTGCTACCCCATCGCCCGCAGGGGCGTCTGCTTTCATCCCCGCCGGGGGGGCTTCGGCTCCCGTGGTGGTTGTCCCTTCTTTTTCAGGTGCGGGTCCGGGTGGCGATCAGGACGAGGAGCCAGTCGTGGCCGACGTTTCGCTTTCCGGAAGTGGGCCTGCCGGTGAGTAGGACGCCGATACAGTTGCTATGTCGCTGGGGTCCTCTTCTTCCTCGTCCGGCAGTACATCAAGTAGATCTTCTTCCTCTTCTTCGTCGTGCCAGTCTGCGATTAGTAGCACCGCGAAGGCTAAGAAGAGGGCTATCAAGTACGCGCGGCGTGAGGCGTGGCACCGGGATAAGCGGTCTCGGAAGAGTAGTAGTAGTTCCCGTAGGGAAAGGAGGAGGCGTAATTTGTCGGGCGTGGTTCGCTGCGAGTACACGGCAGTCTTGCAAGGGTTGCGTGAGAGTTGCAGGAGGAAGATTAGTCGGGGGGAATTCGTCGACCTTTTTACGTTGACGGAGGACACCAAGAGGGAAGGTAAGGAAGCGCTTGTGAAGGGCGGTATTGGGGCGGAGGCCTTCCGCTCGTATGACAACTGGTTGGCGGGTTTCTGTGTCTTCGCGGCGTGCTACTTGGAGGATCGCCCTGATGAACACATGAACGTCATCAGGTATATTCACCTCGTGCATGACATGCAGCGTCAGTCTAAGGACGATTCGTGGCTGCATTATGACAAGCAGTTCCGTCAGAAGCACGATTGCCTGCACATCATTGACTTCGGATGCAAAGATGTGGAGGTATGGCTTCGGGTCACGCGGGCGCAGGATATGAAGATGGTGACTAAGGGGGCGTCAGTGGCACAGGCCGCGGCGGTGAGTCAGTTTCGGCCCGCGGTTGAGGCTCCTCCGCGCCGCCCCTGGACCGCGGCCCGTTCTCCGCAGCAGGCGCCGGCAAAGGGGAAGTGTTTCCACGTGCCCCCTCGGGCAACGGTGTCGTTTTCGCCACCTTTGCTTGCGATGTAACGGATCCCACCCGGCTTCCAATTGCGTCCGCGCAGGGCGACCGCGGGCCCAGCCGGAAAAACAACTGGGGGGCTTGCCGCTAGTTAGGGCGCCGACCCCGGTTCGTTTGGGGGCCATGCTCAAATGGTTGGGGTGGTACCCAAACACAGACGACGCAAAATTTCTGCGGGAGGGTTTTGCGTCGGGTTTTCTTCACCACTGGTGGGGGAGGTTTTAGTTCGGGACGCCAGGAACCTGCAGTCTGCTCGGGATTCCCCGACGTGCTTCGGGAAAAGGTTGAGCAGGAGGTTTGCCTAGGGAGAATGGCGGGCCCCTTTGCGCTGCCGCCTGTCGAGGATTTGATTATTTCCCCGGTGGGGGGCGTGCCCAAAAAGGCTCCGGGTAAGTTCCGGCTCATTCAGCATTTGTCTTATCCATCTGGGTCCTCGGTTAACGATGCCATTTCGCCGGAATGTTGTTCGGTGGTGTATCAGTCCTTTGGGGATGCTCTGGACATGGTTCGGGGCTGTGGCCCCGGGGCCCTCATGGCTAAGCTGGATGTTGAATCGGCTTTTCGCTTGCTCCCTTTGCACCCGGAGTCGTTTCGATTAATGGGTTTCCGCGTCGGGGAGGAATACTTTGTAGACATTTGTCTGCCTATGGGGTGTTCCGTTTCGTGTGCCTTTTTCGAAAAGTTCAGCACCTTTTTACATTGGTGTGTGGAGTTTTCTTGCGGAGGTAGCGGGATTGCACATTACCTGGATGATTTTTTGTGCATGGAGCCCGCGGGTTCTCCTCGCTGTGGTTTCCTGCTGTTTTCGCTGCGTGCCTTGTTGGGGCATTTTGGCGTCCCTGTGGCCGAGGATAAGACGGAGGGGCCCCTCTCCTGTTTGTTCTTTTTGGGTATCGAGATCGATACGGTCGCGGGGGCTTGCCGGCTGCCTCAGGACAAGGTTGCGAAGCTTCGGGAGTCCATTGCGCAGTGCTTGGAGCGGCGTAAGGTGACGTTGCGGGAGGCTCAATCCCTCCTAGGTCTGTTGAACTTTGCCTGTCGGGTGATTCCCATGGGCAGGGTTTTTTGTAGGAAGTTGGAGCGGTCCACGGCTGGGGTATCCAGGCCACATCCGTTTCTCGGCTGAGATTAGGCGGGACCTCGCTATGTGGGTTTCGTTTCTGGCGGATTTCAATGGCCCCGCTCGTTGACAGTTTCGACCTACAGTTGTTTACGGATGCGTCAGGCTCGTCGGGGTTCGGTTGTTATCTGGATGGGGCTTGGTGCGCGGCCTCATGGCCCGAGTCTTGGTCGCGGGAGGGGCTGACCGGTGACCTGTTGTTGCTGGAGCTCTTTCCCATCATGGTGGCCTTGGAGGTTCGGGGAGAGCGCCTTCGCGATCGCAGTATTCTCTTCCGCTGCGATAACTTAGGGGTCGTGCACGCGGTTAACAACCAGAGAGCTAAGGCCCTCCGGGTCCTTCGGGTGTTGTCGCGACTCGTGCTGACTTGTATGCGCTGCAATATTCTGTTTCAGGCTCAACACGTCCCCGGGGTAGATAATGGGATCGTCGATGCATTGTCCAGGGGGCAGTGGGATAGGTTCCGTTTGTTGGCCCCAGAGGCTGATTCGCCAGGTTTGCCCTGCCCTTCTTATGTTTGGCAGGTCATCATGTCGGATTGGAAGGGCTAGCAGAGCTATCTTTGGCTCCGTCCACTCTCGCTGGATACCGTCGGGCCTGGAAGGAGTGGGAAGACTTTTCCCGTGACCAAGGGCCTAGAGGTAAGAGGGGTCAAAGCTTGTTTCTAGACTTCGTTTGGCAACTCATCGTAACGGGGAGATCGAGGGCCGTGGTGTCTCGATACCTCGCCGGGATTTCCTTTTATTCTAAATTGAAGGGTATGCCAGATTTTACAAAGGGTTTCCTGCTGGCGAGGGCGCTTAAAGGTTGGGCGCGCTCGGCACCGGTGCCTCCTGATGGCCGGCGCCCTATTGATGCGTCCCTGCTTTCTTCCCTCTTAGGGGCGGTGGCGGGAGTGGCGGACTCCCGTTTTGAAACGCTCCTGTTTCGGCTTGCTTTTTCCATGGCTTTCCATGGCGCGTTCAGGGTTTCTGAGCTGGTTGCGGCTTCTAAGAAGTCCGAGGCCATGATGCGGCGCGCGGATGTTGTCGTGGGTGGGGGGTCCGTGCTGTGCAGGCTGCGCCACTCCAAAACTGATCAGATGGGTAGAGGTCATTGGATCACTTTGGCACCATCGGGTGGTGGGGACTGTTGTCCGGTGGCATTGGCTGGTCGGTATGCAGAGGTCAGGCCCTTGTCTGAGGGGTCTTGGCTGCTGCATTACGATGGGTCGCCATTGACGAAGTACCAGTTTACATGGATGATGTGGCGCTGCCTGTCCAGTTTGGGCCTCTCCCCTCGGGACTTTGGTTCGCATTCCTTTAGAATCGGGGCCGCCACTTCCGCAGCATCTGCAGGGCGCGCTGTGGACGAAATTAAGGCTTTGGGCCGCTGGAAGTCGGCGGCTTATAAGCGTTACATTCGGCCCGTTGTTGCGTAAGCGAGTTTGTTTCTACTAACATGTTGTTCGTTTACTCTGTTATGTGTTTCTGTTCAGTGTGTTCGTGCTGTATTGTTTGTCTCCCCTGTCCTCCCTACTCGGATGACTAGCTACTCGCCACTGCTGGCAGTGGGGGTCTGGAGTGCTTCGCGATTTTTTGCCTGAACTGACGAACTGATTTGGCTTAATTCATTCAATTCGGCTTATTGGCATCTAATTACAAGTTCCTCAGCAGGTTTTTACGTTTCACCTCCAGCTGAGTTATCCTGTGTGTCCCTACACCCCCACCCCCAACTCTAACCCCCCCCCCCTTCCCTCACCCTTTTTATTATTTTGCTTTTCCTTTTGTTTCTTTCTGTTGCTTCGATTGGCCTGAAGCTTGTCCAAGAGGAAAGTTATAGTCCTCTATTCAATTTTTCTTTTTGGCAGATCCTCGTTTTGGTAGTTGGTTCCTGTTCTGGGCTGGGTTTGGTTTTACCTCACATATTCACATTTGTTTATCTGTCTTTTCCTTTATAGGTTGGCGGGAGGATGTGTGTGGTGTGTGGGTGATTGGTCACTCCTATGTTTATTGGGCAGCCGAGTTTGTGGCTGCGGAAGGGGCTCCTTGCTTTGTTGGATCGGATGACGTACGGTGGATAGGTGTTCGGGGTATGCTTTGGCATGACCTGAAAGCGAGGCTTATGGAGCAGGTTCGGCGGTTTGGCATTCCCAAACTGTTGGTGATTCACTTAGGAGGGAACGACCTGGGTAAAAGGAAGGCGGTGAATCTTCGATTGGCCATTATTCAGGATTTGCAAGTGATTACGGGCGCTTGGCCAGGCTGTAGGCTTATCTGGTCTTGTATAGTGCCGCGGTTGTGTTGGCGTGGAGTAGTGGATTGTCGGGCGATCGATGTGGTTCGCCGGAAAGTGAATGCCGCGGTTGCTAAGTTTGTGGTGGCCCATGGCGGTGCGGTAGTTTGGCACCAGCGGATCAAGTTCTGGTACTTCTATTTGTTTAGACCTGATGGGTGCACTTGACAGGACAGGGACTATCTATATTTCTGGAGGATCTGTTTTCGGTGGTTGGTTCGTGGGTTAGGGGTATGGTGGCGGTGCATAGTTTCTGTGGAGCAGAACTTCGCTGTTGGCGGGAAAGAACGGCAAGTTAACATTTGTTGTATTAAAGAGTGGATTGGAGGTCGTTTGGTGGTTGATTTTTAGGTGCGCTCTCCTTCGCTGACTGGTTTTACATCTGCTGGACCGCCTTCTCGGGTGGCAGCCTCATCACCTTCACGGGTGGGTAGTCAGGATGGAGGTTGAGCGGATACCTATTGTTTGTTGGAAGGTTTACGTCAGTTTTTTATAAGATAGTTTTGTTTATGGGACAGGGTCGTTTTAGCCGTTCTTTCTGGCCACCATACTTTAGTTTAATTATTCACCAGTTAATGGTTCACTTAAATAAATAGCTAACATTTTCTGGTAAATTCAAGTCTCCGTGTCTTTATTTATTATAATTAAGTGTTAAGATGTTATGGTTTATGTTACGGACAATCCTCAGACTATATGAGGTTTAGTTCCTCTGTAACAAATAGGAAGTACTTTACGCTGTATATTCCCTGCTGGTATTCGAGAAATGGCCGCCGGGAAACTTCCGGGCAGGAAGATCACATGACCGGATCCCCGTAAGAGCGATGTGGTTTTCATTTACGTAAAGGATGACGATCACGTGACCGGATGTTGTCTCCGGGCGGATCGTCTCTCTTCCGGAATATGGAACCAACAGAGGAGGAAAAACGGAAGAATGACCAGTACACACAGGGCACTTCCGGCCTCCGTTTTTATTGTTTTACTAATTTTACATAGTTTAATGGATATTATCATTGGCAATTTTGGTTGAATATGATGTAGGATTCTATATAGATTAGTACATGGATGTTAAGTTAGGAATTAAAGGATTACTATGGATGTAAGCGATTTTAATTGTAAATGAGAGTGGCTCCTCCCAGCAATTAGGAATATCAATTAATTTGGGTATAAATAACTGGGGAGCTGGACCATGTGAATATGCCTTGACAAAGATCAACAGATTTATCGAAACGTGTTGGTTGATAGAGAGCACCAGTGGCAGACTGACCAGACGAGGAGAGGACGGGGTGCCCACTGCTGGAGCTGACTTTTCCCCAGGGTTGCAGAACATCTTTACAGCTCTCCATTTGTTGACTTCAGAATTCCAAAATCTGGTAGGATGCCACCCTCATAAATCTTGGATGTTAAATGGATGTATATCATCTTTTTATGTGATGGAGAAATTTTAGCAGCGGATTATTTCCTATTAATTAAAGAAATTAATTTTTTCCTCTTGTTTGAGTGATATTTACTACACGCCAGCAGTGGTAAAATTTCACTGCCAATCTCACAGTACTAATGAGATAATTATATGTACATGTTGCACTAGATGGTTTTTATCTTTCTTTACATGTATCATCATTGGAACTATAATCTATGTCATCATTGGCAACAAAACTTACTGTGAAGACGTTGGGACACAAATAAGGTTTCTGTCTTTGAGATAAGTAGAAATTTCTTGTATTTACTAGTTAGACCAATTAGGGGAGCGCAGGAGAGAGGATATCCAAAAATGTCCTGTACTCAAGGGAACCCGTTTTGCATCATGTACTGAGGTAAAGAAAAAACAACGGAGCTGTTGTGACAGCCGATCACAGCTGTTTCTTGTGGCGGGCTAGGCGTGCCGTTGCACGGGGTGCCCACTGTGGCTCTTTTGCTAGCTCCTGATCCTCCCCATCATTACTATTCTGCTCTGATGGCGGAGTTTCGCGTAATGATGCGTTTGCATCGTGATGTCGCGACGCAAATGCGGCATTATGCAATACGCCTCCCCAAGCAGAGTACTAATGACAGGGAGGAAGGGGAACCAAGATACTAGGAGACTAGGACAGAGGGAGATGCTGCCGTGCGGGCGCTGTAAACACCCCAAAGAGCACTACACAGCCCTGGCAATTGATATTACACTGTGTAATAATGTCAGTTGCCAGGGCTGAGTAATGCCAGTTGCCAGGGCTATGTAATGCCAGTTGCCAGGGCTGTGTAATGCCAGTTGCCAGGGCTGTGTAATTCACATGACACCGACCCAGAGCATGAAACCCCTGGCAACCAGCATGGATCCCAGAGATTGAAACCCCTGGCAACCAGCATGGATCCCAGAGCATGAAACCCTGGCAACAAGCATGACACCCAGCGCGTGAAACACTTGGCAACGAGCAGGTAATTTAAAAGTAATTAGAAGCTTTACTGTAGAGCATAATGTATCAAGGGCATTGTGGTGTGTGGCATAATATGGTGCAGAGGGCATTACTGTGTTGGGCTTATTATTAGAGATGTGCACCGGAAATTTTTCGGGTTTTGTGTTTTGGTTTTGGATTCGGTTCTGCGGCCGTGTTTTGGATTCGGACGCGTTTTGGCGAAACCTCCCTGAATTTTTTTTGCCAGATTCCTTTGGGGGTTTTTAAAAAAAAAAACCTCAAAAACAGCTTAAATCATAGAATTTGGGGGTAATTTTGATCCTATAGTATTATTAACCTCAATAACCACTATTTCCACTCATTTCCAGTCTATTCTGAACACCTCACACCTCACAATACTATTTTTAGTCCTAAAATTTGCACCGAGGTCACTGGATGACTAAGCAAAGCGACCCAAGAGGGCGGCACAAACACCTGGCCCATCTAGGAGTGGCACTGCAGTGTCAGACAGGATGGCACTTAAAAAAATTGGCCCCAAACAGCACATGATGCAAAGAAAAGAGAAAAAGAGGTGCACTGTGGTCGCTGGACAGCTAAGCTAAGCGACACAAACACCTCAATATCACAGGAATTATTCGTTCTAATCAATGGTATTATTGGTCCAAATCACTGGAAGAAAATGACAAAATCACTAGAATTATTTGTTCTAATCAATGGTATTATTGGTCCAAATCACTGGAAGAAAATGACAAAATCACTGGAATCATTTGTTCTAATCAATGGTATTATTGGTCCAAATCACTGGAAGAAAATAACAAAATCACTGGAATCATTCGTTCTAATCAATGGTATTATTGGTCCAAATCACTGGAAGAAAATGACAAAATCACTGGAATCATTCGTTCTAATCAATGGTATTATTGGTCCAAATCACTGGAAGAAAATGACAAAATCACTGGAATTATTTGTAAACATTTGTAGAAAGTCGCTGCTTTCTGATTACAGAAATGCTCAGATATTCCTGCGAATCCACAATCCCTTCCCAGAGGAAAAAGAAATTGAGAAACCGTTGTTTGAGAACGTTTGTTCTCTTTCCCTCACAAAGGAACAAACCACTTTCCAAGAAGACTGACGTTTTTGGGATTATGGAGACATAATGTTTTTGAATATAAATCCTAAAGCAGGTGGTGTATTAGAGCAAAAGAGTGCAAGAGACCAGCCATGCAGTTTGGGAAATATTATGACAAAATGTTACTGTATTTCATAAGCACTCATTCCTAACTCTGCTAAGTACTGTTTGGTATATTGTATCTGGCTTCCATGAGGTAGTTGTCCATTATTTCAGCTTCCATTGACCTTTTTGAAAGTGGTAGAAGTTATCGATTCTTTTTTTTTATTTTTATTTTCCCCTATTTTTAATTTTCTCCTGCATAGCCCTGTAAAATGTTGCAATATTAAGTATTGACTTGTGCCTTCTGGGGGTCCACTTCTTCACCAAACCCAGCCAAATCTCATCCTAACCCTCTGTTACACGTTCTCTATGTACCCCATCTGTGTCACCCATGTCTGTCTACACCTCCCCTTTAGATTGTAAGCTCTCACGAGCAGGGCCCTCATGTGCTTATCCTTTGTCTTACTTTAATAATCTTCAACTGTACCACATCCAGCAGTCTTCTGCCACCTGATACTTATTCCAGTGTCATCTGCTGATGTAACTATGTGTATTTACCCTGTACTTGTCCTATACTGTCATCAACTGTAAATTGCTGTTTTCCTGTTTGATTATTTATGTACTCTGTAATTGGGCGCTGCGGAACCCTTGTGGCGCCATATAAATAAAGGATAATAATAATAATAATAATATAGGGTGTATAATCCCCAGGTGTATCTCACACATCACACAGTACAGTATATAGGGTGTATAATCCCCAGGAGTATCTCACACATCGCTCAGTACAGATTACAGGATGTATAATCACCAGGTGTATAACACACATCGCACAGTACAGTATATAGGGTGTATAATCCCAAGGTGTATCTCACACATCGCTCAGTACAGTATACAGGATGTATAATCACCAGGTGTATCACAAACATTGCACAGTACAGTATACAGGGTGTATAATCACCAGGTGTATCACAAACGTTGCACAGTACAGTATACAGTGTGTATAATCCCCAGGTGTATCTCACACATCGCTCAGTACAGATTACAGGATGTATAAAATCACCAGGTGTATAACACACGTCGCACAGTACAGTATACATACTGGTCACAACAATGCAGCAGATATTGAGCACTGATCAGGATACTAGAAGTGACACAGAGCTGCAAGATACAGCAATGGCCTACTGTACTATATATGTATACTGCTGGTCACCAAAATGCTGCACTGTCCTACTACATACTACTCACAATAATGCAGCACAGAGATAGTATACTTGACACAGAGCTGCAAGATACAGCAATGGCCTACTGTACTGTACTATATATGTATACTGGTGGTCACCAAAATGCTGCACTGTCCTACTATATACTGCTCACAATAATGCAGCACAGAGATAATATACTTGACACAGAGCTGAGCACAGATATTTGCAGCACACTGAGCACAGATATGGAGCGTTTTCAGGCAGAGAACGTAGATATTTTCAGCACACTGTGCACAGATATTTGCAACACACTGAGCACAGATATTTGCAGCACCCTGAGCACAGATTGCGGAGGTTTTCAGGGAGAGAACGCACCCACGTCCTCTCCGTTCAATCTCCAATGCACGAGTGAAAATGGCGGCGACGCGCGGCTCTTCTTATATAGAATACGAATCTCACGAGAATCCGACAGCGGGATGATGACGTTCGGGCGCATTCGGGTTAACCAAGCAAGGCGGGAAGATCCGAGGCTGCCTCGGAACCGTGTAAAATAGGTGAAGTTCGGGGGGGTTCGGATCTCGGAGAACCGAACCCGCTCATCTCTACTTATTATGGTGGAATTTATTTTTTTCCCCTGTGGTGGCCATGATCTGTTGGTGCAGTGTCAAAAACTGGGGTGTAAGGTAGTCTTTTAAGGCGAGATCACGCTCACTTTAGCAAGAACACACCCATTTAGCGAAGCCACACTCCATTGCCCTATATCTATGGGGGGGCGCATTTTTTTAATGTCAATGGGGGGTGCGCATTTTTAAATATCGCACTGGGAGCCAACTAGAAATAGCCCTGCAACCGACAGATAATGAGCTACAGCACGGCTTTGACCAATGCAAAATAAGAATGCTTTGGTGTGTGGATGCAGATAGGGAGTAAACAGAAGGGGAACGGAGTTAAAATGTACTTAATATTATTAAAGTAAATGATAGCATCAGTTTCATTATTTATTAGCATCAGTTTCATTATTTATTAGCCACACCTTTATAGTATGTCAGTGGTATTCAATGTTTCCACTCTTGATATATTGGGGGTCATTTCCGACCAGATCGCAAGCAGCCATTTTTTGCAGCACAGCAATCAGGTCACACTGCGCATGCACTGCAATGTGCAGGCGCGTCGTACGGGTACAAAGTGGATCGTTGCTGGGCGATGGCTTTAACAAAGAATCCATTCGCACAGCCGATCGCAAGAAGATTGACAGGAAGAAGGCATTTGTGGGTGTCAACTGACCGTTTTCAGGGAGTGGTTGGAAAAATGCAGGCGTGTCCAAGCGTTTGCAGGGTGGGTGTCTGACGTCAATTCCGGGACCGGACAGGCTGAAGTGATCACAGCGGCTGAGTAAGTTCAGACCTACTCAGAAACTGCACAAACTGTTTTTGTACCGCTCGGCTGCACAGGCATTTGCACACTTGCACTGCTAAAATACACTCCCCTGTGGGCGGCGACAATGCGTTCACACGGCTGCTGAGCAATCAACTCGGAATGACCCCCATAGCCTGGAAATATACTTTACTGTAACACAGTTTCAGTTTACTAAATGGGGAATATCGCATAACTGATCAGTGAACAGACCTGCAGTATGTAAGGTTGGTAAACGCTTTTCTCTCTGGGGTACCTGGAGTTAGAATATAACCATTTCACTTTAAACCAGGGGTTCTCAACCAAAATCCTTAAGTGCAAAAGAAAACGGTGTCAATACATACAACCAAGCGCATCAAAATATGGTCCCGGACCTCCCGAGGAGGTCTTAAGACAAGTAGAGGACCAAAATACCTATACGAAGTTAAAAAAAGATCCCACACAGGTGATCTTGGACAAGCTGCAGACTATGCTGGCCAAATATTTAGAACAGAATATCTTGGAGGACAGGGAATATAAATATCTGTATAACGAGGAACCAGTTATCCCGATTATTTATATCTTACCCAAAATACACAAGGACCCCCTAAGACCACCAGGGAGGCCAATTGTCTCTGGGATTAATGCGTGACCTCCAATTTGTCTGAATATTTGGATTTCCATTTACAACCACTAGTATTAAAGAACCGGTCCCATTTAAGAGATACCACATATTTTTTAAATGCTTTAGACACCATAGCATCGGAAGAAACAGACACTATGGTGACGGCTGACGTAAAGTCACTATATACAGTGATAAATCATCAAGACGGACTAAAAGCCGTAGTCGAAGCCCTTAAAAAAAGCGAACTGCCAATAGGAACACGGAATTTTATTGTGGAAGGGGCAGAATTTATTTTAACAAATAATTACTTCCATTTTAAAGATACATTTTACTTACAGAAGGTGGGCACGGCCATGGGCACCAGGTTCGCTCCAAGTTACGCCAACCTTTTTATGGGGGCGTGGGAGGAGCAACACATTTGGGAAAATAATCCCTTTGGAGCGAACCTGGTGTCCTCGGTCAGGTACATAGACGACGTGTTTTTTATATGGAGGGGGGATGCCCCCACATTGACCGCCTTTTATGAGTACCTAAATCACAATTCCATTAATATTTCTTTTACTTTTGAAAGTAGCAACACCGAGACACATTTTTGGGATGTGACTGTTTATCCAAAAAATGGTGTGCTACAAACAAAAAATTACAAAAAACCCACAGACTCCAGGGCATATCTCAAACAGAATAGCTGCCATCATCCAGATTGACTGGGGTCGATACCATGTGGACAAATACAGCGTCTACGGAGAAACTGTACCGAGACTGCCATTTTTGATGAACAAGTAAGCGAAATGCAGGAGAACTTCATAGCATCGGGCTATGTAATTGAAAAAGTGAGGGACACAACCACTGAAGTAGGAAAAATACAGAGGAACGAACTTCTTCACAAAAAAGTAAAAGCGCCAGGCCTTCAACCCACGCCCTTCGAATGGGCTTTTATTACATCTTTTAATAGCCAGTATAGGGATTTGGAAAGGATTTTAAGGAAACATGGGGCATTATTAGAAGAGACCCCATAGTAGGGGAGAAACTTCCAAATAGACCGAAATGTATTTACAGAAGGGCCCCTAATTTGAGTAATGCATAAGTAAGAGGTACTTTACCTCCTACAAAATCATTACCCACCATCAAATCGAAAGGTTTTTTCTGATGTGGGATGTGCATTGGGTGCCGCACCATTAAGGGTGACGGCAACAATAAAACCAGTGATTTTGAGGTAAATGGGAAAAAAGTCAGAATTGACACGTTTGTCACTTGTAACATAAAAAATGTGGTTTATGCAGTTGAATGCACATGCGGTCTCTTCTACATCGGAAGAACTTCCAGGCCCCTAAAGGTGCGGATAAGTGAACATCTTAGAAATATTAAAAATAGTGATGTGCACTGGATATTTCACCGGAAATTTTTCGGGTTTTGTGTTTTGGTTCCCGCCCTGGAGTTGCATCTCTCTGTCTCCCTCCCTCTCTGTCAGTGTTTGGGCGCCATTACACACATGCTACGCTGACTCTGGGACTGGTGGGCAATACTTCCTTTGTAATGCCGCCTGCTTCATCAGTGCTGTGCATTTACGGGACACATAAGTATTCTACATGTTGTTTAGACAGTGTTACTTAAGTGCATACATTCAGGGTTATTTAGTACAAGTACTCTGTGATATCCATCCAGTCTTTACTGTGCATTGTTATCTCTCTCTCTCTCTCTCTCTCTCTCTCTATATATATATATATATATATATATTAGTGATGTGCACCGGAAATTTTTCGGGTTTTGTGTTTTGGTTTTGGATTCAGTTCCGCGGCCGTGTTTTGGATTCGGACGCATTTTGGCAAAACCTCCCTGAAAATGTTTTGTCGGATTCGGGTGTGTTTTGGATTCGGGTGTTTTTTTACAAAAAACCCTCAAAAACAGCTTAAATCATAGAATTTGGGTGTCATTTTGATCCCATAGTATTATTAACCTCAATAACCATAATTTCCACTCATTTCCAGTCTATTCTGAACACCTCACCCCTCACAATATTATGTTTAGTCCTAAAATTTGCACCGAGGTCGCTGGATGACTAAGCTAAGCGACCCAAGTGGCCGACACAAACACCTGGCCCATCTAGGAGTGGCACTGCAGTGTCAGACAGGATGGCACTTCCAAAAAATAGTCCTCAAACAGCACATGATGCAAAGAAAAAAAGAGGCGCAATGAGGTCGCTGGATGACTAAGCTAAGCGACCCAAGTGGCCGACACAAAGACCTGGCCCATCTAGGAGTGGCACTGCAGTGTCAGACAGGATGGCACTTCCAAAAAATAGTCCCCAAACAGCACATGATGCAAAGAAAAAAGAGGTGCAATGAGGTCGCTGGATGACTAAGCTAAGCGACCCAAGTGGCCGACACAAACAACTGGCCCATCTAGGAGTGGCATTGCAGTGTCAGACAGAATGGCAGATTTAAAAAATAGTCCCCAAACAGCACATGATGCAAAGAAAAAAAGAGGTGCACCAACGTCGCTGGATGGCTTAGCTAAGCGTCACAAGTGGCCGACACAAACACCTGGCCCATCTAGGAGTGGCACTGCAGTGTCAGACAGGATGGCAGATTTAAAAAATAGTCCCCAAACAGCACATGATGCAAAGAAAAAAAGAGGTGCACCAAGGTCACTGGATGGCTAACCTAAGTGACACAAGTGGCCGATACAAACACCTGGCCCATCTAGGAGTGGCACTGCAGTGTCAGACAGGATGGCAGATTTAAAAAATAGTCCCCAAACAGCACATGATGCAAAGAAAAAAAGAGGTGCACCAAGGTCGCTGGATGGCTAAGCTAAGCGACACAAGTGGCCGACACAAACACCTGGCCCATCTAGGAGGGGCACTGCAGTGTTAGACACGATGGCAGATTTAAAAAATAGTCCCCAAACAGCACATGATGCAAAGAAAAAAAGAGGTGCACCAAGGTCATTGGATGGCTAAGCTAAGCGACACAAGTGGCCGACACAAACACCTGGCCCATCTAGGAGTGGCACTGCAGTGTCAGGCAGGATGGCACTTCAAAAAAATAGTCCCTAAACAGCACATGATGCAAAAAAAAATGAAAGAAAAAAGAGGTGCAAGATGGAATTGTCCTTGGGCCTTCCCACCCACCCTTATGTTGTATAAACAGGACATGCACACTTTAACGAACCCATCATTTCAGCGACAGCGTCTGCCACACGACTGTGACTGGTTGGTTTGGGCCCCCACCAAAAAAGAAGCAATCAATCTCTCCTTGCACAAACTGGCTCTACAGAGGCAAGATGTCCACCTCCTCCTCATCGTCCGATTCCTAACCCCTTTCAGTGTGTACATCCCCCTCCTCACAGATTATTAATTCGTCCCCACTGGAATCCACCATCTCAGGTCCCTGTGTACTTTCTGGAGGCAATTTCTGGTGAATGTCTCCATGGAGGAATTGATTATAATTCATTTTGATGAACATCATCTTCTCCACATTTTCTGGAAGTAACCTCGTACGCCGATTGCTGACAAGGTGAGCTGCTGCATAGTAGACGACATGTCAGTAATCGTTGGCAGGTCCTTCAGTCCGGACCAGATGTCAGCACTCGCTCCAGACTGCCCTGCATCACCGCCAGCGGGTGGGCACGGAATTCTTAGCCTTTTCCTCGCAGCCCCAGTTGCGGGAGAATGTGAAGGAGGAGCTGTTGACGGGTCACGTTCCACTTGACTTGACAATTTTCTCACCAGCAGGTCTTTGAACCTCTGCAGACTTGTGTCTGCCGGAAAGAGAGATACAACGTAGGTTTTAAATCTAGGATCAAGCACGGTGGCCAAAATGTAGTGCTCTGATTTCAACAGATTGACCACCCGTGAATCCTGGTTAAGCGAATTAAGGGCTCCATCCACAAGTCCCACATGCCTAGCAGAATCGCTCTGTTTTAGCTCCTCCTTCAATGTCTCCAGCTTCTTCTGCAAAAGCCTGATGAGGGGAATGACCTGACTCAGGCTGGCAGTGTCTGAACTGACTTTACGTGTGGCAAGTTCAAAGGGTTGCAGAATCTTGTACAACATTGAAATCATTCTCCACTGCGCTTGAGTCAGGTGAATTCCCCCTCCTTTGCCTATATCGTAGGCAGATGTATAGGCTTGAATGGCCTTTTGCTGCTCCTCCATCCTCTGAAGCATATAGAGGGTTGAATTCCACCTCGTTACCACCTCTTGCTTCAGATGATGGCAGGGCAGGTTCAGGACTGTTTGCTGGTGCTCCAGTCTTCGACACGCGGTGGCTGAATGCCAAAAGTGGCCCGCAATTCTTCGGGCCACCGACAGCATCTCTTGCACGCCCCTGTCGTTTTTTAAATAATTCTTCACCACCAAATTCAATGTATGTGCAAAACATGGGACGTGCTGGAATTTGCCCAGATGTAATGCACGCACAATATTGGTGGCGTTGTCCGATGTCACAAATCCCCAGGAGAGTCCAATTGGGGTAAGCCATTCTGCGATGATGTTCCTCAGTTTCCGTAAGAGGTTGTCAGCTGTGTGTCTCTTATGGAAAGTGGTGATTCAAAGCGTAGCCTGCCTAGGAACGAGTTGGCGTTTGCGAGATGCTGCTACTGGTACAGCCGCTGCTGTTCTTGCTGCGGGAGGCAATACATCTACCCAGTGGGCTGTCACAGTCATACAGTCCTGAGTCTGCCCTGCTCCACTTGTCCACATGTCCGTGGTTAAGTGGACATTGGGTACAACTGCATTTTTTAGGACACTGGTGACTCTTTTTCTGACGTCTGTGTCCATTTTCGGTATCGCCTGCCTAGAGAAATGGAACCTAGATGGTATTTGGTACCGGGGACACAGTACCTCAATCAAGCCTCTAGTTGCCTGTGAATTAACGGTGGATACCGGAAACACGTTTCTCACCACCCAGGCTGCCAAGGCCTGAGTTATCCGCTTTGCAGCAGGATGACTGCTGTGATATTTCATCTTCCTCGCAAAGGACTGTTGGACAGTCAATTGCTTACTGGAAGTAGTACAAGTGGTCTTCCGACTTCCCCTCTGGGATGACGATCGACTCCCAGCAGCAACAACAGCAGCACCAGCAGCAGTAGGCGTTACACTCAAGGATGCATCGGAGAAATCCCAGGCAGGAGAGGACTCGTCAGACTTGACAGTGACATGGCCTGCAGGACTATTGGCTTTCCTGTCTAAGGAGGAAATTGACACTGAGGGAGTTGGTCGTGTGGTTTGCAGGAGCTTGGTTACAAGAGGAAGGGATTTAGTGGTCAGTGGACTGCTTCCGCTGTCATCCAAAGTTTTTGAACTTGTCACTGACTTCTGAAGAATGCGGTCCAGGTGACGTATAAGGGAGGATGTTCCTAGGTGGTTAACGTCCTTACCCCTACTTATTTCAGCTTGACAAAGGCAACACACGGCTTGACACCAGTTGTCCACATTTCTGTTGAAATAATTCCACACCGAAGAGGTGATTTTTTTTTATTTTAACCAGGCATGTCAATGGCCATATTCGTCCCACGGACAACAGGTGTCTCCCCGGGTGCCTGACTTAAACAAACCACCTCACCATCAGAATCCTCCTTGTCAATTTCCTCCCCAGCGCCAGCAACACCCATATCCTCATCCTGGTGTACTTCAACAGTGACATCTTCAATATGACTATCAGGAACTGGACTGCGGGTGCTCCTTCCAGCACTTGCAGGGGGCGTGCAAATGATGGAAGGCGCAACCTCTTCCCGTCCAGTGTTGGGAAGGTCAGGCATCTCAACCGACACAATGGGACTCTCCTTGGGGATTTGTGATTTAGAAGAACGCACAGTTCTTTGCTGTGCTTTTGCCATCTTAACTCTTTTAAGTTTTCTAGCAGGAGGATGAGTGCTTCCATCCTCAGGTGAAGCTGAACCACTAGCCTTGAACATAGGCCAGGGCCTCAGCCGTTCTTTGCCACTCTGTGTCGTAAATGGCACATTGGCAAGTTTACGCTTCTCCTCAGACGATTTTGATTTAGATTTTTGGGTCATTTTACTGAGCTTTATTTTTTTGGATTTTACATGCTCTCTACTATGACATTGGGCATCGGCCTTGGCAGACGACGTTGATGGCATTTCATCGTCTCGGCCATGACTAGTGGCAGCAGCTTCAGCACGAGGAGGAAGTGAATCTTGATCTTTCCCTATTTTACCCTCCACATTTTTGTTCTCCATTTTTTAATGTGTGGAATTATATGCCAGTAATATATCAATAGCAATGGCCTACTACTATATATACTGCGCACAACTGAAATGCACCACAGGTATGGATGGATAGTATACTTGACGACACAGAGGTAGGTAGAGCAGTGGCCTACTGTACCGTACTGCTATATAGTATATACTGGTGGTCAGCAAACTGTGCAAAACTGAAATGCACCACACGTATGGATGGATAGTATACTTGACGACACAGAGGTAGGTAGAGCAGTGGCCTACTGTACCGTACTGCTATATATTATATACTGGTGGACAGCAAACTGTGCAAAACTGAAATGCACCACAGGTATGGATGGATAGTATACTTAACGACACAGAGGTAGGTAGAGCAGTGGCCTACTGTACCGTACTGCTATATATTATATACTGGTGGACAGCAAACTGTGCAAAACTGAAATGCACCACAGGTATGGATGGATAGTATACTTGACGACACAGAGGTAGTTAGAGCAGTGGCCTACTGTACTGTACTGCTATATATTATATACTGGTGGACAGTAAATTGTGCAAAACTGAAATGCACCACAGGTATGGATGGATACTAGTATACTTGATGACACAGAGGTAGGTAGAGCAGTGGCCTACTGTACCGTACTGCTATATAGTATATACTGGTGGTCAGCAAACTGTGCAAAACTGAAATGCACCACAGGTATGGATGGATAGTATATTTGACGACACAGAGGTAGGTAGAGCAGTGGACTACTGTACCGTACTGCTATATATATAGTTATACTGGTGGTCAGCAAAATTCTGCACTGTCCTCCTACTATATACTACAATGCAGCACAGATATGGAGCGTTTTTCAGGCAGAGAACGTATAATACTGGTGGTCACTGGTCTCTGGTCAGCAAAACTCTGCACTGTCCTCCTACTATATAATACTGCTGGTCCCCAGTCCCCACAATAAAGCAATTAGCACACTGAGCACAGATATTTGCAGCACACTGAGCACAGTCAGATATGGAGCGTTTTTCAGGCAGAGAACGTAGATATTTGCACTTGCAGCACACTGAGCACAGATATTTGCAGCACACTGAGCACAGATATTTGCAGCACAATTTGCAGCCCACTGAACATAGAAACTGAGAGGACACCAGCCACGTCCTCTCACGATCATCTCCAATGCACGAGTGAAAAATGGCGGCGACGCGCGGCTCCTTATATAGAATACGAATCTCGCGAGAATCCGACCGCGGGATGATGACGTTCGGGCGCGCTCGGGTTAACCGAGCAAGGCAGGAGGATCCGAGTCTGCCTCGGACCCGTGTAAAATGGGTGAAGTTCGTGGGGGTTAACCCGCTCATCACTAATTAAAAATGGTCTGACGACACATGCCCTGTCAGACCATTTCCGCACCATACACAACAAAAATCCTGCTGATATCAGGAGATTTCTAGGGGTACAATGGGTGAAAGGTAATTGGAGACAAAGGGATCTCCAAACACAATTAGCAAAAGTGGAAATGAGGTATATCTACGAATTGGGCACGCTGCAGCCGGGCGGGCTTAACCTCGATTTCGAGGTAAAATGGTTCTTGTGACTTATTACCTTTCCATCTTTTGCACAGCACTTCTGCACTTTATTCTCTGCATGTCACTTATTAAAATTATTTTTGGGATGTGCAATATTCTACTGTTACTATGTGATACTGAATGAGCTTTGCTTTTTATATATTCCCCCTGTTATGGCCGCACCACATATTATATACTCAGTGATGGACTTATGGGAAGCCCCACGTTTGATAAACACCACAGACTATCTGCTGCTGGTATCGGAGGCGACGGGTTCCCATGGAAACGGATGCGGCTGGCCGGACTATGGAGCTATAGACGTGGCGGGCGGAAGCGGAAATGACAGCGGGACGCGGAAAGGCTCATGGGACATGTAGTTAATGGATGTATAGGAGCCACCTGCGCCCGCCGCCCCGCGATTGGTAGGATGTACATTTAAATAGAGGGACCAGAGGAAACGGACATTACACTATTCGATGCCTTGAAAAAGACCCGATGTACAGGGTAGAAACGCGTTGGTCAACAAAATTACTGACTAAACCGGGAGATCCAGTGCGGAGGACCAGTGTATGCGGTATAGGAACTGCTGCGGTTGCCGTGGACTCACAAACTTATGTGCCCTATTTTCACCTGCTTCTGGTAATTGCACTTTATTGGACTCCCTGCGTAGATTTCTTTCTGTGCTGCTACAATATTTCCTGTTGCTATATATGTTTTTAAGGATTACCATTAAATGTATTTTTAATTGTGCTGTACCTTATGCACTTTATTGTGGCATTTATTGAGAACAACTGTGCTTCACTATATGCACTTTATTTCTTTTTTTCTGGTTGGCAAATATCTCATTTGAGACCTGTAAGGATAGGATCACACTAGAGATGAGCGGGTTCGGTTCCTCGGAATCCGAACCCGCCCGAACTTCAGCTTTTTTTACACGGATCCGAGCGACTCGGATCTTCCCGCCTTGCTCGGTTAACCCGAGCGCGCCCGAACGTCATCATGACGCTGTCGGATTCTCGCGAGGCTCGGATTCTATCGCGAGACTCGGATTCTATATAAGGAGCCGCGCGTCGCCGCCATTTTCACACGTGCATTGAGATTGATAGGGAGAGGACGTGGCTGGCGTCCTCTCCATTTAGATTATAAGAGAGAGAGATTTACTGGAGCTTAGGACTAGGAGGAGTACTGTAGAAGTGTAGAGAGTGCAGAGAGTTTACTAGTGAGTGACCACCAGACAGTGCAGTTTATTTAATATATCCGTTCTCTGCCTGAAAAAAGCGATACACACAGTGACTCAGTCACATACCATATCTGTGTGCACTGCTCAGGCTCAGCCCAGTGTGCTGCATCATCTATATATATTATATATCTGTCTGACTGCTCAGCTCACACAGCTTATAATTGTGGGGGAGACTGGGGAGCACTGCAGTGCCAGTTATAGGTTATAGCAGGAGCCAGGAGTACATAATATTATATAGTGAGTGACCACCAGACAGTGCAGTTTATTTAATATATCCGTTCTCTGCCTGAAAAAAGCGATACACACAGTGACTCAGTCACATACCATATCTGTGTGCACTGCTCAGGCTCAGCCCAGTGTGCTGCATCATCTATATATATTATATATCTGTCTGACTGCTCAGCTCACACAGCTTATAATTGTGGGGGAGACTGGGGAGCACTGCAGTGCCAGTTATAGGTTATAGCAGGAGCCAGGAGTACATAATATTATATTAAAATTAAACAGTGCACACTTTTGCTGCAGGAGTGCCACTGCCAGTGTGACTGACCAGTGACCTGACCACACTGACCACCAGTATAGTTAGTAGTATACTTATATTGTGATTGCCTGAAAAAGTTAAACACTCGTCGTGTGACTTCACTTGTGTGTTGTTGTTTTTTTTATTCTATAAAAATAAAACTCATTCTGCTGACAGACAGTGTCCAGCAGGTCCGTCATTATATAATATATAATATATACCTGTCCGGCTGCAGTAGTGATATATATATATTTTTTATATCATTTATCATCCAGTCGCAGCAGACACAGTACGGTAGTTCACGGCTGTGGCTACCTCTGTGTCTGCACTCGGCAGGCAGTCCGTCCATAATTGTATACCACCTAACCGTGGTTTTTTTTTCTTCTTTATACATACATACTACTACGACATCTCTTTATCAACCAGTCTATATTAGCAGCAGACACAGTACAGTACGGTAGTTCACGGCTGTGGCTACCTCTGTGTCTGCACTCGGCAGGCAGTCCGTCCATAATTGTATACCACCTAACCGTGTTTTTTTTTTTTTTCTTCTTTATACATACATAGTTACATAGACATCTCTTTATCAACCAGTCTATATTAGCAGCAGACACAGTACAGTACGGTAGTTCACGGCTGTGGCTACCTCTGTGTCTGCACTCGGCAGGCAGTCCGTCCATAATTGTATACCACCTAACCGTGGTTTTTTTTTCTTTCTTCTTTATACATACATAGTTACATAGACATCTCTTTATCAACCAGTCTATATTAGCAGCAGACACAGTACAGTACGGTAGTTCACGGCTGTGGCTACCTCTGTGTCTGCACTCGGCAGGCAGTCCGTCCATAATTGTATACCACCTAACCGTGGTTTTTTTTTCTTTCTTCTTTATACATACATAGTTACATAGACATCTCTTTATCAACCAGTCTATATTAGCAGCAGACACAGTACAGTACGGTAGTTCACGGCTGTGGCTACCTCTGTGTCTGCACTCGGCAGGCAGTCCATAATTGTATACTAGTATCCATCTCCATTGTTTACCTGAGGTGCCTTTTAGTTGTGCCTATTAAAATATGGAGAACAAAAATGTTGAGGTTCCAAAATTAGGGAAAGATCAAGATCCACTTCCACCTCGTGCTGAAGCTGCTGCCACTAGTCATGGCCGAGACGATGAAATGCCAGCAACGTCGTCTGCCAAGGCCGATGCCCAATGTCATAGTACAGAGCATGTCAAATCCAAAACACCAAATATCAGTAAAAAAAGGACTCCAAAACCTAAAATAAAATTGTCGGAGGAGAAGCGTAAACTTGCCAATATGCCATTTACCACACGGAGTGGCAAGGAACGGCTGAGGCCCTGGCCTATGTTCATGGCTAGTGGTTCAGCTTCACATGAGGATGGAAGCACTCAGCCTCTCGCTAGAAAACTGAAAAGACTCAAGCTGGCAAAAGCACCGCAAAGAACTGTGCGTTCTTCGAAATCCCAAATCCACAAGGAGAGTCCAATTGTGTCGGTTGCGATGCCTGACCTTCCCAACACTGGACGTGAAGAGCATGCGCCTTCCACCATTTGCACGCCCCCTGCAAGTGCTGGAAGGAGCACCCGCAGTCCAGTTCCTGATAGTCAGATTGAAGATGAAGATGTTGAAGTACACCAGGATGAGGAGGATATGGGTGTTGCTGGCGCTGGGGAGGAAATTGACCAGGAGGATTCTGATGGTGAGGTGGTTTGTTTAAGTCAGGCACCCGGGGAGACACCTGTTGTCCGTGGGAGGAATATGGCCGTTGACATGCCTGGTGAAAATACAAAAAAAATCAGCTCTTCAGTGTGGAGGTATTTCAACAGAAAAGCGGACAACAGGTGTCAAGCCGTGTGTTGCCTTTGTCAAGCTGTAATAAGTAGGGGTAAGGACGTTAACCACCTCGGAACATCCTCCCTTATACGTCACCTGCAGCGCATTCATAATAAGTCAGTGACAAGTTCAAAAACTTTGGGCGACAGCGGAAGCAGTCCACTGACCAGTAAATCCCTTCCTCTTGTAACCAAGCTCACGCAAACCACCCCACCAACTCCCTCAGTGTCAATTTCCTCCTTCCCCAGGAATGCCAATAGTCCTGCAGGCCATGTCACTGGCAATTCTGACGAGTCCTCTCCTGCCTGGGATTCCTCCGATGCATCCTTGCGTGTAATGCCTACTGCTGCTGGCGCTGCTGTTTTTGCTGCTGGGAGTCGATGGTCATCCCAGAGGGGAAGTCGTAAGCCCACTTGTACTACTTCCAGTAAGCAATTGACTGTCCAACAGTCCTTTGCGAGGAAGATGAAATATCACAGCAGTCATCCTGCTGCAAAGCGGATAACTGAGGCCTTGACAACTATGTTGGTGTTAGACGTGCGTCCGGTATCCGCCGTTAGTTCACAGGGAACTAGACAATTTATTGAGGCAGTGTGCCCCCGTTACCAAATACCATCTAGGTTCCACTTCTCTAGGCAGGCGATACCGAGAATGTACATGGACGTCAGAAAAAGACTCACCAGTGTCCTAAAAAATGCAGTTGTACCCAATGTCCACTTAACCACGGACATGTGGACAAGTGGAGCAGGGCAGGGTCAGGACTATATGACTGTGACAGCCCACTGGGTAGATGTATGGACTCCCGCCGCAAGAACAGCAGCGGCGGCACCAGTAGCAGCATCTCGCAAACGCCAACTCTTTCCTAGGCAGGCTACGCTTTGTATCACCGCTTTCCAGAATACGCACACAGCTGAAAACCTCTTACGGCAACTGAGGAAGATCATCGCGGAATGGCTTACCCCAATTGGACTCTCCTGTGGATTTGTGGCATCGGACAACGCCACCAATATTGTGTGTGCATTAAATATGGGCAAATTCCAGCACGTCCCATGTTTTGCACATACCTTGAATTTGGTGGTGCAGAATTTTTTTTAAAACGACAGGGGCGTGCAAGAGATGCTGTCGGTGGCCAGAAGAATTGCGGGACACTTTCGGCGTACAGGCACCACGTACAGAAGACTGGAGCACCACCAAAAACTACTGAACCTGCCCTGCCATCATCTGAAGCAAGAAGTGGTAACGAGGTGGAATTCAACCCTCTATATGCTTCAGAGGTTGGAGGAGCAGCAAAAGGCCATTCAAGCCTATACAATTGAGCATGATATAGTAGGTGGAATGCACCTGTCTCAAGCGCAGTGGAGAATGATTTCAACGTTGTGCAAGGTTCTGATGCCCTTTGAACTTGCCACACGTGAAGTCAGTTCAGACACTGCCAGCCTGAGTCAGGTCATTCCCCTCATCAGGCTTTTGCAGAAGAAGCTGGAGACATTGAAGGAGGAGCTAACACGGAGCGATTCCGCTAGGCATGTGGGACTTGTGGATGGAGCCCTTAATTCGCTTAACAAGGATTCACGGGTGGTCAATCTGTTGAAATCAGAGCACTACATTTTGGCCACCGTGCTCGATCCTAGATTTAAAGCCTACCTTGGATCTCTCTTTCCGGCAGACACAAGTCTGCTGGGGTTGAAAGACCTGCTGGTGACAAAATTGTCAAGTCAAGCGGAACGCGACCTGTCAACATCTCCTCCTTCACATTCTCCCGCAACTGGGGGTGCGAGGAAAAGGCTCAGAATTCCGAGCCCACCCGCTGGCGGTGATGCAGGGCAGTCTGGAGCGACTGCTGATGCTGACATCTGGTCCGGACTGAAGGACCTGACAACGATTACGGACATGTCGTCTACTGTCACTGCATATGATTCTCTCAACATTGATAGAATGGTGGAGGATTATATGAGTGACCGCATCCAAGTAGGCACGTCACACAGTCCGTACTTATACTGGCAGGAAAAAGAGGCAATTTGGAGGCCCTTGCACAAACTGGCTTTATTCTACCTAAGTTGCCCTCCCACAAGTGTGTACTCCGAAAGAGTGTTTAGTGCCGCCGCTCACCTTGTCAGCAATCGGCGTACGAGGTTACATCCAGAAAATGTGGAGAAGATGATGTTCATTAAAATGAATTATAATCAATTCCTCCGCGGAGACATTGACCAGCAGCAATTGCCTCCACAAAGTACACAGGGAGCTGAGATGGTGGATTCCAGTGGGGACGAATTGATAATCTGTGAGGAGGGGGATGTACACGGTGATATATCGGAGGGTGATGATGAGGTGGACATCTTGCCTCTGTAGAGCCAGTTTGTGCAAGGAGAGATTAATTGCTTCTTTTTTGGGGGGGGTCCAAACCAACCCGTCATATCAGTCACAGTCGTGTGGCAGACCCTGTCACTGAAATGATGGGTTGGTTAAAGTGTGCATGTCCTGTTTTGTTTATACAACATAAGGGTGGGTGGGAGGGCCCAAGGACAATTCCATCTTGCACCTCTTTTTTCTTTTCTTTTTCTTTGCATCATGTGCTGATTGGGGAGGGTTTTTTGGAAGGGACATCCTGCGTGACACTGCAGTGCCACTCCTAAATGGGCCCGGTGTTTGTGTCGGCCACTAGGGTCGCTAATCTTACTCACACAGTCAGCTACCTCATTGCGCCTCTTTTTTTCTTTGCGTAATGTGCTGTTTGGGGAGGGTTTTTTGGAAGGGACATCCTGCGTGACACTGCAGTGCCACTCCTAGATGAGCCCGGTGTTTGTGTCGGCCACTAGGGTCGCTAATCTTACTCACACAGCTACCTCATTGCGCCTCTTTTTTTCTTTGCGTCATGTGCTGTTTGGGGAGGGTTTTTTGGAAGGGCCATCCTGCGTGACACTGCAGTGCCACTCCTAGATGGGCCCGGTGTTTGTGTCGGCCACTAGGGTCGCTAATCTTACTCACACAGCTACCTCATTGCGCCTCTTTTTTTCTTTGCGTCATGTGCTGTTTGGGGAGGGTTTTTTGGAAGGGACATCCTGCGTGACACTGCAGTGCCACTCCTAGATGGGCCCGGTGTTTGTGTCGGCCACTAGGGTCGCTTATCTTACTCACACAGCGACCTCGGTGCAAATTTTAGGACTAAAAATAATATTGTGAGGTGTGAGGTATTCAGAATAGACTGAAAATGAGTGTAAATTATGGTTTTTGAGGTTAATAATACTTTGGGATCAAAATGACCCCCAAATTCTATGATTTAAGCTGTTTTTTAGTGTTTTTTGAAAAAAACACCCGAATCCAAAACACACCCGAATCCGACAAAAAAAATTCGGTGAGGTTTTGCCAAAACGCGTTCGAACCCAAAACACGGCCGCGGAACCGAACCCAAAACCAAAACACAAAACCCGAAAAATTTCAGGCGCTCATCTCTAGATCACACACGACAGTGGGTCCGGGACCATATTTTGATGCGCTTGGTTGTATGTATTGACACCGTTTTCTTTTGCAATTGGTCCAAACCCGTTTGGGGTGGAGGTATTTTAGAGAGTTACCTCTGTGTGTCTTTCACTTTATCAAGCTGCTCATAGTGCGCACTTTATATAGATTCCACACCTGCATCTATCTCAAAATCCTTAAGTGCCACTAGCAGGTCATGTTTTGTGTTGATGGTACGTTGCAGATTAGGTTTGAAAACCTTGCTTCAAACCATTGATTTCCAACCCATAGCTTGCGAGCTACAGGTAGCTCGCCGTAGTATTTTCGGTAGCTCACAGATCGCACGGGTTGGGGCAGTCACTGGCACTCCTCCTCCCTTCATTTTTAATATGGTGCCAGCCGTCAGCCAATCAGAGCTCGTGGACCGGCAGTGGCGGCACCTGATTGGCGCGAGTGGTGATTAGCTCACTTACCGGCACCTAATTGGCCGCGAGTTTTGATTGGCTCACTTACCGGCACCATATTTTATATGCCCGCCGCCGGGGACTCTGTCACCCTCACCGCAGCCGCTCTCCGGACTTCACAGGAGATGCGCGCGCTGCGCTCTCCTCCCCTTCCATCCCTCATACAGGAGGAGCAACACCGGCGGCAGTAGAAGAAGCCAGCAAGGGTTAGCACTGTGTGGGGCACTGTATCGGGCACTGCGGAGGGGCGGGGGGATTTTTTGTGTATCTGGCACTGCTGGGAGGCATTATTTGTGTATCTGGCACTGCTGAGATGCATTATTTGTGTATCTGGCACTACACGGGGGGGCATTACTTGTAGTTGTGAGGACACACACACTTTCGCAGGAACGCACACGCATTGGGGGAGGGGGTGGCTCCTTCAGAGGTTTTATTTTCCGAAAAGTAGCTAACACCCCAATTAAGGTTGGAGACCACTGCTTTAAACAATGAAACTATGTTTAATAGATGCTGAAATATCTCATTTTATACTTAAAAAATCTGATGTTCCTGTCACAAGTCCTGTTAGGCTGTGAGCAGGGCAGGAGCTTGTGAGCTTATTGAATGCTATGCAGTCACAGTCAGCCCTTTGTCTGGCTGGGGATGGGGTTGAAGTGGATGCTTATAATGTGAAGGGAATGTGAGAACTACTTCTTAGAACCAAAGGCAGAGGTCTGGGGCTCAGCTGTTTCCAAGAAGGAGGGACACTGGCAGCTGAATGTAGTCGCTGGGAGAGGACACTCCAGGGCTTTGAAGAAAGGAGAGGACAAGACAGACAAAACTGATCTCATGGTGACATTAAAATGCAGCCACATTCACTGTACACAGGGTCATTTGCTTTTAACTCCTAAATGGCTAATCTAAGTGCACATAAAAGTTAACTGCCATCTGCTTTTTGCTATGCCAGATAAAGCAGACGTATATAGATTCATGTGAATATCACAGGAATATTATAACTGCAAAACTTTAATATGCTAATAAACAAAATTTTGTATACAGCTTATTAAAGAAATATATTACTTAAAGTTGCATTACTATATATACATTACATTTTATTAGCTTCCTCCTTCCTCTAGCCAAAGCTCCTGGGCAACTCCATGCAGTTGTGTTTCCCAGTTCTGTCATATGGGGGCATATGTAATAGGGGGGCAGATGTATTAACTAGAGATGAGCGCCGGAAATTTTTCGGGTTTTGTGTTTTGGTTTTGGGTTCGGTTCCGCGGCCGTGTTTTGGGTTCGACCGCGTTTTGGCAAAACCTCACCGAATTTTTTTTGTCGGATTCGGGTGTGTTTTGGATTCGGGTGTTTTTTTTAAAAAACCCTAAAAAACAGCTTAAATCATAGAATTTGGGGGTAATTTTGATCCCAAAGTATTATTAACCTCAAAAAACATAATTTACACTCATTTTCAGCCTATTCTGAACACATCACACCTCACAATATTATTTTTAGTCCTAAAATTTGCACCGAGGTCGCTGTGTGAGTAAGATAAGCGACCCTAGTGGCCGACACAAACACCGGGCCCATCTAGGAGTGGCACTGCAGTGTCACGCAGGATGGCCCTTCCAAAAAACCCTCCCCAAACAGCACATGACGCAAAGAAAAAAAGAGGCGCAATGAGGTAGCTGACTGTGTGAGTAAGATTAGCGACCCTAGTGGCCGACACAAACACCGGGCACATCTAGGAGTGGCACTGCAGTGTCACGCAGGATGTCCCTTCCAAAAAACCCTCCCCAAACAGCACATGACGCAAAGAAAAAAAGAGGCTTTTTACTGATATTTGGTGTTTTGGATTTGACATGCTCTGTACTATGACATTGGGCATCGGCCTTGGCAGACGACGTTGCTGGCATTTCATCGTCTCGGCCATGACTAGTGGCAGCAGCTTCAGCACGAGGTGGAAGTGGATCTTGATCTTTCCCTAATTTTGGAACCTCAACTTTTTTGTTCTCCATATTTTATAGGCAGAACTAAAAGGCACCTCAGGTAAACAATGGAGATGGATGGATTGGATACTAGTATACAATTATGGACGGACTGCCACGGTTAGGTGGTATAAAAAAACCACGGTTAGGTGGTATATATTATAATAATAATACAATTATGGATGGACGGACTGCCTGCCGACTGCCGACACAGAGGTAGCCACAGCCGTGAACTACCGCACTGTACACTGGTTGATAAAGAGATAGTAGTATACTCGTAACAACTAGTATGACACTATGACGACGGTATAAAGAATGAAAAAAAAACCACGGTTAGGTGGTATATATTATAATAATAATACAATTATGGATGGACGGACTGCCTGCCGACTGCCGACACAGAGGTAGCCACAGCCGTGAACTACCGCACTGTACACTGGTTGATAAAGAGATAGTAGTATACTCGTAACAACTAGTATGACACTATGACGACGGTATAAAGAATGAAAAAAAAACCACGGTTAGGTGGTATATATTATAATAATAATACAATTATGGATGGACGGACTGCCTGCCGACTGCCGACACAGAGGTAGCCACAGCCGTGAACTACCGCACTGTACACTGGTTGATAAAGAGATAGTAGTATACTCGTAACAACTAGTATGACACTATGACGACGGTATAAAGAATGAAAAAAAAACCACGGTTAGGTGGTATATATTATAATAATAATACAATTATGGATGGACGGACTGCCTGCCGACTGCCGACACAGAGGTAGCCACAGCCGTGAACTACCGCACTGTACACTGGTTGATAAAGAGATAGTAGTATACTCGTAACAACTAGTATGACACTATGACGACGGTATAAAGAATGCAAAAAAAACCACAGTTAGGTGGTATATATTATAATAATAATACAATTATGGATGGACGGACTGCCTGCCGACTGCCGACACAGAGGTAGCCACAGCCGTGAACTACCGCACTGTACACTGGTTGATAAAGAGATAGTAGTATACTCGTAACAACTAGTATGACACTATGACGGTATAAAGAATGAAAAAAAAACCACGGTTAGGTGGTATATATTATAATAATAATACAATTATGGATGGACGGACTGCCTGCCGACTGCCGACACAGAGGTAGCCACAGCCGTGAACTACCGCACTGTACACTGGTTGATAAAGAGATAGTAGTATACTCGTAACAATTAGGATGACACTATGACGGTATAAAGAATGAAAAAAAAACCACGGTTAGGTGGTAGGTATATAATAATAAATAATACAATTCTGGTCGGACGGACTGCCTGCCGTGTGCCGACACAGAGGTAGCCACAGCCGTGAACTACCGCACTGTACACTGGTTGATAAAGAGATAGTAGTATACTCGTAACAATTAGGATGACACTATGACGGTATAAAGAATGAAAAAAAAACCACGGTTAGGTGGTAGGTATATAATAATAAATAATACAATTCTGGTCGGACGGACTGCCTGCCGTGTGCCGACACAGAGGTAGCCACAGCCGTGAACTACCGCACTGTACACTGGTTGATAAAGAGATAGTAGTATACTCGTAACAATTAGGATGACACTATGACGGTATAAAGAATGAAAAAAAAACCACGGTTAGGTGGTAGGTATATAATAATAAATAATACAATTCTGGTCGGACGGACTGCCTGCCGTGTGCCGACACAGAGGTAGCCACAGCCGTGAACTACCGCACTGTACACTGGTTGATAAAGAGATAGTAGTATACTCGTAACAATTAGGATGACACTATGACGGTATAAAGAATGAAAAAAAAACCACGGTTAGGTGGTAGGTATATAATAATAAATAATACAATTCTGGTCGGACGGACTGCCTGCCGTGTGCCGACACAGAGGTAGCCACAGCCGTGAACTACCGCACTGTACACTGGTTGATAAAGAGATAGTAGTATACTCGTAACAATTAGGATGACACTATGACGGTATAAAGAATGAAAAAAAAACCACGGTTAGGTGGTAGGTATATAATAATAAATAATACAATTCTGGTCGGACGGACTGCCTGCCGTGTGCCGACACAGAGGTAGCCACAGCCGTGAACTACCGCACTGTACTGTGTCTGCTGCTAATATAGACTGGTTGATATTTAAAGAGATATTAGTAGTATACAACAATACTATACTGGTGGTCAGGCACTGGTCACCACTCCTGCAGCAAAAGTGTGCACTGTTAATTAATATAATTGTACTCCTGGCTCCTGCTAACAACCTGCAGTGCTCCCCAGTCTCCCCCACAATTAATTATAAGCTTTTAATTTATACATTGATGACTGTGCAGCACACTGGGCTGAGCTGAGTGCACACAGACTGAGTCACACTGTGTGACTGACTGTGCTGTGTATCGTTTTTTTTTTCAGGCAGAGAACGGATATAGCAGAGAGAAGTGAACGGATATATTATATTAAATAAAAGTTAACTAGCAACTGCACTGGTCACTGACTGTGGTAAACTAACTCTGTCTGCGACTCTGCACAATCTCTCTCTATCTAATCTATCTATCTCTATTCTAATGGAGAGGACGCCAGACACGTCCTCTCCCTATCAATCTCAATGCACGAGTGAAAATGGCGGTGACGCGCGGCTCCTTATATAGAATCCGAGTCTCGCGATAGAATCCGAGCCTCGCGAGAATCCGACAGCGTCATGATGACGTTCGGGCGCGCTCGGGTTAACCGAGCAAGGCGGGAAGATCCGAGTCGCTCGGACCCGTGGAAAAAAAAGTGAAGTTCGTGCGGGTTCGGATTCAAAGAAACCGAACCCGCTCATCTCTAGTATTAACCTGGAGAAGGGATAAAGAAGTGCTAAAGCAATGATAAGCACAAGGTGATAACGCAGCAGCCAATCATTACGGATTTGAGAAATGACAGTAGCTGATTGGCTGGTGCATTATCACTTGCACTTATCACTTCTTTATCCCTTCTCCAGTCTTAATATATCTGGCCCAGGGTCCGAGTTTGCCGGAGGTTCGGGATGCCAGCCGATCTCTGACTTTGTTTAAAGGGGCAATCATTTACAAAGCATGGTTTTGCCTTGTAAACTTTTGCTCCTTTAAAAAAATGTCAGAGATCAGCCAGCATCCCGAACCTCCGGCAAACTAGGACCCTATTACATATGCACCATAGTATCCAATCAGAAGTGTGTGTGTATATATCTTTATAACTGTGTGGAGTTAGTATATTCTCCCCGTACTTGCGTGGGTTTCTTCCGGGTACTCCAGTTTCCTCCTACAATCCAAAAATATACTGGTAGGTTTATTGGCTCCCAACAAAAATTAACCCTAGCGTGAATGTGTCGGTGTGTACATGTGATAGGGAATATAGAGTGTAAGCTCCACCGGGGCACGGACTGATGTGAATGTGCAAATATTCTCTGTAAAGCTCTGCGGAATATGTGCGCGCTATTAAATAACTGGTAATAAATAAATAAATTATATATATAAATTGTCCCACTCCATTTAATTAAACAATATGTCTCCACTGCAATGCGGCGCAGGAGATCTGTCCATTTATCTGTCCAGGTATGATGAAACACGTAAGAGGAGTGGCTGTCCTGCTCAATAGGAGCTTGGGCTTCTGTATTGCTTTTGACCATTTCTTTACATGAAATATCTTAATTGGCCATATCTTAATACATGTTAAAGTGAAGTACGCCCTGATATCACGACCAATTGTCCCAGGATTCACTGTGTAAAGTTCTGTGCTTATCCCTGCCAAATACTTTGCAAGCTGTTAGCAAGCAGATCTGTCTGGAAGACAAATGTTTTCCCATTTCTCACATCCCCCCTCCCCCTCATCTCTGTATTAGTAGAATATTCTCACACCTTTGCCATAGTTTATGAAATACACACGGGTGTGCCCCAATGATTATGTGATTCGCTCCCCGACAGACAGCTACTGTACCTCACAGCTCATTTTCACAGCCACAACTCACTGCACTGGGCAGGCACAATTCCCTGTACAGCGTAACCAGGTAATCTGTAGTTCTCCAGCTGTTATGGAACTACAAATACCTATATGCCATGGAGCCTTTTTGGCAGGGTGTGCTGTAACTCTACAGCAGAGGTAGCCTAGGCCTGCTGTTCAGAGCTCTCAGCATACATCATTCTGACATTTCTGTGCACTTGAGCAAAGCTCTCTTAAGGTAGATGCTAGAATCAAGTGGGCTAAGGGACCTTTTCCGTAAGGGGGAGGAGTTACGACACAAGGGGGAGGAGCTAGGCCAGGGGGATAGTTCCTCTACTATCCACGCCACCAACTATTACCTTTAGTAATCAGGTGGCGAGCGAAGCGAGCCACCGAGCCCGAATCGTGGCAAGCGAAGCGTGGCGAGCGAAGCGAGCCCGCGAGGGTACTTTTCGGGTACCCTGTTCGCCCGTAGCTCCTCCCCCTGGTGACATGTCTCCTCCCCTAGATACGTCAGAAGGTCCCTTCTCCCACTCTGAAATAGAATCAACCGCTCTCTTAATGCACAGCAACCAAAATGCAATCCATATTGGATTTCATTCTCAGAACTGCAATATTTAAAATGAACCTGACTGGTTGCCATGGGTTATATCACCAGTTTTCCACCAAATAAGTTATTCTACACTGGCATTCTCATTTATAACATAAAAGTGTAGTAGATACATTGATCAGATCACTAGTACAGTATATTAGAGATAAATGTGACACTACCCAACTAAATGGGCATGATCTTAGAACAGATATGAAAAGGTCCATCTGGACGGGAGCAGCCTTTTTTGTTGTCTTGTACCAGAATTTTTATGAGGAATGTTCTGCGGATCTTCCAAGAACGGGTTAAAACTAAACAAGTCAATTATAGATGGTTTTAATGCAGCAAAAGCATCCCCCCTCCCCCATATGGGTCAGTTACTCAGATAAAATCACTGAATCTACAGATCTGGAGTCCCAATTAAGAGGATAGGTAGAAATCAGATGGGGAGCGGGAAGCGGAGAGCTGGGGTGGGGGTGGGGGGATATGAACACCGGTGAGATGAGATGTCAGACGGAAAATCCGATAGGAAGACAGCAATTACTGACTCAAATCAAGCGTCCTCTATACACCCTGAACCTGCTCTCGTAGTGTGCAGAGTCAGACTGTGTGTTTTGCAGTATGGGAGGGGAGCTTATATGAATATGTATGGGAAAAAAATATTTTATATATATATATATATATATATATATATATAGTGTATGTATGAACATACTATGTATATAGATATAGATGTAAATATATACAGTATATATATATATTTATTTATTTTTTGTTGTTGTTGTTTGTTAGATGCACTAATACACATATAAATCTGGATAGACATAGATGCACATTCAGTAAACCACTAGCAAGTTGCACAGACTATGAAGCTGATTCAGACCTGATCAGCGTTTTCGCACAGCAGCGATCAGATCTGAAGTGCACATGCAGCGGTGCTGCAGTGCGCCGACGCATGCCAGACAGCTGAAGGCTGTTGTAGCCCTGCAATCGCCTCTACCTGATTGAAATGCAGGGGCGGTCGCTGGGCAGGAGGGGGCAGGCCGGCGGCGTTTGGCCGCCGTTTAGAGGGCGCAGTCTGGGCAATGCAGGCGTACCCGGACCATTGGAGGGGCGGGCTGCAGCGGCTGCGGGACGCCACATGCAGCCGCTGGGACTCGGGCAGCGACGAGTAGTTCCCTGCCAGCACGCAGGAGCTGCGCTGGCTGGGAGCTACTACTGACGTTCAAAAGCATCGCCACTTTTCAATGCTTTTGTACTTGTGCGGGGAAGGAGGGGGGTCGGGTCTGACATGCGGGGAGGACTAGCCCTGTGCTGGGCGTCCGCCCGCATGTCTGTGTGACTGATCGTAGATGTGCTAAATTTAGCACATCTATGATCAAGTCTGAATTAGCCCCAATAACTACACAATTATTTAAATGCCTCCGAAGTGGTTAGTTGAGAATACGTTAATGCACTTCCCCAGCAGCAGTTAGCATTGAAAAGGTTAATTTTATATTTAATCCATTCTATTTAGGAATTTATAGTTCTGAAAATAATTTAACAGTGATGTAGACATAGACATATAACACTTAC
This sequence comes from Pseudophryne corroboree, assembly GCF_028390025.1. Lineage (NCBI taxonomy): Eukaryota > Metazoa > Chordata > Amphibia > Anura > Myobatrachidae > Pseudophryne > Pseudophryne corroboree. The sequence goes on along the minus strand of NC_086446.1, from coordinate 379,218,923 downwards.
ATGTGTCTATGTTGTCGGGAGGTGCTGACCAGCTGCCTGGCAAATTTTAGCCTGGGGGCAAGCACACGGCACACAGATGTACCAAGCCTTGAAAGCTGATACATTTCACAGTGATAAAGTACCAGCCAATCAGCTCCTAACTGTCATGTTACAGGCTGGGTTTGAAAAATGACAGTTAGGAGGTGGTTAGCTGGTACTTTATCACCATAAAATGTATTACTTTTCAAGGCTTAGTACATGTGGCCCCCATGATCAGCTTTCGAGCTCTACGATGACTGTTCCTCCTGTATTGTGTGACTGGCAGTATACCACTGTTTCTTTTGCTCTCCAGCTATTCATAATTTACAAGTTCAAACTTGCGCTCCCAACTGTCCCAATTTTGGCGGGACAGCCCCATTTTTTTGTACAGTGTCAGGTATTACCTGACACTGTGGGTGCAATTGTGGATCTGGCACTGTGGGGGCATTTGTGGATTTGGCACTGTGGGGGCATATGTGGATCTGGCACTGTGGGGGCATTTGTATACCTGGCACTGTGGGGCATTTGTGGATCTGGCACTGTGGGGGCATTTGTATACCTGGCACTGTGGGGCATTTGTGGATCTGGCACTGTGGGGGCATTTGTGGATCTGGCACTATGGGGGCATTTGTATACCTGGCACTGTGGGGCATTTGTGGATCTGGCACTGTGGGGGCATTTGTGGATCTGGCACTGTGGGGGCATTTGTATACCTGGCACTGTGGGGCATTTGTGGATCTGGCACTGTGGGGGCATTTGTATACCTGGCACTGTGAGGGCATTTGTATACCTGGCACTGTGGGGGGCAATTGTGGATCTGGCACTGCACTATTGGGGGCATATGTCTGTGTATCACGTCCCATTTTAATTGGCCACACCCATATTTTTGGCGCGCACACAGTACCTCTATGGGACACTCTCTGTCTGATTGGTCGCCGATTAGCCCCGCCGGGAGTGCACACAGACGCTCTCATTCTAGTGAATGGGGCGCGTGCGTGTCCACGCCCCTTTTCTGGAGCGCGCGCGCTTAGTTACAACCTTTATTTTTCCATACCCCCACTTCAACATTTCCACTTCAACCAATGGTTGTGTGTATTTTAATACAGAATGATGTACACTTGTATGTTGTTATAATATTAATTATATTTGTAAGAGCATAGACTAAGAAGTAGGAGGAGTCGGGAATAGTAAGGGGAGGAGTCAGATTTAATTAAAGGCCAAACTTTAATTAAAGGCCACCTACCTTGCAGCTTGTATTCTGTCTGGCCTGCTTCACCTGTGCAACTTCTAGCAGAGCAAGAACTGGATTCCATTCACAAGGGGAGCTTGTAATACTATAAAAAGCACATATATGCTATGTAATTCCCTGATATTTAAAGCTCTCACATAAAAACAATATTTATTTCCATTTTTATCGTAAGATAAGCTTGGTAATATAAAGAAGTTGGTGATATTTATTTCTGTCAGTAGCAGTAGTCATCCTGCAAATGTCAGCAGAACAGGAGGAGGAAGTTAAGGGGTGAAGATGGCAGAAGTGGGGTACAAGTAAAAGAGTACTAGCATAGTATTCTGGGAAAGTGGTCAGAAGAAAAGATGAGTGTTATATGAATGTTGCCTTCTGCTACTCACCATGGGCCTAATTCTGAGTTGATCGCAGCAGCAATTTTGTTAGCAGTTGGGCAAAACCATGTGCACTGCAGGGGAGGCAGATATAACATGTGCAGAGAGAGTTAGATTTGGGTGGGGTGTGTTCAATCTGAAGTCTAAATTGCAGTGTAAAAATAAAGCAGCCAGTATTTACTCTGCACAGAAACAAAATAACCCACCCAAATCTAACTCTCTCTGCACATGTTATATCTGCCTCCCCTGCAGTGCACATGGTTTTGCCCAACTGCCAACAAAGTTCCTGTGGCGATCAACTCAGAATTACCCCCAATGTGCGGATCGCAGTGGACAGGTGTGATACAGCTTACTGGTTTATTGATAATTGATTGAAGCAAAGTAATGGTGGTATTGCTGTTATATATTGAGGAAAACAGGGCAGGTAGTGATGATATGCTATGCAGGGGCGTATTTAGAGAGGAGGTGGCCCGTGTGCAGTTTCTGTCTGGGCCCCTTCCTCTCTAGCCAGCAGCCCAAGTGAGTAGACTTTGGCGCTGTGAGTTTACTGTACATGCGCAGGTCTTCGGGAATATGACATCCATGCCATGGTTCTGGTTATTTATCTGCTACGCTAGTTTCCCCATATTTAGTGTAACAGGCCCATTCATTAATCATTCAGATGGCGCTGGTCCTTGGACCCCGCCCCTTCCTATGGGAAAGAGGGGTTTAGTATGAAATACCGCTGGTTGGGATATCGGCATCCCGACAATGAAGATCCCGACATCGGAGGGGATAAGTATGTTTGGCGGCTAGGGCTAACCCTCTGGGGCTGGCAGCTAGGGCTAAACCCCCCTAGTATCTAACTCTTCCTCCCCGGGCCCTAGCGCTAACAAGTACTGGGTGGTGTTGTTGGGATTCTGACATTGGTCACATGACCACCGGAATCTCTCCCGGCGGGATGCTAAACGCGTCCTGGAAGCAGATTCAGGGTTGCAAAGAGGGATCCGCTGCCTCCACAGTGAGTGACTTTTGACTGTGCGCATGTTTGCTAAGACAAAATCAGGCCATATAAGGAGGCAGTATCCCCAGGGACGGCTCTATCATTAGGCAGGTTTAGGCAGCTGCCTGTGGCACTGACCCCTTGATGGCACCACTTAATCTAGCAAAAAACTAAAGGATGGATGTGATCTCCTCCTTTTACACTGCGTTGGCTGCTGCTGCTGCAGGTCTAATTATGGTTTTACAAAAATCCAGGCATATTAATGAGATTTATTATTGAGACAAGTATACAGAAATATATATTACGATATTTTTTGTTTTTGAAAAAAATTACTCTCTTCTTACACCTACTGTAGGTATAAATTGAAATAATTTTTGATGACAGTATCCCTTTAACTCTACCTGTAATTATTATTCTGTTACTGTTGTTAATTTGCTACAGCTGTTTGTATTTTTGTTATTAGGAATAGGAATTAATTCAATGACATTCAGAGCCCTGTCACATACTTGTTCTATGCATTGTTATCAGACATAAAAATCTGTCAATGTGATGAAAACTCGGGGACGCTTGTCACTTAATTTATTTTAGTATATGTAGAGCAGATATCAGAAATATGGCATCCAATTAGAAACAAGAAGAGACACAGAGGTGGAACGACTCGAGATACAGACGGTGCATTGCACCGGGGCCTGCCGCAGTAAAGGGGCCCATGACCCGCGGCCGCGGCATTACAATGAATCAGTTGAATTCATTATTTTTGCTGAGGCATGTCAGTCCTCCAGTAATGCTGAGCTGCTGTCTACAGTCCGCCCTCTGTAACTCACCGGCACTAAGGGAAGGCTGGCATTAATATCCCAGCTCCAGCACGGGTCCGCTTCTCACAGTGTAGCAAGGGCCAGTTTACTCGTGCGGTCACTGGCTATGCTACTAGGTGCCATGTGCCTCCTTACCTGGGATGGGCCGGCGCCGTCCCATGGGGCCGGAGGTAGCGCTGGCTCCGGGCAGCACTGGGGACCGGGCCTGGTCCGGTCTCCACCTGCCCATCTGGCTGCAGAGTTACAGCGGTAGACATGGGGGCGGCGGTGAATCGTGGGTGATGGCGGCGGACCTGCATCCTCCAGGACTCAGGCCCCGCCGATCACAGCGCTGCTTTTTGAATTTGGCTCCAGCTGTGAGCCAATCACGGCTCACAAGCTGGTGGCCAATCCGGTGTGGCGGCGGCGAGCCAATCCCGGCTTGCCACATCATAGCCCCGCCCCCTGGCACTGGCTTGTATTAGCCAGCGCCGGGCGCGAGAGCTCAGTTCGTCGGCCAGGAGGGAGCAGAGAAGAGCTGCTGAAGACTGAAGATAGAAGACACAGAAGGCACCGGAAGTCCTGGCCCGGCGTGGTGAAAGAGCTGTCACACGCCGCCGCCAGGCGAAGTACAAAGAACCGACGCCCGTCTGTGAAGACGCCGGAAGCCCTGTGACAGCGGTGTGCGACGTAAAAGAGCTTTCACTGGCCACCGCTGCCCAGGTGAAGACTCCTGGAAGCCCGGAGGTGGTTGGAGCCATCCCGCCTTTGGCTTAGTCCAGACGCGGCCCTGAGGATGGGTAAGTCCAGGTGGAGCTCCACCCCCTAGACCACCAGGGATTCGGGTACTAGGCCCGCGGGCATAGTAGCAGGCACTAGGCCTGAGGCACCATAGGCAGGCACTAGGCCCGGGGGACATAAGAGGGAATTAGGCCCAATAGAACTACACATTAGGCGGGCATTAGGCCCGGGGAGCAATATGGGCAATAGGCCCAACAGGATGTGATATTAGGCCACCAGGTTTATGATTTGGCCCCCAATGGCGACAGTAGGCGGGGCAAGAAGGGCAATTGGCCTGCGCTACTGTACAGGGTTAGGTAGGTGGGCATCAGGCCCAATAGCAAGTCCCCCAGATAGGCTACAATAGGCTGGGGCACCCAGGGCAAGGAAGCCCAAAGCTATTGTGTGTACGATAGAAGTTGGGGCTAGGCAGCAGGTTGTATAAGTCGGAGCGACGCCGCAGGTGTGATAAGTAGGCGCTAGGCTGTGGTATATCTTGATCCGATGCTAGGCCACAGGTTGTATAAGTCAGCGTTACGCCGCAGGTTTGGTAAGTCGGCGCTAGGCCGTGGTATCTCTTGATCCGGCACTAGGCCGCAGGTTGCACAAGTCTGCGCGACGCTGCACAAGTCGGCGCTACATCGCAGGTGCGGTAAGTCGGCGCTAGACCGCAATATCTAGTTCTCAGTTTTCCCCACAGCTAGGCCCCACATGGAGGGTAGGCTGTCGGAAGTTACGCGCTGGTGAGTATCACAAGGTTGAAACAGTATAACTGTATTGTGTCATAACCTCTGCAGAAGTGTGTCTCCGTCGTATCACGTAAGCAGCGCCACGTCACGTGGGCTGTATTGTGTGTTCTCTTACAGGAGCAAGGAAGAAGGGCCAGTCGTCTGGCAAGAATCCGACGGTATAGCTGGTGAGCATAGTTGTGTTTCGTGTGTTTTCTGTGGTGTATGTTGCCCCTATCCCCACCTCCCCTTCGGGCATTTTCATTCAGGGTCGCGCCTGGTGCTTCGCACCACTATGGGAGCACCCAGTCTGAGGCCGCAAGTGCCAATGATGACCATTCACTGAGCCCAGTGGAGGCCATCCCTGCGTAGTTTGTCCCCCATTCTTTTCAGGTCACCTCAGGAAGTTCTCGTCCGTGTCTGGGTGTGTTCCAGTACCGTCTGAGTTGCCTCAGTGGACTGAAGGTGGAGGACGGGAGGAGTGAGGTACATAGGCTTGGTAAGTGCGTCATTTTCCCATGGCCCCACCCCCGTGCCTCTTACAATAGCAGCGGCTGTCTACTGTCAGCGGGTTGCAGGTCATGTCTTCAGCTGCACCTCCGCTGTGAGAGCCTCCTCGAAGGATTGTTCCACCCGTCAGCTGAAAATTCACTGGTGCTGGGGTCCAGTCATGCTGCGGCGCCCACACAGCCACTGCTGATACTCTGCAGCAGGGGGTGCCATCAGAAATTCTGGGGCCTGGGACTCGCAAAATAGGCATGGCCCCCGCCCCCCTAAAAAAAAAAAAAATAGATATATATAAAAAACCATACAAAATAAATATACACACACACGCACACATACTTTCTCTCTCCCACAACTTACCTATCACAGGCTGGCCAGAGCTGTAGCAGCCTGGTCCCATGTAGCTACGCCCCCTCCGTTTCGTGTAGCTCCGCCTCCACCACCTTTTCATGACCGAGATCTGGCACTGTCACAGGAGGGGGAGAGTATGCTGCAATCTTCTTTTGAAAAGCTTCTGCCAAAAAAGCCGCCCCCTCAGATGAGACAGTTATTAAAGATACTAGAGGAGCCTCCTCTAGTATCTTTAATAACTTTCTCCTGAGGCGGCGGCCATTTTTGGAGTGACATTTACAATAGAAGCTTGCAGCGTCTTCTCCTTCTCCTTTGACAGTGCCAGAAGAACGCGGTGATGAAAAGTGGGCGGAGCACTGCAGCGGGCGGATAGCGGCAGGAGCGGCCCGGGCCCTCTCCTTAGGGCTGTAACACACACTCCGGTTTTTCCCGGATGGCAAAAAGCCGGACAAACTTTGTCCGGCTTTTTGCCATCCGGGAGAAACCGGCAGAGTCTGTCACACAGGACGGCTTTGAGCTGTGTGTGATGCTGTGCGCATGCGCAGCATCAGACACGGCTTCAGAAAAAACCGTTGTGTGTGAAAGCTCCCCTTCACACACATGGTTTGCTGGCTCCAAAGACGGCCCGGCGGCCGCCCGGCCCCCAGACCTTCCAGTGGTGAGACCCGGCTGCAACACGGCAGCCGGGCCGGGGCCGTGCAGTGTGAAGGGACCCTAGCCCTCACACTGTTAACTACAATGCCGGCACGGGAAAAAGCCGTCCGGCTTTTTCCCGGCCGGCAAAAGCCGGGTAGTGTGTTTCAGCACTTACTGTCAGAGAGGCCGGGCCCGGGACATCTGTACCCGCAGCACCCCCATGATGGTGGGCCTGCTCGGCAGCTCCGCCCGACAGTACACTGCAGCGCAGCTTCTCTCTCCACCAGATCACCTCAGCCCACTCAGATGAGGCTCAAAGACAGCTGTCATCAGTGGAACTCCAGCAGTGTGGTCCAGGTTCCTACCGGGGCCCCGTCAAAACTCCTAAATGGTCAGTGTGGGCTCCTATATATAACGTCTGCCCAAGTGAACGGATGCTTCAGTCTGTGTCAGCGTGTGTCGGCAGACCCACTTGCTGCTGGCTCTTCTCCCCAGACACTGTCCTTGTGCCTGCCACTGTCACCAATGTTAAACAATGTTGGCAAATATGTTTATAGATATGTGGCTGGCAGACCTAATGAAACACACAGGGCTGCATACAGAATAACATGTATAAAGAGTACTAGTGTGCAGTGTAACACATATAAGGAGAACTACTGTGTGGCAAAATGTGTATGAGGGATACTACTGTGTGGCGGAATATGTCTAAGGAGGACTACTGTGTTGCATAACATGTGTATAAGGAGTACTGCTGTCTGGTATAACATGTATAAGGAGTACTACTGTGTGGCGTAATGTGTATGAGGGGTTTTACTGTGTTGCATAATGTGTATTAAGAGCACTATTATGTAGCATAATGTGTATAAGGAGTACCTCTGTGTGGCATAACGTGTATAATTGGTAATACTGTGTGACGTGTATAAGGAGTGCTACTGTGGCGTAACGTATATAATGAGTACTACTATGTTGCGTAACATGTATACGGAGTACTACTGTGTGGTATAATGTGTATAAAGAGTACTACTGTGTGGCATAATGTGTATGAGTGGTATTACTGTGTTGCATAACATGTATTAAAAGTAGAGATGTGCACCGGAAATGTTTCGGGTTTTGTGTTTTGGTATTGGATTCAGTTCCGCAGCCGTGTTTTGGATTCGGACGCGTTTTGGCAAAACCTCCCTGAAATTTTTTTGTCGGATTCGGGTGTGTTTTGGATTCGGGTGTTTTTTTTCAAAAACCCCTCAAAAACAGCTTAAATCATAGAATTTGGGGGTAATTTTGATCCTATAGTATTATTATTAACCTCAATAACCACAATTTCTACTCATTTCCAGTCTATTCTGAACACCTCACAATGCTATTTTTAGTCCTAAAATTTGCACCGAGGTCGCTGGATGACTAAGCAAAGCGACCCAAGAGTGCGGCACAAACACCTGGCCCATCTAGGAGTGGCACTGCAGTGTTAGATAGGATGGCACTTAAAAAAATTGGCCCCAAACAACACATGATGCAAAGAAAAAAGAAAAAGAGGTGCACTGTGGTCGCTGGACGGCTAAGCTAAGCGACACAAACACCTCAATATCACAGGAATAATTTGTTCTAATCAATGGTATTATTGATCCAAATCACTGGAAGAAAATGACAAAATCACTGGAATTATTCGTAAACATTTGTAGAAAGTCGCTGCTTTCTGATTACAGAAATGCTCAGATATTCCTGCGAATCCACAATCCCTTCCCAGAGGAAAAAGAAATTGAGAAACCGTTGTTTGAGAACGTTTGTTCTCTTTCCCTTACAAAGTTACAAACCACTTTCCAAGAAGACTGACTTTTTGGGATTATGGAGACATAATGTTTTTGAATATAAATCCTAAAGCAGGTGGTGTATTAGTGCAAAAGAGTGCAAGAGACCAGCCATGCAGTTTCTGAAATATTATGACAAAATGTTACTGTATTTCATAAGCACTCATTCCTAACTCTGCTAAGTACTGTTTGGTATACTGTATCTGGCTTCCATGAGGTAGTTGTCCATTATTTCAGGTTCCATTGACCTTTTTGAAAGCGGTAGAAGTTATCGATTCTTTTTTTTTATTTTTATTTCCCCCTATTTTTAATTTTCTCCTGCATAGCCCAGTAAAATGTTGCAATGTTAAGTATTGACTTGTGCCTTCTGGGGGTCCACTTCTACACCAAACCCAGCCAAATCTAATCCTAGCCCTCTGTTCCACGTTCTCTATGTACCCCATCTGTGTCACCCATGTCTGTCTACCCCTCCCCTTTAGATTGTAAACTCTCACGAGCAGGGTCCTCTTCCCTCATGTGCTTATCCTTTGTCTTACTTTAATAATTTTCAACTGTACCACATCCAGCAGTCTTCTGCCACCTGATACTTATTCCAGTGTCATCTGTTGATGTAACTATGTTTATTTACCCTGTACTTGTCCTATACTGTCATCAACTGTAAGTTGTTGATTTCCTGTTTGATTATTTATGTACTCTGTAATTGGGCGCTGCAGAACCCTTGTGGCGCCATATAAATAAAGGATAATAATAATAATAATAATAATAATATAGGGTGTATAATCCCCAGGTGTATCTCACACATCGCTCAGTACAGTATATAGGGTGTATAATCCCCAGGTGTATCTCACACATCACACAGTACAGTATATAGGGTGTATAATCCCCAGGTGTATCTCACACATCACTCAGTACAGTATATAGGGTGTATAATCCCCAGGTGTATCTCACACATCACACAGTACAGTATATAGGGTGTATAATCCCCACGTGTATCTCACACATCGCTCAGTACAGATTACAGGATGTATAATTACCAGGTGTATAACACACATCGCACAGTACAGTATATAGGGTGTATAATCCCCTGGTGTATCTCACAAATCGCTCAGTACAGATTACAGGATGTATAATCACCAGGTGTATAACACACATCGCACAGTACAGTATATAGGGTGTATAATCCCAAGGTGTATCTCACACATCGCTCAGTACAGTATACAGGGTGTATAATCACCAGGTGTATCACAAATGTTGCACAGTACAGTATACAGGGTGTATAATTCCCAGGTGTATCTCACACATCGCTCAGTACAGATTACATGATGTATAAAATCACCAGGTGTATAACACACATCGCACAGTACAGTATAGGGTGTATAATCCCCAGGTGCATCTCACACATCGCTCAGTACAGATTACAGGATGTATAATCACCAGGTGTATAACACACATCGCGCAGTACAGTATACACACTGGTCACAACAATGCAGCAGATATTGAGCACTGATCAGGATACTAGAAGTGACACAGAGCTGCAAGATACAGCAATGGCCTACTGTACTGTACTATATGTATACTGCTGGTCACCAAAATGCTTCACTGTCCTACTATATACTGCTCACAATAATGCAGCAAAGATATAGTATACTTGACACAGAGCTGCAAGATACAGCAATGGCCTACTGTACTGTACTATATATGTATACTGCTGGTCACCAAAATGCTTCACTGTCCTACTATATACTGCTCACAATAATGCAGCAAAGATATAGTATACTTGACACAGAGCTGCAAGATACAGCAATGGCCTACTGTACTGTACTATATATGTATACTGCTGGTCACCAAAATGCTGCACTGTCCTACTATATACTGCTCACAATAATGCAGCACAGAGATAGTATACTTGACACAGAGCTGAGCACAGATATTTACAGCACACTGAGCACAGATATGGAGCGTTTTCAGACAGAGAACGTAGATATTTTCAGCACACTGAGCACAGATATTTTCAGCACACTGAGCACAAATATTTGCAGCACACTGAGCACAGATTATGGAGCTTTTCAGGGAGAGAACGCAGCCACATCCTCTCCGTTCAATCTCCAATGCACGAGTGAAAATGGCGGCGACGCGCGGCTCTTTATATAGAATACAAATCTCGCGAGAATCCAACAGCGGGATGATGACGTTCGGGCGCGTTTGGGTTGACCGAGCAAGGTATAATTATACATGTATAATAAGGAGTGCTACTGTGTGGCATAATATGTATAAGGAGTACTACAGTACCACTGTATGGTGATTCATGAATAAGGGACTCTTGTGTGGAGTAATGTGAATAAGGGTCTCTACTGTGCAATGTAATATGAATAAGGTTACGCTACTGTGTGGCGTAATTTGAATTGGGAATACTAATGTGTGGCCACGCCCCTTCTCAATGAGTTCACATCCAATTTTTGGGCGTGTGTCCCTATTTAAAAACTGTGATGGGACCCAAAGTGTATTGTTGCACCTGGCTAGTTCCGCCACTGAGCAGACATACACATCTAAGCTAAAACTACTACTTCTACTACTACTACACATACAGGGAGTTATTCAATATTGGACACAAGGCCCTTTTTTTTAATGCAATCTTTTTTTATTAAGCAACGGAGAAAAAGAGCAGCAAGATTAATACAGAAGAAAAAATATTTCCAGGTCATACAATCATAAACAATGTATGGGCACGTCACTGCCGAGTGGGAGCGGCCTCTGGCCACTCCCAGTGGGTGCCTATTGCGCATCGCAGTGCGATATATCGCATGTGTTTTTATAAACACATGCGATCGCACTGCGATGCGATAAATATTAAGTGCAGCACATACTATAATGAGACGCGATATTTGAGCAGCGTGCTCGCACATCGCGTCGCATGGTACCTTAAATGTGCATACAATCCTTTGATTTCTCTCGCAGATGCGGTCGAAATCGAAGGATTGTATGCCATATCTCACAAGTGTATGGGCTACATAAGAAAAAGAGAGAATCAGAAGAGATCGAAGAAAAAACAATATGTAGGATTGTCTTCAAGAACACATAGGCTGGGAATTCATATGGGAACCTAGTTGAGTCAGGTAGTCCTGCGATCCTTTAAATTTCAACCATGCATGCCACGTAGCAACATAGGAAGAAGAGGGGAAGTTTAGCGAGGATGTGAGTTTCTCCATAGACATGTACAAATCAATTCTCCAAAACCACTGAGAGAGTAGGGGACAGGTGGTGGACCTCCAAAAACAAGGTATCACCACTCTGGCTGCATTCATAAGATGTCGAAGCAGTAATAAAGCGGCAATGGATTATTAAAATCACTCAAGCAGATTTGATATAAGTTAGAAATCAAGTGGGTTGGGCTCCAACCTCCTCTACGATTAGGTAAAGAAGAGGCATAATGTCTAATCTGAAGGGAGAGCCAAAGTGAACTTGACGGTAGCTCAAGAGCATCATGGAGATCAGTAAAAGGCCGTATCCCTGAGTCATCAGTCAGTTGGCTTAGGTAAATCACATCATCAGGAGACCATTTCAATTGACTATGCATAGTGAGACCTGGAGTAAATTCTGGGTTGTGCGTCAGAGGAGTTAGCAGTGAGACTCCAGCATTAAAATAGGGGAGATGTCTAAGCTTCCTTCAACATTTAATAGTAGAGTCTAGTGTCGGATGACAAAGAATAGGAATCTTTTGAAGCCATGGAATGACCAAAGGCGAGAGCTTAACCGAATGGCTTTCAATTGCAGGCCATTGTTTTGTTGTGGACCGCCGAGATATCTTCACTATTCTAGAAACGTGAACTTGTGATAATAACTAAGGAAATATGGGAGTTGGAGACCTTCCTTGGTACGGCTCTGAATAAATACCTTCTGTGCCAGTTTTGGCCTTCCACCACTCCAAACGAATTGACCTACCAGGCCCTGAAGTTCCCGTAAAAAGACTGGAGGGATGGAGATAGGGAGCGCTTGGAATAGGTAGAGAACTTTAGGTAAAATTTTCATTTTTACTGTGTTTATTCTACCAATCCAAGATAATCGCAGGGTCATTCACTTCTGGAAATCAGTTTTAAATTTTATTATAAGAGGGGAAAAGTTAAGCTGGAAAAGATTGCAGTTATTACTGGATAAGGTGATCCCTAAATATTTAAACAAGGCCCTTTTTTAAGTATAAAAAGGAAATTTATGGTAAGAACTTACCTTTGTTAAATCTCTTTCTGCGAGGTACACTGGATTCCACGGAGAATAACATTGGGGTGTAGAGTTAAATCTTGATCCGAGGCACCAACAGGCTAAAAGCTTTGACTGTTCCCAGGATTCATAGCGCCGCCTCCTCTATATCCCCGGCGGAGGAGAGCCGTCATGACAGCCATGACCTTGGTGAAAATTCGTGGAGTCGTGGTCAGACCAAAAGGCGAGGCCTGGAATTTAAAATGTAGGTTGCCAATAGCAAACCTCGGGTATTGCTGATGCCACACGGCAATAGGAATATGTAGGTAAACATCCTGTATGTCCAGGGATACCATATAGTCCTTGGGCTCCAAAGCCAGAACAATGGAGCGAAGCGATTTCCATACGGAATTTGGAAACTTTCACAAATTTGTTTAAAGACTTGAGGTTGAGAATGGGCCGAGAGGACCCATTCGGTTTTGGGACTAGGAACAGCACTCTCTGAGCCAGAGGCACCGGCATTATCACTTCCGTATCCAGGAGAGATTGTACCACCAAATGGAGAGATTTTGCTTTTACCTGATCCGAAGGGATGTTTGTTGAGCAAAACTGGCGAGTGGGACGTTTCTTGAAAGAGATGGCGTATCCGTGAGTGACGACTTCCCTTACCTAGGCGTCCAAAGTGGTCTGTAACCACACCTGGGCAAACCGTATAAGTCGGCCTCCCACCCTGGGATCCCCCAGGGGAAGGCCCGCCCCGTCATGCAGCAGGCTTGTCTGTTTTGGAAGCAGGCTGACGGTCAGCCCAGGCACGTTTAGGTTTGGGCTTTAGGGGATTTGGAAGTGCAAGCCTGTTTCGGGTACGCCTGACCCTTTGCCACCCCCTAACCCCTGGAGAGGTTCTTATGAGGGGGACCTGCTCAGGGCCAGAGAAATGGATACTTAGCAACAGTGCCGTAACTAGACATTTTAGCACTGTGTGCAAGAAACGGCATTGGAGCCCCACCCCTGCATGCAAAACAGGGGCAGTGCGCGCCGTAGGCGCACGCAAAAATACATAGGGGCGTGGCATTGTGGGAAAGGGGTGTGGCCACAAAATAATACCAATTCATAAAACGGTGCACAGTAGTCTCCATTATTCAAATTACGCCGCACAGTAGCACCACTACACCAGGTAGAGACCCTTTTACACCTTACGGCGGACAGATTCCCCTTTTTACACATTACGGCAGACAGCGTCCCCTTTTTACACATTACGGCAGACAGCGTCCTCTTTTTACACATTACGGCAGACAGCGTGCCCTTGTTACACATTACGGCAGACAGCGTCCTCTTTTTACACATTACAGCAGACAGCGTGCCCTTGTTACACATTACGGCAGACAGCGTCCCCTTTTTACACATTACGGCAGACAGCGTGCCCTTGTTACACATTACGGCAGACAGCGTCCTCTTTTTACACACTACAGCAGACAGCGTGCCCTTGTTACACATTACGGCAGACAGCGTCCCCTTTTTACACATTACGGCAGACAGCGTGCCCTTGTTACACATTACGGCAGACAGCGTGCCCTTTTTACACATTACGGCAGCCAGCGTCCCCTTTTTACACATTACGGCAGGCAGATTCCCCCTTTTTACACATTACGGCAGACAGTCCCCCTTTTTGGAAAGAAAGAAAGAAAGAAAGTGTTAGGATCTCCTGCTCTGTGCTGCCACGTCGCCATGGCAACCGGGAGGCAAGTGTTAGCGAAGTAACCTGAGCGCAGCTGATACTCCGGTCCGGGTTTTTACTGTGTAGTGGTTACAGGCTCTGTGCACGGCAGGGAATCCGGCGCTGGTTTTGTGCTCACAGTCTGTGAGGTCTGAGTGGGGCGTGGACAGCACCTGCTATATAAACCATCCTCTCAGGCTAGGCAAATGCTGCTGAATCTTTGTTTGTTAGTCAGTTCCAGAGAGTTAGCTAGTACTGTGTGACTTTGTATTTACTTGTTGCTTACTGCGAATAGGCCTTGGGATTCGGTACTTCATTCTGCCAATCCGGACCTAGCAGTAAGACTGGAGTCAGTTGTTTGACCTGCTGGGGTTCTTTTGCTATTCTGTGAACCCAGCAGGTTTGTGGCTGTACTCTCAGACCTGCTTGCTTAATCCTCCCTCACTGTGCAGGGCGTCCAGGTGTCAGTTTAGTGGCAGTAAGCTGAACCTGTGCCCTGCAAGTGGGGGTTAGGATTGTGGATACTCTCCTTGTGTCTATATTTCTATCTCTGACCAAGGAGTTTATTCCCACACCCGTTGGTAACCCTTTGGGGGGTTTTCTGTTGCTCTTAGCAACATCATTTCAGGTGCTCCACATGTTAAATCACTACACCTCGCTTCATTGTCCGCTCTATTCCATCTGAGCATTCCTGACACTAGGGAGACACCCAATTCCTGAGCCTTTGGGCTTCTCCGTTCACTTTGTGTTTATTAGTTATTCCATCACCTCCTGTGTATGTTATGTTATACTGTCTGTGAGTTCGTTTGCTTCGCTTCCCTCTCTGTTCATACACCGGTATACTCCTGTTAGCACTGGTAGAGATGAGCGGGTTCGGTTCCTCGGAATCCGAACCCGCCCGAACTTCAGCTTTTTTTACACGGATCCGAGCGACTCGGATCTTCCCGCCTTGCTCGGTTAACCCGAGCGCGCCCGAACGTCATCATGACGCTGTCGGATTCTCGCGAGGCTCGGATTCTATCGCGAGACTCGGATTCTATATAAGGAGCCGCGCGTCGCCGCCATTTTCACACGTGCATTGAGATTGATAGGGAGAGGACGTGGCTGGCGTCCTCTCCATTTAGATTATAAGAGAGAGAGATTTACTGGAGCTTAGGACTAGGAGGAGTACTGTAGAAGTGTAGAGAGTGCAGAGAGTTTACTAGTGAGTGACCACCAGACAGTGCAGTTTATTTAATATATCCGTTCTCTGCCTGAAAAAAGCGATACACACAGTGACTCAGTCACATACCATATCTGTGTGCACTGCTCAGGCTCAGCCCAGTGTGCTGCATCATCTATATATATTATATATCTGTCTGACTGCTCAGCTCACACAGCTTATAATTGTGGGGGAGACTGGGGAGCACTGCAGTGCCAGTTATAGGTTATAGCAGGAGCCAGGAGTACATAATATTATATAGTGAGTGACCACCAGACAGTGCAGTTTATTTAATATATCCGTTCTCTGCCTGAAAAAAGCGATACACACAGTGACTCAGTCACATACCATATCTGTGTGCACTGCTCAGGCTCAGCCCAGTGTGCTGCATCATCTATATATATTATATATCTGTCTGACTGCTCAGCTCACACAGCTTATAATTGTGGGGGAGACTGGGGAGCACTGCAGTGCCAGTTATAGGTTATAGCAGGAGCCAGGAGTACATAATATTATATTAAAATTAAACAGTGCACACTTTTGCTGCAGGAGTGCCACTGCCAGTGTGACTGACCAGTGACCTGACCACACTGACCACCAGTATAGTTAGTAGTATACTTATATTGTGATTGCCTGAAAAAGTTAAACACTCGTCGTGTGACTTCACTTGTGTGTTGTTGTTTTTTTTATTCTATAAAAATAAAACTCATTCTGCTGACAGACAGTGTCCAGCAGGTCCGTCATTATATAATATATAATATATACCTGTCCGGCTGCAGTAGTGATATATATATATTTTTTATATCATTTATCATCCAGTCGCAGCAGACACAGTACGGTAGTTCACGGCTGTGGCTACCTCTGTGTCTGCACTCGGCAGGCAGTCCGTCCATAATTGTATACCACCTAACCGTGGTTTTTTTTTCTTCTTTATACATACATACTACTACGACATCTCTTTATCAACCAGTCTATATTAGCAGCAGACACAGTACAGTACGGTAGTTCACGGCTGTGGCTACCTCTGTGTCTGCACTCGGCAGGCAGTCCGTCCATAATTGTATACCACCTAACCGTGGTTTTTTTTTCTTTCTTCTTTATACATACATAGTTACATAGACATCTCTTTATCAACCAGTCTATATTAGCAGCAGACACAGTACAGTACGGTAGTTCACGGCTGTGGCTACCTCTGTGTCTGCACTCGGCAGGCAGTCCGTCCATAATTGTATACCACCTAACCGTGGTTTTTTTTTCTTTCTTCTTTATACATACATAGTTACATAGACATCTCTTTATCAACCAGTCTATATTAGCAGCAGACACAGTACAGTACGGTAGTTCACGGCTGTGGCTACCTCTGTGTCTGCACTCGGCAGGCAGTCCGTCCATAATTGTATACCACCTAACCGTGGTTTTTTTTTCTTTCTTCTTTATACATACATAGTTACATAGACATCTCTTTATCAACCAGTCTATATTAGCAGCAGACACAGTACAGTACGGTAGTTCACGGCTGTGGCTACCTCTGTGTCTGCACTCGGCAGGCAGTCCGTCCATAATTGTATACCACCTAACCGTGGTTTTTTTTTCTTTCTTCTTTATACATACATAGTTACATAGACATCTCTTTATCAACCAGTCTATATTAGCAGCAGACACAGTACAGTACGGTAGTTCACGGCTGTGGCTACCTCTGTGTCTGCACTCGGCAGGCAGTCCGTCCATAATTGTATACCACCTAACCGTGGTTTTTTTTTCTTTCTTCTTTATACATACATAGTTACATAGACATCTCTTTATCAACCAGTCTATATTAGCAGCAGACACAGTACAGTACGGTAGTTCACGGCTGTGGCTACCTCTGTGTCTGCACTCGGCAGGCAGTCCGTCCATAATTGTATACCACCTAACCGTGGTTTTTTTTTCTTTCTTCTTTATACATACATAGTTACATAGACATCTCTTTATCAACCAGTCTATATTAGCAGCAGACACAGTACAGTACGGTAGTTCACGGCTGTGGCTACCTCTGTGTCTGCACTCGGCAGGCAGTCCGTCCATAATTGTATACCACCTAACCGTGGTTTTTTTTTCTTTCTTCTTTATACATACATAGTTACATAGACATCTCTTTATCAACCAGTCTATATTAGCAGCAGACACAGTACAGTACGGTAGTTCACGGCTGTGGCTACCTCTGTGTCTGCACTCGGCAGGCAGTCCGTCCATAATTGTATACCACCTAACCGTGGTTTTTTTTTCTTCTTTATACATACATACTACTACGACATCTCTTTATCAACCAGTCTATATTAGCAGCAGACACAGTACAGTACGGTAGTTCACGGCTGTGGCTACCTCTGTGTCTGCACTCGGCAGGCAGTCCGTCCATAATTGTATACCACCTAACCGTGGTTTTTTTTTCTTTCTTCTTTATACATACATAGTTACATAGACATCTCTTTATCAACCAGTCTATATTAGCAGCAGACACAGTACAGTACGGTAGTTCACGGCTGTGGCTACCTCTGTGTCTGCACTCGGCAGGCAGTCCGTCCATAATTGTATACCACCTAACCGTGGTTTTTTTTTCTTTCTTCTTTATACATACATAGTTACATAGACATCTCTTTATCAACCAGTCTATATTAGCAGCAGACACAGTACAGTACGGTAGTTCACGGCTGTGGCTACCTCTGTGTCTGCACTCGGCAGGCAGTCCGTCCATAATTGTATACCACCTAACCGTGGTTTTTTTTTCTTTCTTCTTTATACATACATAGTTACATAGACATCTCTTTATCAACCAGTCTATATTAGCAGCAGACACAGTACAGTACGGTAGTTCACGGCTGTGGCTACCTCTGTGTCTGCACTCGGCAGGCAGTCCGTCCATAATTGTATACCACCTAACCGTGGTTTTTTTTTCTTTCTTCTTTATACATACATAGTTACATAGACATCTCTTTATCAACCAGTCTATATTAGCAGCAGACACAGTACAGTACGGTAGTTCACGGCTGTGGCTACCTCTGTGTCTGCACTCGGCAGGCAGTCCGTCCATAATTGTATACCACCTAACCGTGGTTTTTTTTTCTTTCTTCTTTATACATACATAGTTACATAGACATCTCTTTATCAACCAGTCTATATTAGCAGCAGACACAGTACAGTACGGTAGTTCACGGCTGTGGCTACCTCTGTGTCTGCACTCGGCAGGCAGTCCATAATTGTATACTAGTATCCATCTCCATTGTTTACCTGAGGTGCCTTTTAGTTGTGCCTATTAAAATATGGAGAACAAAAATGTTGAGGTTCCAAAATTAGGGAAAGATCAAGATCCACTTCCACCTCGTGCTGAAGCTGCTGCCACTAGTCATGGCCGAGACGATGAAATGCCAGCAACGTCGTCTGCCAAGGCCGATGCCCAATGTCATAGTACAGAGCATGTCAAATCCAAAACACCAAATATCAGTAAAAAAAGGACTCCAAAACCTAAAATAAAATTGTCGGAGGAGAAGCGTAAACTTGCCAATATGCCATTTACCACACGGAGTGGCAAGGAATGGCTGAGGCCCTGGCCTATGTTCATGGCTAGTGGTTCAGCTTCACATGAGGATGGAAGCACTCAGCCTCTCGCTAGAAAACTGAAAAGACTCAAGCTGGCAAAAGCACCGCAAAGAACTGTGCGTTCTTCGAAATCCCAAATCCACAAGGAGAGTCCAATTGTGTCGGTTGCGATGCCTGACCTTCCCAACACTGGACGTGAAGAGCATGCGCCTTCCACCATTTGCACGCCCCCTGCAAGTGCTGGAAGGAGCACCCGCAGTCCAGTTCCTGATAGTCAGATTGAAGATGAAGATGTTGAAGTACACCAGGATGAGGAGGATATGGGTGTTGCTGGCGCTGGGGAGGAAATTGACCAGGAGGATTCTGATGGTGAGGTGGTTTGTTTAAGTCAGGCACCCGGGGAGACACCTGTTGTCCGTGGGAGGAATATGGCCGTTGACATGCCTGGTGAAAATACCAAAAAAATCAGCTCTTTAGTGTGGAGGTATTTCAACAGAAAAGCGGACAACAGGTGTCAAGCCGTGTGTTGCCTTTGTCAAGCTGTAATAAGTAGGGGTAAGGACGTTAACCACCTCGGAACATCCTCCCTTATACGTCACCTGCAGCGCATTCATAATAAGTCAGTGACAAGTTCAAAAACTTTGGGCGACAGCGGAAGCAGTCCACTGACCAGTAAATCCCTTCCTCTTGTAACCAAGCTCACGCAAACCACCCCACCAACTCCCTCAGTGTCAATTTCCTCCTTCCCCAGGAATGCCAATAGTCCTGCAGGCCATGTCACTGGCAATTCTGACGAGTCCTCTCCTGCCTGGGATTCCTCCGATGCATCCTTGCGTGTAACGCCTACTGCTGCTGGCGCTGCTGTTGTTGCTGCTGGGAGTCGATGGTCATCCCAGAGGGGAAGTCGTAAGCCCACTTGTACTACTTCCAGTAAGCAATTGACTGTCCAACAGTCCTTTGCGAGGAAGATGAAATATCACAGCAGTCATCCTGCTGCAAAGCGGATAACTGAGGCCTTGACAACTATGTTGGTGTTAGACGTGCGTCCGGTATCCGCCGTTAGTTCACAGGGAACTAGACAATTTATTGAGGCAGTGTGCCCCCGTTACCAAATACCATCTAGGTTCCACTTCTCTAGGCAGGCGATACCGAGAATGTACACGGACGTCAGAAAAAGACTCACCAGTGTCCTAAAAAATGCAGTTGTACCCAATGTCCACTTAACCACGGACATGTGGACAAGTGGAGCAGGGCAGGGTCAGGACTATATGACTGTGACAGCCCACTGGGTAGATGTATGGACTCCCGCCGCAAGAACAGCAGCGGCGGCACCAGTAGCAGCATCTCGCAAATGCCAACTCTTTCCTAGGCAGGCTACGCTTTGTATCACCGCTTTCCAGAATACGCACACAGCTGAAAACCTCTTACGGCAACTGAGGAAGATCATCGCGGAATGGCTTACCCCAATTGGACTCTCCTGTGGATTTGTGGCATCGGACAACGCCAGCAATATTGTGTGTGCATTAAATATGGGCAAATTCCAGCACGTCCCATGTTTTGCACATACCTTGAATTTGGTGGTGCAGAATTTTTTTAAAAACGACAGGGGCGTGCAAGAGATGCTGTCGGTGGCCAGAAGAATTGCGGGACACTTTCGGCGTACAGGCACCACGTACAGAAGACTGGAGCACCACCAAAAACTACTGAACCTGCCCTGCCATCATCTGAAGCAAGAAGTGGTAACGAGGTGGAATTCAACCCTCTATATGCTTCAGAGGTTGGAGGAGCAGCAAAAGGCCATTCAAGCCTATACAATTGAGCACGATATAGTAGGTGGAATGCACCTGTCTCAAGCGCAGTGGAGAATGATTTCAACGTTGTGCAAGGTTCTGATGCCCTTTGAACTTGCCACACGTGAAGTCAGTTCAGACACTGCCAGCCTGAGTCAGGTCATTCCCCTCATCAGGCTTTTGCAGAAGAAGCTGGAGACATTGAAGGAGGAGCTAACACGGAGCGATTCCGCTAGGCATGTGGGACTTGTGGATGGAGCCCTTAATTCGCTTAACAAGGATTCACGGGTGGTCAATCTGTTGAAATCAGAGCACTACATTTTGGCCACCGTGCTCGATCCTAGATTTAAAGCCTACCTTGGATCTCTCTTTCCGGCAGACACAAGTCTGCTGGGGTTGAAAGACCTGCTGGTGACAAAATTGTCAAGTCAAGCGGAACGCGACCTGTCAACATCTCCTCCTTCACATTCTCCCGCAACTGGGGGTGCGAGGAAAAGGCTCAGAATTCCGAGCCCACCCGCTGGCGGTGATGCAGGGCAGTCTGGAGCGACTGCTGATGCTGACATCTGGTCCGGACTGAAGGACCTGACAACGATTACGGACATGTCGTCTACTGTCACTGCATATGATTCTCTCAACATTGATAGAATGGTGGAGGATTATATGAGTGACCGCATCCAAGTAGGCACGTCACACAGTCCGTACTTATACTGGCAGGAAAAAGAGGCAATTTGGAGGCCCTTGCACAAACTGGCTTTATTCTACCTAAGTTGCCCTCCCACAAGTGTGTACTCCGAAAGAGTGTTTAGTGCCGCCGCTCACCTTGTCAGCAATCGGCGTACGAGGTTACATCCAGAAAATGTGGAGAAGATGATGTTCATTAAAATGAATTATAATCAATTCCTCCGCGGAGACATTGACCAGCAGCAATTGCCTCCACAAAGTACACAGGGAGCTGAGATGGTGGATTCCAGTGGGGACGAATTGATAATCTGTGAGGAGGGGGATGTACACGGTGATATATCGGAGGGTGATGATGAGGTGGACATCTTGCCTCTGTAGAGCCAGTTTGTGCAAGGAGAGATTAATTGCTTCTTTTTTGGGGGGGGTCCAAACCAACCCGTCATATCAGTCACAGTCGTGTGGCAGACCCTGTCACTGAAATGATGGGTTGGTTAAAGTGTGCATGTCCTGTTTTGTTTATACAACATAAGGGTGGGTGGGAGGGCCCAAGGACAATTCCATCTTGCACCTCTTTTTTCTTTTCTTTTTCTTTGCATCATGTGCTGATTGGGGAGGGTTTTTTGGAAGGGACATCCTGCGTGACACTGCAGTGCCACTCCTAAATGGGCCCGGTGTTTGTGTCGGCCACTAGGGTCGCTAATCTTACTCACACAGTCAGCTACCTCATTGCGCCTCTTTTTTTCTTTGCGTCATGTGCTGTTTGGGGAGGGTTTTTTGGAAGGGACATCCTGCGTGACACTGCAGTGCCACTCCTAGATGGGCCCGGTGTTTGTGTCGGCCACTAGGGTCGCTAATCTTACTCACACAGCTACCTCATTGCGCCTCTTTTTTTCTTTGCGTCATGTGCTGTTTGGGGAGTGTTTTTTGGAAGGGACATCCTGCGTGACACTGCAGTGCCACTCCTAGATGGGCCCGGTGTTTGTGTCGGCCACTAGGGTCGCTTATCTTACTCACACAGCGACCTCGGTGCAAATTTTAGGACTAAAAATAATATTGTGAGGTGTGAGGTATTCAGAATAGACTGAAAATGAGTGTAAATTATGGTTTTTGAGGTTAATAATACTTTGGGATCAAAATGACCCCCAAATTCTATGATTTAAGCTGTTTTTTAGTGTTTTTTGAAAAAAACACCCGAATCCAAAACACACCCGAATCCGACAAAAAAAATTCGGTGAGGTTTTGCCAAAACGCGTTCGAACCCAAAACACGGCCGCGGAACCGAACCCAAAACCAAAACACAAAACCCGAAAAATTTCAGGCGCTCATCTCTAAGCACTGGTGTGTGTAACATATTCAGCAGCCCTACTCCTGTTGAAATTTTGTGGGAATATGGAGCATACCCCTCAAAATACTTTGCAACAGGTGGTCGATCAGGTGCAGGTCCTGACTCGACAATTTAATGAGATGTCCATTAAAATGAACACCCTGCATGCCGCTAGCGGAGCTCCCGCAGCAGCAGCGGCAAGTTCAGGGGTTAAGGAGCCGAAAGTAAATCTCCCGAATCGTTTTTCTGGAGATCGCTCGCAGTTCTTTTGTTTCAAGGAGAGCTGTAAGTTATATTTCAGGCTTAAGCCCCAGTCTTCTGGGTCGGAGATTCAGCGGGTGGGCATGGTGATTTCCTTGCTACAAGGAGACCCACAGGTCTGGGCATATGGGTCACAGCCTGACTGTCCGTCGCTTAAAAGTGTTGATGCTTTTTTTACGGCACTGGGCATTTTGTATGATGACCCTAACAAGATGGCGTCAGCCGAGGCTCTGATTACGGTTCTTAAGCAAGGGCGACGGCCAGCTAAGGTTTATAGTACAGAGTTTCGGAGGTTGGCTCATGATACCCAGTGGAATGACCCAGCCCTGAGAAACCAGTACCGAAGGGGCCTTTCTGACCAGATAAAGGACCAACTGGTACAATATCCCTCGCCTGATAGCTTAGATCAGCTCATGCAGTTATCCATCCGGGTGGATAGACGGCTGAGAGAGCGTAGGCTTGAAAGGGAGACCGCAGTTCCCTTTTTTCCCAAGGGAACCTCAGACTCTGAGGAATATTTCGAGGAGCCTATGCAGATTGGGGCTACCCGCCTCTCCTCGCGTGAGAAGACGCGGAGGAGACAGCAGGGTTTGTGTTTGTACTGTGGGAATAAAGGTCATGTTGTAGTATCATGCCCAGAAAAACCGGAAAACTTCAGGGCCTGAGGGTGATGGGAAATATCCTGTCAGCCCAGAAGTCAGAATTTCCCAAAAAGACTTTTCTCATTCCGGTGACTTTGGAGATCCTCGGTCAAACTGTCAAGACTGAGGCCTTTGTTGACAGTGGGGCCAATGGGGTTTTCATGGACCGTCAATTCGCCCTGGAACACTCTGTTCCCTCAGTACCTTTGGCATCAGAGATTGAGATCTGTGGGTTAAACGGGGAACCATTGTCCCAGGGTAAAATTACCTCCTGCACCAGCCAAATTCCTTTGTTTATTGGAGCCACACACTCTGAAAAATTGTCTTTTTATGTGACTGTCTGTTCTTTTGCCCCATTGGTTTTGGGGTTACCCTGGTTAAGGGCTTATAATCCTCAATTTGACTGGGTCTCTAGGGAGATTCTTAGTTGGGGTAATGATTGTTTCAGGAGTTGCTTGAGCCTTCCAGTCAGGCTCTCGCAGCTAAGTTTGCCAGGATTGCCAGGATGTTATGCAGATTTTGCGGATGTGTTCTCCAAAAAAGTTGCGGAGGTACTACCTCCCCATCGCCCCTATGACTGTGCCATTGATTTGTTGCCGGATGCTAAGCTTCCCAAGAGCAGGTTGTACTCCCTGTCACGTCCTGAGACTCAGGCTATGGCAGAGTAAATTCAGGAGAACTTGGCTAAGGGATTTATCAGACCCTCACAGTCCCCAGTTGGGTCGGGGTTCTTCTTCGTGGGTAAAAAGGACGGTTCGTTGCGACCCTGCATCGACTTCAGGGAATTGAACCGTATTACGATTAAAAACTCGTACCCACTGCCTCTCATTTCGGTTTTGTTTGACCAGCTTCGTACTGCCACCATTTTTTCTAAGATTGACCTACGCGGTGCTTACAATCTAATCCGAATAAGAGAGGGGGATGAATGGAAGACTGCCTTTAATACCCACTCAGGGCATTATGAATATTTGGTGATGCCTTTTGGGCTCTCTAATGCCCCGGCAGTCTTCCAGGACTTCATGAACGATGTGCTCAGGGAATATTTGGATAGATTCTTAGTTGTATACTTAGATGACATCCTAATCTTCTCCCATTCCCTGGAGGAACATCGGAAGCATGTACGCTTAGTCCTCCAGAAACTCAGAGACCACCGGCTTGGGGCGAAGCTGGAGAAGTGCGAATTTGAAGTTCAGCAAATCGCATTTCTAGGATATATCATCTCCCCAGAAGGTTTCCAAATGGAGGGTTCCAAGGTACAGGCAGTCCTGGATTGGGTGCAGCCCACTAGTTTGAAGGCGCTTCAGCGTTTTCTGGGCTTTGCGAATTTTTATAGACGATTTATCGCTGGATTTTCGTCTATAGTGGCGCCCTTGGTGGCACTCACTAAGAAAGGGGCGGATGTTGCTCACTGGTCTTGTGAGGCCAAAGCGGCTTTTGCCCGTCTCAAAAGGGCATTTGTCTCGGCCAAGGTGCTGCGACACCCAGATCCAGAGCGTCCTTTTGTGGTAGAAGTGGATGCCTCTGAGATAGGTATTGGGGCAGTGCTCTCTCAGATGGGGGTGTCTGATAATCGCCTTCATCCCTGTGCTTACTTTTCCCGTAAATTTTCGTCTGCCGAGATGAATTATGATGTGGGTAACTGGGAATTGTTGGCTATAAAGGATGCACTCGGGGAGTGGAGACACTGGCTTGAGGGGGCTAAGTTTGTGGTCTCAATTCTCACCGACCATAAGAATCTGGCATATTTAGAGTCAGCGAAGCGGCTCAATGCCAGGCAGGCACGATGGGCTTTGTTTTTTGCTCGCTTTAATTTTTTGATAACATATCGCCCTGGGTCAAAAAACATCAAGGCTGATGCGCTCTCGCGGAGTTTTGCTCCAGTTCAAGAGACCACCGAGGAGCCATTGCCCATTGTGTCCCCATCATGTATTAAAGTGGGCATTACCCAGGATCTCTTGTCATTAGTCCTTAGAGCACAGGAGCAGGCTCCTCCTGACCTTCCGGTAGGTCTTTTGTTTGTGCCTCCTAGGTTAAGACAGCGAGTGTTCCTGGAATTAAATGCCAAGAGGTCGGCAGGGCATCCGGGTATTGCCAGAACTCGGGAGTTGCTGTCTAGGGCGGTGTGGTGGCCCTCGGTGGCTAGGGATGTGGATCAGTGGGTTCGGGCATGTGACGTTTGTGCCCGAAATAAAACTCCTAGAGGGGTTCCTGTCGGCCCATTACATCCACTCTCTATTCCGTCTAAGCCATGGACCCACATTTCCATGGATTTTGTGGTGGACTTGCCCAAATCCTCGGGGATGACAGCCATTTGGGTTGTCGTTGACAGGTTTTCGAAGATGGCGCATTTCGTTCCACTGGTTGGGTTGCCATCGGCCAGACGCCTGCCTGAGTTATTTATGCAGCATGTTGTGCGCCTCCACGGGTTGCCACTTGATGTGGTCTCTGACCGTGGATCCCAGTTTGTGGCCAAATTCTGGAGGGCATTTTGTTCTGATCTCCAGATTTCTGAGAGCTTGTCATCAGGCTACCATCCACAGTCTAATGGGCAGACTGAGAGGGTGAATCAGTCCTTGGAGCAGTTCCTCAGGTGTTATGTCTCCAAGTGTCATACTGACTGGGTTGCTCATCTGTCCATGGCGGAGTTTGCCTATAACAACGCGGCTCACTCTGCTACAGGGATCTCTCCCTTCCTTTGTGTGTATGGGCATCATCCTAAGGCCAATTCTTTTGACCCCCTGGATTCCACGCCTGGTGGCTCCTCTGTTGTTTCGGTCCTTAGGGGTATTTGGAGGAAAGTGAAGAAAGCCCTTGTGTCTGTCATTAGTGACCAAAAGGGTTTTTGATAAGCGGAGAAGACCCTGCAGCTTCAAATTAGGAGACTTCGTCTGGTTGTCCACCAAGAATTTGAAGTTGAGATAGCCATCTCATAAGTTAGGCCCCCGGTTCATCGGCCCTTATAAGATCACCAGGGTTATCAATCCGGTGGCATTTCAGTTAGATCTGCCCCGTTCATTGGGTATCAATAAAACATTTCATTGTTCCCTTTTAAAACTGGCGGTTAGTAATCCTTCTTCCAGTGGAAGACTTTCTCCTCTTCTGATACGGGGTCAGAGGGAGTTTGTGGTTGAAAGGGTTCTTGACTCCAAGATGGTTCGGGGTCGGCTGTCATTTTTGGTGCACTGGAAGGGGTATGGCCCGGAGGAGCGGTCGTGGGTGCGCAGTTGTGATCTTCATGCCCCCAGACTGATACGCTCTTTCTTCTCGCAGTTCCCCGATAAACCCGGTGGTAGGGGTTCTTTGACCCCTCGTCAGAGGGGGGGTACTGTTAGGATCTCCTGCTCTGTGCTGCCACGTCGCCATGGCAACCGGGAGGCAAGTGTTAGCGAAGTAACCTGAGCGCAGCTGATACTTCGGTCCGGGTTTTTACTGTGTAGTGGTTACAGGCTCTGTGCAGGGCAGGGAATCCGGCGCTGGTTTTGTGCTCACAGTCTGTGAGGTCTGAGTGGGGCGTGGACAGCACCTGCTATATAAACCATCCTCTCAGGCTAGGAAAATGCTGCTGAATCTTTGTTTGTTAGTCAGTTCCAGAGAGTTAGCTAGTACTGTGTGACTTTGTATTTACTTGTTGCTTACTGCGAATAGGCCTTGGGATTCGGTACTTCATTCTGCCAATCCGGACCTAGCAGTAAGACTGGAGTCAGTTGTTTGACCTGCTGGGGTTCTTTTGCTATTCTGTGAACCCAGCAGGTTTGCGGCTGTACTCTCAGACCTGCTTGCTTAATCCTCCCTCACTGTGCAGGGCGTCCAGGTGTCAGTTTAGTGGCAGTAAGCTGAACCTGTGCCCTGCAAGTGGGGGTTAGGATTGTGGATACTCTCCTTGTGTCTATATTTCTATCTCTGACCAAGGAGTTTATTCCCACACCCATTGGTAACCCTTTGGGGTTTTTTCTGTTGCTCTTAGCAACATCATTTCAGGTGCTCCACATGTTAAATCACTACACCTCGCTTCATTGTCCGCTCTATTCCATCTGAGCATTCCTGACACTAGGGAGACACCCAATTCCTGAGCCTTTGGGCTTCTCCGTTCACTTTGTGTTTATTAGTTATTCCATCACCTCCTGTGTATGTTATGTTATACTGTCTGTGAGTTCGTTTGCTTCGCTTCCCTCTCTGTTCATACACCGGTATACTCCTGTTAGCACTGGTGTGTGAGAAAGAAAGAAAGAAAGAAAGAAAGAAAGAAAGAAAGAAAGAAAGAAAGAAAGAAAGAAAGAAAGAAAGAAAGAAAGAAAGAAAGAATTATACTTACCATCTCCGCTGGCTCGGGCTCCTCGGTGCAGCTTCTGGCAGAGATCACGATTCCCGGGCAGGATGAGGAGGAGGAGGGAGGTGGAGGAGGGAGCCGCAGCAGCGCTGTGTTATTGGTGGAGGCACTGCTGCTGCTGTCCCAGTCCTTCACCATAGGCTGTCCTCCGCCGCTGTGAATGCTGGGATGCGCTTCACAGCGGCGGAAGACAGCCTATAGTGAAGCAGAGGGACAGCAGCAGCAGCGCCTCAACCAATAAAACAGCGCTGCTGTGGCTCCCTCCTCCACCTCCCTCCTCCTCCTTCCCCCCCGTGTCCGCTGCGCTCTGCTCCTCTTCTCTCTGGACGGCTGTGTGCTGCGGGTAGCGGTTGCCCGCAGCACACATCGGCATGTAATGAGTCAGTTTGACTCATTATATGCTTTGGGCCCCTGGACAGTGGCGGGCCCCAGTGCAATGCACTGGTTACACTGGCGGTAGTTCCGCCTCTGGACAATAGCCAAACACTGCCGGTAAAGCATAGACTTCGTAAAAAAAAGCAGCAAAAAAATAGACCTGCTTTTTCCTGGCTTGTTTGGATAGTCATGCACGGATCAGTGAGATCTGTGCATGCTTATCTGTGGGAAAGGGTCTGTTTTTCTTTAAAAAAAAAAAAAAATTAAATTGCGTGGGGTCCCCCCTCCTATGTATTTCCAGCCTTAAGCTCTCTGAGCCGGTCCTGGTTGTAAAAATACAGGGGGGAAAATTCATAGTGTCCCCCCCATATTTATACAACCAGCACCGGGCTCTGCATCCGGTCCTGGTTCAAAAAATACGAGGGACAAAAGATGTAGGGGTCCTCCGTATTTTTAAACCAAAACCGGGCTCCACTAGCCAGAGAGATAATGCCACAGCTGGGGGACAGTTTTATATAGGTCCCTGTGGCCGTGGCATTACCCCCCCAACTAGTCACCCCTGGCCGGGGTTCCCTGGAGGAGTGGGGACCCCTTAAATCAGGGGGTCCCCCCCTCCAGGCACCCAAGGACCAGGGGTGAAGCCCGAGGCTGTCCACCCCATCCCTGGGCGGTGGATGGGGGGCTGGTAGCTTTTGTGTAAAAAAAAGAATATTGGGGGTCATTCCAAGTTGATCACTAGCTGCCGTTGTTCACAGCGTAGCGATCAGGCTAAAAATCGGCATTTCTGCGCATGCGCATGGGGCACAGTGCACACGTGCAACGTACTTTCACAAAAAAACTATGCAGTTTCACACAAGGCCAAGCGACTCTTTTCAGTTGCTCTGTTGATCGGTGAGTGATTGACAGGAAGTGAGTGTTTCTGGGTGGTAACTGACCATTTTCCAGGAGTGTGCTAAAAAATGCAGGCGTGTCAGGTAAAAATAAGAATTTACTCACCGGTAATTCTATTTCTCGTAGTCCGTAGTGGATGCTGGGTACTCCGTAAGGACCATGGGGTATAGACGGGCTCCGCAGGAGACTGGGCACTCTTAAAAGAAAGATTAGGTACTATATCTGGTGTGCACTGGCTCCTCCCTCTATGCCCCTCCTCCAGACCTCAGTTAGGGAAACTGTGCCCGGAAGAGCTGACATTACTAGGAAAGGATTTGGAATCCAGGGTAACACTCATACCAGCCACACCAATCACACCATACAACTCGTGATAACTATACCCAGTTAACAGTATGAACAACAACTGAGCCTCTCTCAACAGATGGCTCATACAATAACCCTTTAGTTAAGCAATAACTATATACATGTATTGCAGAGAGTCCGCACTTGGGACGGGCTCCCAGCATCCACTACGGACTACGAGAAATAGAATTACCGGTGCGTAAATTCTTATTTTCTCTGACGTCCTAGTGGATGCTGGGTACTCCGTAAGGACCATGGGGATTATACCAAAGCTCCCAAACGGGCGGGAGAGTGCGGATGACTCTGCAGCACCGAATGAGCAAACTCAAGGTCCTCCTCAGCCAGGGTATCAAACTTGTAGAATTTAGCAAATGTGTTTGAACCCGACCAAGTAGCAGCTCGGCAAAGCTGTAAAGCCGAGACCCCTCGGGCAGCCGCCCAAGAAGAGCCCACCTTCCTCGTGGAATGGGCTTTTACTGATTTAGGATGCGGCAGTCCAGCCACAGAATGTGCAAGCTGAATCGTGCTACAGATCCAGCGAGCAATAGTCTGCTAGTTTGAAGCAGGAGCACCCAGCTTGTTGGGTGCATGCAGGATAAATAGCGAGTCAGTTTTTCTGACTCTAGCCGTCCTGGAAACATAAGTTTCAGGGCCCGGACTACGTCCAGCAACTTGGAATCCTCCAAGTCCCTAGTAGCCGCAGGCACCACAATAGGTTGGTTCAAATGAAACGATGATACCACCTTAGGGAGAAATTGGGGACGAGTCCTCCATTCTGCCCTTTCCATATGGAAGATCAGATATGGGCTTTTACATGACAAAGCCGCCAATTCTGACACACGCCTAGTCCAAGCTAAGGCCAAAAGCATGACCACTTTCCACGTGAGATATTTTAGCTCCACGGTCTTAAGTGGCTCAAACCAGTGGGATTTTAGGAATCCAACACACTGGAGGCACAAAAGGGGCTGAATATGCAGCACCCCTGTAACAACGTCCGAACTTCAGGCAGTGAAGCCAGTTCTTTTTGAGAGAAAAAGGGATAGGGCCGAAATCTTGGCCTTTATGGATCCTAATTTTAGGCCCATAGTCACTCCTGACTGTAGGAAGTGCAGGAATCGACCCCCCTGGAATTCCTCTGTAGGGCCTTCCCGGCCACACACCAAGCAACCTATTTTCGCCATATACAGTGAAAAAGTCTTGCGGTCACGTCTTTCCTAGCCTTTATCAGCGTAGGAATAACTGCATCCGGAATGCCCTTTTCCGCTAGGATCCGGCGTTCAACCGCCATGCCGTCCAACGCAGCCGCGGTAAGTCTTGAATCAGACAGGGTCCCTGTTGCAACATGTCCTGACTGAGAGGCAGAGGCCATGGGTCCTCTGAGAGCATTTCTTGCAGTTCCGGGTACCGAGTCCTTCTTGGCCAATCCGGAGCAAAGAATATTGTTCACACTCCTCCTTGGGTCTGAGAGGAAGAGGAGGGAATATATAGACCGACTGGAACACCCACGGTGTTACTAGTGCGACCACAGCTATCGCCTGAGAGTCCCTTGACCCAGCGTAAAACCTTTTTTATCTTTTTATTGAGGTGGGACGCCATGTAGTCCACCTGAGGCAGTTTCCATCAATTTGCAAAACTGCGTGAAGACTTCCTGATGAAGTCACCACTTTCCCGGGTGGAGGTCGTGTCCACTCCCGGAATGAACACTGCTGACAGTGCGCTTACTTGATTCTCCGCCCAGCGAAGAATTCTGGTGGCTTCTACCCTCGCCACCCTGCTCCTTGTGCCGCCCTGGCGGTTTACATGAGCCTTTGCGGTCTGACTGGATCAGAACCAGTTGGTCGCGAAGCAGGAACTCCGCTTGACTTAGGGCGTTGTATATGGCCCTTAGTTCCAGGATATTGATGTGAAGGCAAGTCTGTTGGCTTGACCACAAACCTTGGAATTTTCTTCCCTGTGTAACTGCCCCCCACCCTCGGAGGCTTGCATCCGTGGTCACCAGGACCCAGTCCTGAATGCCGAATCTGCGGCCCTCGAGAAGGTGAGCACTCCGCAGCCACCACAGGAGAGACACCCTGGCCCTGGGGGATAGGGTGATTAACCGATGCATCTGAAGATGTGATCCGGACCACTTGTCCAGTAAGTTCCATTGTCCTTGCATGGAACCAGCCGAAGGGGATGGCCTCGTATGATGCCATCATCCTTCCCAGGACTCGAGTGCAGTGAAGCACTGACACCTGTTTTGGTTTTCAATAGATTCCTGACCAGTGTCATGAGCTCCTGAGCTCTCTCTATCGGGAGATAAACCCTCCTCTGGTCTGTGTCTAGGATCATGCCTAGGCGAGGCAGATGAGCTGTAGGAACCAACTGCGACTTCGGAATATATAGAATCCAGTCGTGTTGCCGTTTCACTTCCAGAGAAGGTGATACGCTGTCCAGCAACTGCTCTCTTGATCTCGCTTTTATGAGGAGATCATCCAAGTATGTGATAATAGTGACACCTTGCTTCCGCAGGAGCACCATCATATCCGCCATTACCTTGGTGAAATTGGTAATGACAATCCCGTACCGCAATTCTGAGGTACGCCTGATGAGGTGGATAAATGGGGACACGAAGATATGCATCCCTTATGTCCCGATTCATTTCAGGCTTGCAATGACCGCTCTTAGCGATTCCATCTTGAACCTGAACCTTTTCAGGTATATGTTCAGGGATTTTAATTCAATATGGGTCTAACCGAACCGTCTGGTTTCGGGATTATAACATGGTCGAATAATAACACCCTCTTGTTGAAGGAGGGGACCCTTGACCACCACCTGTTGAAGATACAATTTACGAATTGCAGTTAACACTGGCTCCCTCTCTTGGGGGGAAGCCCGCCGGGTCCTCGGTGAGAGGGCATCTTCTCACAGTCCAGCCTGTATCCCTGCGATACAATTTCTATTGCCCAGGGATCTAACAGGGAGTGAACCCACTTGTGGCTGAACTTACGAAGGCGTGTCCCCACCGGGCCTAGCTCCGCCTGTGGAGCCCCAGCGACATGCCGTGGATTTTTGTAGAGGCCGGGGAGGACTTCTGTTCCTGGGGACTAGCTGTGTTGTACAGCTTCTTTCCTCTGCCCCCGGCTCTGACAAGAAAAGACGCACCTCAGACTTTCTTGTTTCTTTATTCGAAAAGCTGCATTTAATAATGTCGTGCTTTCCTAGGCTGTGCAGGAATATAAGGCAAAATATCAGAATTACCAGCTATAGCTGTGGAGAACAGGCCCGAGAACCTTTCTCCACACAATCCTCAGCCTTCCATATGCCTCTTAAGTCGGCATCATCTGTCCAATGTATATTCTACAGGACACGTCAAGCAGAAATCTACATAGCTTTTGTCTCTAGGACCCAGTATACTCATGTCCCTTTGGGCATGCTTTATAATTATATGCATACTAGGGTCTCAATCTCTGCTGATAAGGTACCTGTCCACGCTGCCACAGCGCTATAAACCCATGCCGACACAATCGCCGGTCTGGGTAGTATACTAGAATGTGCACACTATCTGCAGGATCCCTGAGAATAGCTAGTGCAAACAGGACACCCAAGGGGAAGATTCTCAACACATCCTGGCCCTATTCAGCCTGAGAATTCTCTTGTGGGAAGCTGCCGTCTCTTGTCTGGAGATTCCCGCTCTTTTTCCTCATGAGAGGAGGGAAATTTACCTCAGCATTCTTCCCCTTAACATGTGTACTCTCGTGTCAGGGACAGATGAGTCATCAGTGATATGCAAATCATCTTTTATTCCAATAATCATATATTGAATATCTTTTAGCCCTCTAGGCTGTAACTTTGCATTATTGTAGTCGACAGTGGAGTTAAACTCCGTGTCGATACTTTGTTATTTTGGATAGTGAACATAGAGAGACTCTGAAGGACTCTGTGACATAGGGACAGACCAGGGTAGATTTCCTTTCTGTTCCCTAACCTTTTGTGCAATAATTTTACCTCAGCACTTACACATATCCAAACAGGTGTCGGCGTGGTTGACGGAGACACCCTCCCACACACTTATCCGCTCTATCACCTCCTTAGAGGAGCCTTTTACCTCAGACATGTCGACACGCGTACCGACACACCACACACACAGGGGATGCTCTATTTGAAGACAGTTCCCCCACCAGGCCCTTTGGAGAGACAGAGAGAGAGTATGCCAGCACACACCACAGCGCTATATAATACAGGGATGTACACTATACTGAGTGATTTTTCCCCTATAGCAGCCTATATACACAGTTTTGCACCTAAATTTATGTGCCCCCCCTCTCTTTTTTACCCTTTGTGTACCAGGATACTGCAGGGGAGAGCCTGGGGAGCTTCCTTCCAGCTGAACTGTGAAGAGAAAATGGCGCCGGTGTGCTGAGGAAGAAGGCCCGGCCCCCTCAGCGGCGGGCTTCTGTCCTTTTATGTACTTTAATGGCGGGGGTTTATGCACATATACAGTTTATCAGACTGTATTATGTGCTTTTCGCCAACTAAGGTAATCTAATTGCTGCCCAGGGCGCCCCCAGCGCCCTGCACCCATCAGTGACCGGAGTGTGTGGTGTGCTAAGGGAGCAATGGCGGAGTCTTCAGCCGCCGATTTTCAACTTCTCTTCGTTCTTCTGGCTCTGCAAGGGGGACGGCGGCGAGGCTCCGGGACCGGACGACCAAGGACTGGGCCTGTGTTCGATCCCTCTGGAGCTAATGGTGCCCAGTAGCCTTAGAAGCCCAAGCTAGCTGCAAGCAGGTAGGTTCGCTTCTCTCCCCTCAGTCCCACGTAGCAGTGAGTCTGTTGCCAGCAGATCTCACTGAACATAAAAAACCTAACAAATACTTTCTTTTCTAGGAAGCTCAGGAGAGCCCTTAGGGTGCATCCAGCCCTGGCCAGGCACAGATACTAACTGAGGTCTGGAGGAGGGGCATAGAGGGAGGAGCCAGTGCATACCAGATATAGTACCTAATCTTTCTTTTAAGAGTGCCCAGTCTCCTGCGGAGCCCGTCTATACCCCATGGTCCTTACGGAGTACCCAGCATCCACTAGGACGTCAGAGAAAACGCAGGCGTGCCTGGGGAAGCGGGGGAGTGGCTGGCCGAACGCAGGGCGTGTTTGTGATGTCAAAGCAGGAACTAAACAGACTGAAGTGATCGCAAGGAAGGAGTAGGGCTGCAGCTACTCTGAAACTGCTTGAAAAAATTTCAGCACTATTCTGCTAACCTTTCGTTCGCACTTCTGCTAAGCTAAGATACACTCCCAGAGGGCGGCGTTTGCACTGCTGCTAAAAGCAGCTAGCGAGCGATCAACTCGGAATGAGGGCCATTGTTTTTTGTGGTAGAACTACAAGTCCCAGCAAGCCTCCCCTGCAAGCTGGTACTTGGAGAACCACAAGTACCAGCATGCGGGGAAATAACGGGTCCGATGGTGCCTGTAGTTCTACAACAAAAAATGACCCAAAAAAAAACACAAGACACACACCGTGAAGGTAAAATTTTATTCATACACACTTACACACTCACATACTTACCTACCTCCAATGCTGAGATTCACATCCACTTGTCCATGTAGAATCCACGGGGGACCTGTAAAAAAGGAGATTTATGTTAAGAACTTACCTTTGTTAAATGTCTTTCTGCGAGGTACACTAGGTTCCACAGGGAATAACATCGGGTTGTTTAGTAGGATCTTGATCCGAGGCACCAACAGGCTCAAAGCTTTGACTGTTCCCAAGATGCTCAGTGCTGCCTCCTCTATAACCCCGCCTCCGTGCACAGGAGCTCAGTTTTGTTAACCAGGCCAATGCAGTAGCACGTAAAAGAGATGACAACCGTTAGTAGCCACATACACCACATTCTCACGACAGGAGAAGGTATCAGCAGCTAATGCCATACAAACCCAAAGAAGCTAAGTGCGTCAGGGTGGGCGCCCTGTGGACCCAGTGTACCTCACAGAAGGAGATTTAACAAAGGTAAGTTCTTACTATAAATCTCCTTTTCTGCATAGGTGCACTGTGGTTCCACAGGGAATAACATTGGGGATGTCCTAAAGCAGTTCCTCATAGGAGGGGACGCACTTGCGGGCACAAGAACCCGGCATCCAAAGGAGGCAACCTGGGAGGCAGAAGTATCGAAGGCATAGAACCTTATGAACATGTTCACTGAGGACCACATAGCCGCCTTGCACAATTGTTCAAGGGTCGCACCACGGCGGGCCACCCAAGAAGGTCCAACAGACCGAGTAGAATGGGCTTTGATGGTAGCAGGAGCTGGAAGGCCAGCCTGTACATAAGCATGTGCAATCACCATTCTAATCCATCTGGCCAAGGTCTGCTTGTTAGCAGGCCAGCCACGTTTGTGAAAACCAAACAGTACAAAAAGAGAATCAGACTTCCTAACGGAAGCTGTCCTCTTCACATAGATACGGAGAGCCCGTACCACATCCAAAGACCTCTCTTTGGAAGACAATTCAGGAGAGGAACCACAATCACCTGGTTAAGGTGGAAAGAAGACACCACCTTAGGTAGATAACCAGGGCACGGTCTAAGAACCGCCCGGTTACGGTGAAAAATCAGATAGGGGGACGTACAAGACAAGGCACCCAAATCTGATACCCGTCTAGCAGAGGCAATAGCGAGCAGAAACAAGACCTTAAGAGAAAGCCACTTAAGGTCCGCAGATTCAAGAGGTTCAAACGGAGACTCTTGCAAGGCCTCTAGAACCAATGACACATCCCAAGGAGCCACAGGTGGGACATAGGGAGGTTGAATCCGTAAAACACCCTGAGTGAATGTATGAACATCAGGCAGAGTCACAATTTTTCTCTGAAATCATACCGACAAGGCAGAAATATGAACCTTGAGGGAGGCCAGCCGAAGGCCCAAGTCCAGGCCCTTTTGTAGGAAGGCCAAAAATTAGGCCGTAATAAACTTGTAAATGACATGATTGTTAGATGCGCACCAAGCAAAGTAAGAATTCCAGACCCTATGGTAAATCCGAGCAGAAGCTGGCTTACGGGCCTTCAACGTAGTTTGAATGACTGCCTCAGAAAATCCTTTGGCCCTCAGAACGCAAGCCTCAAGAGCCACTCCGTCAAAGCCAGCCGGGCCAGATCCTGGAAGACACAAGGGCCCTGAACAAGGAGGTCTGATCGTTGTGGAAGCAGAAGAGGACGCTCCAGCGGGAGACCCTGTAGGTCTGAAAACCAATGCCATCTGGGCCACACCGGAGCTATCAGAAGTAGGATTCCTCCTTCTTGCTTGAACTTCCTCACTACTCTGGGTAGGAGTGACAATGGAGGGAACACGTACGGCAGCCGAAAGTTCCATGGAATTGCCAGTGCGTCCAATAACTCCGCTCAAGTATCCCTTGTTCTTGCTTCGAAGACCGAAACCTTGTGATTATGTTGAGACGCCATCAGGTCTACATCTGGTAGACCTGACTTGTCCACTAGGAGTTAAAATTCTTCGGGATGAAGACTCCACTCTCCGGCATGTACGTCCTGACTACTGAGGAAGTCCGCTTCCCAGTTGAGGACCCTCGGAATGAACACTGCCGAGATGGCTGGCAGAAGGCGTTCCACCCATTGAAGAATCTTTGATACTTCCATCATTGCCATGCAGCTTCGAGTGCCGCCTTGATGGTTTATGTACGCTACCATGGTGGCGTTGTCCGACTGTACATGAACAGGTCTGTTCTGTATCAGATGCCGGGCCAGTTTTAAAGCATTGAACACTGCCCGCAATTCCAGAATGTTTATCGGGAGGAGAGACTCCTCCCTGGTCCACCGACCCTGAAGAGAGTGTTGCTCTAACACCGCGCCCCAACCCCTCAGACTGGCATCCGTCGTCAGGAGGACCCAGTTGGAGATCCAGAAGGGACGACCCCTGTCCTGTAGCCACCAGCTCAATGACAGACGAACCTCCGGAGACAAGGAGATTATGTGAGACCTGATCCGGTGAGGCAGGCCGTCCCACTTGGTAATAATCAGCTTCTGCAGAGGGCGGAAATGAAATAGAGCGTACTCTGCCATGTCGAAAACCGACACCATGAGGCCTAGTACTTGCATCGCCGAGTGTATCGACACTCGCGGGCGAGAGAGGAAGCATCGCATCCTAACCTGAAGTTTCAAGTCTTTCTCCTGAGACAAGAACAACCGCTGGTTGTGTGTGTACAACAACGCCCCCAGGTGCACCATGCTCTGAGCAGGGATGATTTCTTCCAGTTGATGAGCCTCCCGTGGTCTTGCAGAAACTGGACCGTCAGATCCATATGACGGAGGAGAACGTCTAGGGAATTTGCCAGGATTAGCAAGACATCCAGATACGGTAGGATCCTGATACCCTGATGACGGAGCAGGGCCGTCATCAGCGCCATTACCTTGGTGAAGATTCATGGAGCCGTAGTCAGTCCAAAGGGTATGGCCCGGAATTGATAATGGAGGTTGCCAATAGCAAACCGCAGGTATAGCTGATTCAACACGGCAATAGGAATATGTAGGTAAGCATCCTGTATGTCCAGGGATACCATATAGTCCCCTGGCCCCAAAGCCAGGACAACAGTGCAAAGGGTTTCCATACAAAACTTGGAGACCCTCACAAACTTGTTCAAAGACTTGAGGTTGAGAATGGGCCGAGAGGAACCATTTGGTTTCGGGACTAGGAACAGCGTTGAATAGTACCTCCTGCCTCTCTGAGCCAGAGGCACCGGAACTAA
Source organism: Pseudophryne corroboree (assembly GCF_028390025.1). NCBI lineage: Eukaryota > Metazoa > Chordata > Amphibia > Anura > Myobatrachidae > Pseudophryne > Pseudophryne corroboree. The sequence continues at coordinate 379,180,667 of NC_086446.1, read as the reverse complement.
CACTCCTGTGTCCAGGAGGGACTGAACCACCGAACGAAGAGACTTTGCCTTTACCTGATCCGAAGGGATGTCTGTCAGGCAAAAGTGATGAGGGGGACGTTTCTTGAAGGATATGGCATATCCGTGAGTGACGACTTCCTGTACCCAGGCGTCTGAAGTTGTCTTCAACTCTGTTTTGGAGGCAGGCTGACGGGCAGCCCTGGCACGTTTAGGTTTGGGCTTAGTGGATTTGGAAGTGCGAGCCTGTATCGGGTACGCCTGACTCTTTGCCTAACCTGGAGGTCGAAAGGAATGAAAGGAAGTACTCTTAGCCTTCGGAGCAGAAGGAGTAGTACTAGGCAGACATGCAGTCTTAGCAGATGCTAAGTCAGCAATAATCTTGTTGAGATCTTTCCCAAAAAGTTTGTTTCCCTCAAAAGGGATCACCTCCAAGGCCTTTCTAGAGTCCAGATCTACAGACCAGAGGATCCGGCGAGCCAGAATAGACGTAGTTCGTGCTTTGGCCGCCAGGATACCTGCAACAGATGCCGCCTCCTAAATATAATGTGAGGCCGTAATAATATATTAAAGACACTGCCTAGCATTATCAGGAAAATTAGACGGTAGTTCCGCCTCAACTTCCTGAACCCAGGCCTCTATAGCTTTAGCAGCCAAAGAGACCACAATAGTAAGCCTATGCATAGCTCAGGCAAGAGTGTAAATAGACTTCGAGCAACCCTCCACACGCTTATCCGTCGGTCTCCTCAGGGAGGTGACGGTAGTGACAGGCAGGGCAGATGAGACCACCAGACGCGCAACTTGTGAGTCCACATGCCGCGGTGTTTCCCAATTGTTACTTAACTCTGCAGCGAGGGGATAACGAGCTAGCATCTTCGTAGACAAGGAAAACTTCTTACCCGGTTTTTCCAGTATTCCTGACTAATATCAACCAAGTGGTCAGAATGAGGTAAAACCAACTTAGTAACCTTCTGACGTTTAAACTTATCTGGTTTCGCAGAGGTAGCTGGAAGCCCTTCATCATCATTGATTTGAAGTATCAGCCTGATAGCCTCCAAGCGGTCAGGAACATCCACCTGTGTCAGAAATTCCCCATCAGAAGCATCTGCATCAAAGTCTGAAGGGTCAGTGAAAGCGCCATCTACATCGGATGAGGCATCCAAAATGTGTGGATTGCGAGGAAGTAAACGCCCGTATAGGTGACTCCCTGGTCTTAGGCGGGCGAGAGTCAGGATTTTGCTTGGCTAGTGACTGATGTTATTGCTGTAACCGAGAAAACAGAGTATCTGCCCATGGCGGATTAACTGCAGGGACAATATGTGATTGTAATGGCACAGGAGGTCCCACAGGGGGCGCAAGTCTAATTACTAGCGTAGTCAGTAAATTAGAGAAAACAACCTAAGGTGGGTCTTGATTTGCCCCCGTTGCTGCAGACTGACCATGGGGTATAGAACCCCCAGTACCTGAACCCTCAGCTGCTACGTTTTCCTCCGAGAAATCCGTGGCATCAACACTGCATGGTGCAGGATCAGTCATGGATTTACCACCCTGTGTAGTAGACATGATATGTAAGCGTAACCCTAAGGTGTAACAGTACAAGATAAGCAGACAAACTACCTGACAAAAATCCCCTGTATAGTGTGACTGCAAGCAGAGCACATACAGAGGATTTCTGAGGTAAAATGTGAGGTCAAATGTGACTGAAAAACACAGAGAAAAATACAAAATACGTATATCCTGTGAAATACCTATATTATCTAATAACCGTGACGCACAGAGCCCCCTCAGGGTACAGAATATAGCCATATGTGTGAGATACACGAAATAGAGACCACACAGCAGCCATTGGCAGACACTCAGTCACATATACAATGCAGAGATTATTACCAACAATAAAACTGCACTGGACCAGCAATACTAAGTAACTATACCACTGAGTAAAGCTATGTAGATATATATATATATATATATATATATATATATATATATATATTAGTGATGGGCGGGTTCGGTTCCTTGGAATCCGAACCCCCTCGAACTTCACCCATTTTACCTGGTTCCGAGGCAGACTTGAATCTTCCCGCCTTGCTCGGTTAACCCGAGCGCACCCGAACGTCATCATCCCGCTGTCGGATTCTCGCGAGATTCGTATTCTATATAAGGAGCCGCGCGTCGCCGCCATTTTCACTCGTGCATTAGAGATGATAGGGAGAGGACGTACAGCGTTCTCTCAGTTTCTGTGTTCAGTGTGCTGAAAATATCTACGTTCTCTGCCTGAAAAACGCTCCATATCTGTGCTGCATTGTAGTATAGGAGGACAGTGCAGAATTTTGCTGACCAGTGACCACCAGTATTATATAGCAGTACGGTACAGTAGTCCACTGCTCTACCTACCTCTGTGTCGTCAAGTATACTATCCATCCATACCTGTGGTGCATTTTAGTTGTGCACAGTATTATATAGTAGGAGGACATTGCAGAATTTTGCTGACCACCAGTATATAATATATAGCAGTACGGTACAGTAGTCCACTGCTCTACCTACCTCTGTGTCGTCAAGTATACTATCCATCCATACCTGTGGTGCATTTTAGTTGTGCGCAGTATATATAGTAGGAGGACAGTGCAGAATTTTGCTGACCACCAGTATATAATATATAGCAGTACGGTACAGTAGTCCACTGCTCTACCTACCTCTGTGTCGTCAAGTATACTATCCATCCATACCTGTGGTGCATTTTAGTTGTGTGCAGTATTATATAGTAGGAGGACAGTGCAGAATTTTGCTGACCACCAGTATATAATATATAGCAGTACGGTACAGTAGGCCACTGCTCTACCTACCTCTGTGTCATCAAGTATACTATCCATCCATACTTGTGGTGCATTTTAGTTGTGTGCAGTATTATATAGTAGGAGGACAGTGCAGAATTTTGCTGACCACCAGTATATAATATATAGCAGTAAACTATCCATCCATACCGGTGGTGCATTTTAGTTGTGCGCAGTATTATATAGTAGGAGGACAGTGCAGAATTTTGCTGACCACCAGTATATAATATATAGCAGTACGGTACAGTAGGCCACTGCTCTACCTACCTCTGTGTCGTCAAGTATACTATACATCCATACCTGTGGTGCATTTTAGTTGTGCGCAGTATTATATAGTAGGAGGACAGTGCAGAATTTTGCTGACCACCAGTATATAATATATAGCAGTACGGTACAGTAGTCCACTTCTCTACCTACCTCTGTGTCGTCAAGTATACTATCCATCCATACCTGTGGTGCATTTTAGTTGTGCGCAGTATTATATAGTAGGAGGACAGTGCAGAATTTTGCTGGCCAGCAGTATATAATATATAGCAGTACGGTACAGTAGGCCACTGCTCTACCTACCTCTGTGTCGTCAAGTATACTATTCATCCATACCTGTGGTGCATTTTAGTTGTGCGCAGTATATATAGTAGGAGGACAGTGCAGAATTTTGCTGACCACCAGTATATAATACTTAGGCAGAACTCTGGGAGGCAACAGAGTGATCTGCCGCCGGGCTCCTGCTCTGAAGGGGGGCACCTCTCCTCCCATTCTGTGACACCATTGAATTAAGTTAATTGATAGCTGTCGCTGTCTTTTCAGTGGCCGACTTCCTCACTGGTCCTGTTACGATTCACCTGCCTCTAATGTTTGGCAGGTGAATTACAAGGAGAGAATTACTACTGGAGGTGCAGGCAGATGCAGTGTGACATAGAAATGGTTAACCAGACTTGACTGGGGAATACAGTAATAACTTGAGCACGTTGTAGCAGAATTTAAAGGTGAGCAGACTATGGACTCTCCCTTTAATACTGAAATGTGCAGCACACTTACACTGATTATGGACAGCAGGTGAGTAATATAACAGCTAAGAGCCAGGACTTGATTACAGGACTAGAATGTATCACAATCACTGTTGCAGGAAATGAATGTCCACAGAAGTGCAGGAATACTAAGTATTTATTATAGCAGTGGTATAATGAGGTATGGCAGAGGAATCACAGTAACAATCCAGGGTACAATATGAGCTAAGAGTAAATGGGTTTGCAGACTGAGAATTGCAGCAGAGTAATGAGACAGTTGAATAAAGAATCAGAGTAATATAATCCACGGAACTGATTGCAGGATTTGTATAATAAAGCATAACAGCATGCAGGCATAGAGGAAGTCCATAGTAACATGTAACACGAGTAGTGAATACTAGAGAATCCACAGAGCACAGTGAAAGTCCATGATACTTAACTAAATAGTTCTGGCATGAACATGAGCTGGCAAGAATGGTTGTGGCAGGATTACATGAACTGGAAAACCAGGCTACTCGGCATGAACAGGAGCTAGGACGAAGACACCAGGCAATGAAGGTAGTTCAGGCAGGAAAGTAGTATAATATCACCGGCGTCTGAGAACTCAGCTAGCTGGCCTTTAACAGCCACACTAACCAATGAACAAGGCCAGGCTGGGAGTGTTCACTAGTAATTACAAACCCTGTGCACCTGCTGAGCTGCATGTACACAGAGCCAAGGAACAGAACACATATGGATCAGCAGACACCAGATACATACTGAACAGAATCCTAACAGGTCCCTGCACCTTACAAGTCACACCCTGTTTATTATACTGAATAATATACACATTTTACAAGTATCACACTCAGGATTAGAAACCACAACCTATTACACTGGAAGCAGACACCTTACTGATGAAGCTCTTTGCTCCTGTATAGGAAATATGAGAATTTTAACGATATGAAGATACTACTCTGACAATTACACGTAACTTCATATAGTTAGAATTCTCATGCTTCCTCTACAGGAGCAAATAACTCCATCAGTAAAGTGTCTGCTGCTAGTGTAACAGGTCATGGGTTCTAATCCTGGGTATGACTGCTAAGAAATGTGTGATACACACACACACACACACACACACACACACACACACACACATTTTTCTTAATATAGGAAATAGGGGGGCACCAATATTTATGTTGCCTCCGGGCAACTGTGACGAACTTACGCCACTGATATAATATATAGCAGTACGGTACAGTAGGCCACTGCTCTACCTACCTCTGTGTCGTCAAGTATACTATCCATCCATACCTGTGGTGCATTTTAGTTGTGCGCAGTATTATATAGTAGGAGGACAGTGCAGAATTTTGCTTACCACCAGTATGTAATATATAGCAGTACGGTACAGTAGGCCATTGCTATACCTACCTCTGTGTCGTCAAGTATACTATCCATCCATACCTGTGGTGCATTTTAGTTGTGCGCAGTATTATATAGTAGGAGGACAGTGCAGATTTTGCTGACCACCAGTATATAATATATAGCAGTACGGTACAGTAGGCCACTGCTCTCCCTCTGTGTCGTCAAGTATACTACAAAAGTTCTGTAAAATGACCCAAAAATCAAAATTAAAAGCGTCTGATGAGAAGCGTAAACTTGCCAATATGCCATTTACGACACGGAGTGGCAAGGAAAGGCTGAGGCCCTGGCCTATGTTCATGGTTAGTGGTTCAGATTCACATGAGGATGGAAGCACTCATCCTCTCGCTAGAAAACTGCAGTGCCACTCCTAGATGGGCCAGGTGTTTGTGTCGGCCACTTGGGTCGCTTAGCTTAGCCATCCAGCGACCTTGGTGCACCTCTTTTTTTCTTTGCATCATGTGCTGTTTGGGGACTATTTTTTAAATCTGCCATCCTGTCTGACACTGCAGTGCTACTCCTAGATGGACCAGGTGTTGTTTTTCTCGGCCACTTGGGTCGCTTAGCTAAGCCACACAGCTACCTCATTGCACCTCTTTTTTTCTTTGCATCATGTGCTGTTTGGGGACTATTTTTTAAATCTGCCATCCTGTCTGACACTGCAGTGCCACTCCTAGATGGGCCAGGTGTTTTGGTCGGCCACTTGGGTCACTTAGCTTAGCCACACAGCTACCTCATTGCACCTCTTTTTTTGTTTGCATCATGTGCTGTTTGGGGACTATTTTTTAAATCGGCCATCCTGTCTGACACTTCAGTGCCACTCCTAGATGGGCCAGGTGTTTGTGTCGGCCACTTGGGTCGCTTAGCTTAGCCATCCAGCGACCTCTGTGCAAATTTTAGGACTAAAAATAATATTGTGAGGTGTGAGGTGTTCAGAATAGACTGGAAATGAGTGGAAATTATGGCTATTGAGGTTAATAATACTATGGGATCAAAATGACCCCCAAATTCTATGATTTAAGCTGTTTTTGAGGGGGGTTTTAAAAAAACACCCGAATCCAAAACACACCTGAATCCGACAAAAAATTTTCAGGGAGGTTTTGCCAAAATGCGTCCGAATCCAAAACACAGCCGCGGAACCGAATCCAAAACCAAAACACAAAACCCGAAAAATTTCCGGTGCACATCACTAATATATATATATATATATATATATAGAGAGAGAGAGATAATGCACAGTAAAGACTGGATGGATATCACAGAGTACTTGTACTAAATAACCCTGAATGTATGCACTTAAGTAACACTGTCTAAACAACATGTAGAATACTTATGTGTCCCGTAAATGCACAGCACTGATGAAGCAGGTGGCATTACAGAGGAAGCATTGCCCACCAGTCCCAGAGTCAGCGTAGCATGTGTGTAATGGCGCCCAAACACTGACAGAGAGGGAGGGAGACAGAGAGATGCAACTCCAGGGCGGGAACATTTACTCTAAATGGCGCCATGGGGCTGGGGAGGGGCTACAGGTCAGAGCCTTATCCCCTTGCTGGACTTCACCACTGGGTACTGTGAGTCATAATAAAACGGTTATATAAATAACCGACCTGTGCCCCTGCCCTGGTGGTCTAGGGGGGTTCCTGTACCAATACAGTGTCCACGCCAGCACGCGCGGCCCGCCTCCTAATGGCTGCGCGCGGATCGCGATTTTCAGCGGGTCCCGCCTGGGGAACCCGCTTACCTCCTTCCTTGATGCGGCCACGCGATCTTGGAGAGCTCCTACAAGAGTGACCCCAATTAACCTTGCGGTTTACCGCAGACCGCAAAGTTCCCATCATTGGGTAGAATGGATCTGCGCTAAGCTCCATTCTAGCCAGTGCACTCCTCCTGATTGACAGCCTAGGAGTGCACAGCCAATCAGGAGAGCGCTATGATGTGGCGCTCCCTGATTGGCTGGCGGAACCTTCAGTGACAGCAGTCACGGGGAGTCCCGGCATTCGGGGAAAGGGGATCCATGTGTAAACATGTATCCCCTTTAGTTGCATGGATCGGGTTTTCAGGTTATTATTTTATTCAAGTCCCTGGATTACGTCGGATAAGAAGAGGACAGATCTACACTGGATTGGTTGTAAGTATAATTTTATTTTTACATGTCTCCCGTGGATTCTACATGGACAAGTGGATGTGAATCTCAGGGAGACAGAGAGATGCAGCTCTAGGGCGGGAACATTTGCAGTAAATGGCGCCTGTGGCTGGGGGAGGGGCTACAGGTCAGAGCCTTATCCTTTTGCTGGACTTCACCACCGGGTACTGCGGGGCTTATTAAAATGGATTTTTATGGAATCCGACCTGTGGCCCTTGCCCTGGTGGTCTAGTGGGGTCCCTGTACAGTCATAGTGTCCATGCCAGCGCGCTGCCCATCTCCTAAAGACCGGGCTGGATCGCGGTTTTCAGTGGGTCCCGCCTGGGGGACCCTCTTACCTCCTCCATATGATGCGACCACGCGATCCTGAAGAGCAGCGGCAAGTGTGTGTTTGGCACCCCACTATCCTGTGGTGTTCCCACTGCAGCACAGGCCCATGCCTAGCAACGCAGCACTGCATAGGTTAACTATCCCCTAACTTTTAGTGATGTCAGCAGGAGCTGACATGGGGGGCACTAGGACCCAGGGGAGTCAAGTCTAGAATCAGAGGAGCCCAACTGTCACAGCCAGAGAGCTGGGAGAAAAGTACTCTGCGATTGGCTGACCCCATGACCTTTTCAGAGCGGGAAGCTGAGGAGGCAGGGTTACTGCTCTGAGGAGAGTGTGTGAGGCTGCAGTGTGGAGAGTTGTCGTCCAGAGAGCCCTAAAAGGGGTGACCAGTGGCGAAAAGTGAGCGGTCACAAGTGGAGCCGTCTGCGCCCGACAACTGAGTGAGACGCTAGGGAAGGAAGCGTCGCAGCTACTGAGAGAGAAGTGCTGACAGGAATCAGATCAGCGTGCGAGCCGCAAGTGAACCACCAGGGAGTCTCTGTCATCACAGCTGGGAAGCACTGAAGAGGCTGCCTGACAGTGAGAGGGTGGAGTGCAGCTGCGGGGAGCAGTGAGTAACCTTGCCCCTTCACATTGTGTCTGTGACAGTGCCTCAGCACAGCCAGCCATACCCCAGTGACAGCCAGAACCCCTTTTTGTGTCATTCTCCAGTCAGCCCTGTTTAAGTCTGTCAGCACAGCCTAAGACCCCTGTCACCCATCACCTGAGGCTGCCAGGGTCAGACAGACAGAGGTGTTGTCAGTCAGTGAGGCCATTTCAGCAGCAGCTCAACTTGACAGCCAGCCAACCCTTGCCAACTCAGCCAGGTGCTTCCCTCATGCAGCAATATTCCCATTTGTTACTACAGACAGAGAGGGGAAGAGCCCGAGATATATGACACCTGTCAGCCAACCAGTACCGCAGTAGCACAGCCGTGTCCGACAGGCAGAGCCCAGGGGGAGAATTTGATGCTTTTAATCTGCGCAAGGTCACCCGGGGACAGCGACAGTGTTGTGTTCAAGGAATGAGAAAAAAAGGTTACTGCCTATTAGGAGTTACCTTAAAGAAGGTGATATTAGTTAGCACTAGTACCGACAGAACCAGCCCGTGCGAACAGTATTGATTCCCCCTTACCCTAGATAGTGAGTGGCTATCTGACAGAATTCCATCCTGTTATCTTAGTCCCTATTTACCTCAGGATTTGTACTGAAAGCCTTCCTATAAGATATCTGAGATAATATACAAAACCCAGTTACTAGTCACTGCCGGATTGTACTCCTACACCCTCTAGTGGACACTTGAGATACTGTAAGGAACACTACGGTTAATAGTAATTCTACAGCCACCGTGTGGACACTTGGGACACTAATTTGGACACCGTTCCTGGTTACTTGCTGCCAGTCAATTGGTAGACATTTAAGTTTATGGTTAATAGTGACGTAATAGTATACGATAAATAATTTGTGAGAAGTTCATTTACGAGTATATTGAAGAAATACTTGCAATTGTGAGTTCTCCTAAAAGCCGTGAATTTGTTATATGTAACTAAAATGTTTAATGCTTGACTATATTACCTGTGATACCATATGATCTCGAACTGCTGATCTGCATATTGATCTATTCCTATATATAGTGACATTGCTTAATTTCAATTCTACCCTACTAACCCGTTTAACCCAATAGCAGTGACACCTTATTGGTGATAATAAAATACCAGTCACTGTCCAAAAGTGTGGTGACTTGTTTGTCTGGGGTCTGTTTGGGGGTCCTCATCCTTCTGCTGGGTATCCAGAGGTGACAAGAAAGCAGAGTCCAAGAAGACTGGGACCGACATCATCAGGGGAAATTAAGGTACGAAACACCGCCACTTCACCACCCGGTGGCCTGTGACATGTGTGCCCTGAAGAAAACCAGAGCCCTCCGCTGTAAATACTCGGCAACCAGGGCGCGGGAGTATACAGCGCCACTGGGGGAGGTGAGGGAGCCGCAGCACGATATGTCAGTATGACATATAGAACTTTTAATTGCCTGTGCTGCGGCTCTTGAAGTTTTCTATCTTCTGAAAAGCTCTTGTCAGGGCTCCTCCCAGTTAGCTGCCTGCCCTGCAGGCACCAATTTACAAACTGAGCTCCAGTGCCTGGAGGCTGGGATATAGAGGAGGCGGCGCTATGCATCCTGGGAACAAAGCTTTTAGCCTGTTGGTGCCTCGGATCAAGATCCAACTCTACACCCCAATGTAATTCCCTGTGGAATCACAGTGTACCCCGCTGCAGAAATATTATTTTTCATAATATACATGTGCTTACTGCTTAGAGAACAGGCATTCCCAACCACGGTCCTCAAGGCACACTAACAGTGCAGGTTTTAGTGATATCCAGGATTCAGCACAGGTGACTTAATTAGTAGCTCAGTTATTTTGATTTAACCATCTGTGCTGCAACCTGGATATCACTAAAAACTGCACTGTTGGTGTGCCTTGAGGACCGTGGTTGGGAATGCCTGTTATAGAATCTGCATCCCTGCTTCCATATTACTCTTTCTAGCGCACAGGTTCTCAAACTCGGTCCTCAGGACCCCACACAGTGCATGTTTTGCAGGTCTCCTCACAAAATCACAAGTGAAATAATTAGCTCCACCTGTAGACCTTTTAAAATGTGTCAGTGAGCAATTAATACACCTGTGCACCTGCTGGGTTACCTGCAAAACATGCACTGTGTGGGGGTAATGAGGACCGAGTTTGAGAACCTATGTTCTAGCGTATGCATGACTTTTGCATCCTTGGAGAAGTGGAACAGCCAAGCACAATAAAGGCATGTTCATGTAATTGCTCTCTACTTAAACACTGCCGTAGATATTCTTATGAAGAGGCATATCTGTTGCTGGTGCTATGCTCCTGGAGCAAAGACCTGTGCTGATGATAATGCTTGCCATGTTAAATAAAAAAAAAAATAAACAAACGTTATTACATAAATAACACTAGTCAACAAGATTTCAGCAACTTGGATCTTAAATGTTCTGTTAACTTGTGCTAAATCAGAATATGACACTAAAAAATGTTCTATCACATCATCATGTTTTAGATAAAAACACAAATATCTTAAGAAACAGTTGAAATACTTACAAAATTAACATTGCCATCTGGAAACGTACTATGGGTCTAATTCAGTAAGGATTGCGAATTCTGCTAATTACCTGAATTTGCAATCCTTTTGTTAACATGCTGATCGCCGCATCCCCCCTTCAACAAGCAGAAATTGCAATCGCATCATAGAAAAGGACATAAGGCCTAATAATTAAAGTTGCCTCCTGCTGGCGCAGCTTAGCTGCGCCCGCAGGAGGGCTGCCGCCATCTTTCCGATCGTGGCAGCTGCGTGTGACGTAACCCAGCTGTCTATCATGCCCCCGTTCACGTCCCCATACCCCTGTTTGGCCGGCCCACGCCCCGCAACCGCTTTCTGCCTGATTGACAGGCAGAGGCGATCACATTTTCTGTGCCCCCCCTGCAGAAAATGCGGGCGCATGCGCAGGATGGGCGCTGCGCATTTGCCCGCATCTTTTTTGCCATTTTTGCGTTTGGATCGCGTTTTGTGATCCAACCTCAAGTGGGCTCTATGGACACCAACTTTTCGGTTTACTTGTGAAGGAATTGTGATTGCTTATTATGTGTTAAATTGCTGCCAGGAGGGTATCCTATATAAGAAAAGGGTAAGGGGTCTATTTACTAAGCCTTGAAGAGAGATAAACTGAATGGAGATAAACTACCAGCCAGTTAGCTCCTAACTGCCATGATAAAGGATGAGTTTGAAAAATGTCAATTAGGAGCTGGTTGGTTGGTACATTATCACCGTGCATTTTATCTCCATCCAAGTATTAGTAAATAGACCCCTAAGGCTGCTCCTTACCTCTATAGGGGGAATTAAAGTTCTTTGAGCACCTGCAGCCACTAGATGGCGCCCGATGGAGCAATAAAGGTATTGCTCCATTTGGGCATGCACAGCCGCTGGCGCTGACATTATTGTTGTTACGTTGTGCTGTCATTTAGATGGGCTGGTAACTAGTTAATCAATAAAGTTTGTCTCCATTTGACCAAAATACAATACAAATGTTTACTTCAGGAGATAGTTTTAGTTTGGCAGTTTGTTTAGTTTAAGTGCTGCATTTCCTTATTTATTTTAGAATGGAGTAAAAATGTTGCACATATATAAATTAGTTTTGGATCTGTATTAATTCGTGTTCTGGTTCTAATTTTGCAAAACCATCCTCAGGTTTTGGTTTTGAATCTGTATTTTAAACAAAATGCTATAAATAGTTAAACATGTCATTTGGGTCTGTTTATGCTCCTACAGTATTATTAACCTCAATAACATTAATTTCCGGTCATTTCCAGAAAATTTTGACCCCCTCACAACTGGCTGGTTGCTAAACGACAGAGCAGTGGCACAAACATACAGCAGTTTAGCCAGGCAGAGATCCGCATAGGCTCGAAGCCACATAAGCACCCTGACTTTTTGTGACATGTGTTGAGGATAGGCAGTTGTGGTCAGGTGACCGATGGGTGTCTATTAGGGATATGTAGGAGGAGTATACACAGGGGTATATATATAGTACTGGGTTTAGGCAGCCATCTTCCTCTTGCCAGTTTCCTCTTGGATGTGGTAAGGTTAAACTGTATTAGCCATTTTTCATTTGCCTTTTCTCCTTTACAAGCTGTGCCAGTTTGCTTCAGCCTGCTAGCTCTGCATGATGCCTCGTCCTAGGCAGTGCTTAAAGTGGTCCTAGAGAGGTGGTGGAACTCACCCCCCTCCCCAAGAAGAAAAAGAAGTAAAGCTATTGAACGGCGCCGTAGGCGCGCGCCGCCAGAAAAGGGGACGTGTCCTCAAAAAGGGGCGTGTTCACACAATAGTAACAATGCCCACAGTAGTAGCACCCCATAATACACATAATGCCCACAGCAGTAGCGCCCCTTATACAATGCCCACAGTTGTAGTGCTCCTTATGCAATGTCCACTTTACTGGTAGTGCCCCTTATATAGAACCCATAGTAGTGGTGCCCCTTATGCAATGCCCACAATAGTAGTGCCCCTAACGTCCCTAGCAGTGATGCCCCTTATGAAGTGCCCCCTTTACAATGCCCTCACTAGTAGTGCCCCCAGTAGTAATGCACTTAATGGTAATGCCCCCAGTAGTAATGTTGCCTGTAGTAATGCCCCCAGTCATTTAGCCCCAGTAGTTATGCCCCCTGTGGTAATGCCCCTGCAGTTATGACCCCAGTAGTTTAGCCCCTATGTAGTTTGCCCATTAGTAATGCCCCCAGTAGTTTGACCACTTGTAGTTCAGCCCCTGTAGTTATGCCCCCTTTTAGTTTGCCCCCTTTAAGTTTAGCCCCCAGTAGTTTAACCCTTGTAGTTATGCCCCCCTGTAGTTTGCCCCAAGTAGTAATACCCCTGTAGTTATACCCCCAGTAGTAATGCCCTCCTGTAGTTTGCCCCCAAGTAGTAATGTCCCCAGTAGTTTAACCCCTGTAGTTATGCCCCCAGTAGTTTAGCCACCCTGTAGTAATGCCCTACTGTAGTTTGCCCCCTGTAGTAATGCCTTCAGTAGTTAGCCCCCATGTAGTTTAGCCCCCAGTAGTAATGCCCCACTGTAGTTTGCCCCCAGTAGTAATGCCCTCCTGTAGTTTGCCACCAGTAGTAATGCCCTCCTGTAGTTTGCCCCCAGTAGTAATGCCCCCAGTAGTAAGCACCTGTTAGTAATGCCCCCAGTAGTAATGCCCCCGTTTGTAATGCCCCCAAGAGTAATGCCCCCGTTACTAATGCCTTCAGTAGTTAGCCCCCATGTAGTTTAGCCCCCAGTAGTAATGCCCCACTGTAGTTTGCCCCCAAGTAGTAATGCCCTGTAGTTATACCCCCAGTAGTAATGCCCTCCTGTAGTTTGCCCCCATTAGTAATTTCCCCAGTAGTATGCCCACAATAGTAATGCCCCCCCCAGTAGTAATGCCCCCAGTAGTTTGCCCACAATAGTAATGCCCCCCCAGTAGTAATGCCCCCAGTAGTTTGCCTACAGTAGTAATGCCCCCCACCCAGTAGTTGGCCCCCAGCAGTTAGCCCCCGTTAGTAATGCCCCCAGTAGCTTGCTAACAGTAGTAAAAGCCCCCAGTAGTAATGCCCCCCCCCCCCCCCCCCCAATGGAAGCGCCGCTACACATAGGGAAAAAAATAAAATAAAAATCACCATACTCACTGATCCCCGCTCCCAGGCCGCTGCAGTCCTTCCTTCCGGCACCCGCTCCTCAGCACTATGAGATGTCTCTCCCATAGCGCACAGTGACAGAGCCGGAAGCCGGAGCTCAGTACTGAGCTCCTGCCTCCGGCTACCGCCGGGCGCCCGCTGGTAACGCAATCCCAGCGGGCGCCCGGCATCTTCCAGCAGCGGCGGCACACAGCGGGTTAGGTGAGCCGGAGGAGGCGGAACTGCGTTCCGTCTCCAAGTGGAACTGACGGAACGCAGTTCCGCCCCGTTCCGACTCACTTTAACCCCTGGTCCTAGGAGATCTGCTCCCCCTCCCCGCCGGCTGGCTGAGGCCGCCCATCCGCTCACAGCGGCTGGCTACCGCCGGCCGCGCGTGCGCGTGGTCCCCCCCGCCGCTTCGCCGCCCGCTGGAGACAGTGTGCTGCTCTCCTCGGGCGGCGGTTGTTCTCCTGCCACGGCCGCTCTCGGAGCCCGGCGCGGCGGTAGAGCCGCGCACGCCGGGGCTCCGGCCTCCATGGGTGGGCGGGTCTCGCGCCCCGCGACCGCAGTGAGCGGGTCCGGTGACCCGTCGAACGGGTCCCGCGACGCCGCGCGGAGTAGTGTGCTTCAGGGTCCCTCACCGGCCAGCTCCCCTGCGGGTGCCTGGCTGGTGCATGACATGGTGTCCTTGCCGTCGCTTACAGGGGTGGTCTGGGGGGGCGGGGCCTCGGTTTACGCAGGCATATGGGGGTGGGTTAGATACCCTGTTTTCCCCCGCTGTGCCCGTGGTTTCCACTGCCGCGGAGCATGGAGGGGTGTCGGGCGTCGGCGTGCAGACATCGGGGATTCACCCGGGGGCGCTCCCGGTATCCCAGATCATGCTGCCGCCGGTTAGTGGCCTGTGGCCCGGTACGGCGACGCCATCTGCTGGCCAGGTCATAATACAGCAGGTGGGGTCAGGGCACAGCTCCATGGCAGCGTCGTTTTCGTCCGGGGGTGGCGCATATCAGGCTGCGCCCGTGGGTGTACTGCCGGCCGCTTCGGTGTCGGTGGCCTGGTCGGGGGCGTTGCAATTCCCGGTCATGACCTCCGGGGTGTCACCCGATTTCCGAGGAGGTCGGGCCCCTTTCTCGTCCCCTTATTTACCGGCGGTGTTTGCGCACGCGCAGGGCCCGGTGACATCCTGGCCCACACCGAGTGGTCCAGGGTTTGCTCCATGGGGGGGTTCTTATGCCGGCGGGTTTACCCCCGGGGCTCTTGCACAGACGCCTTACTGGTCGGCGCCGTTTTCTCAGGCTTCGTCCGGCTGGCACGCTGGTTTTACCGGTCCGGCCGCTTGGCCTCCAGCTGTGGGCGCAGCCAGTGAAGCGGCGGGCGCTGCGGTGTTAGGCATGCCTGCCCCATGTTCCCAGCCCCCCCTTTCTGCTTCCCCCCCTCCGTTGCCGCCAGTTCCCCCTCCGGCGGATGCTGGTTTTGTGCCTCCCCTCCCCCCCCCTTCTGTTTCCCCATCAGGTGCCGGGATGCTGAGGGGGGTCTCTCCCCCGGGCGGATCGTCTGGAGCCACGGCAGCAGCAACATCCAGTGCACCACAGTCGGGAGGGGCGAAGCAAGCTGTACAAGTGGGATCGGGCGCAGCAGGGGGATCTCGGGTCCCTGAAGAGGTGCCGTCCGGCCCCGCCGCCGCGGCAGGAGAAGTGGGCGGTCCTGCTGGAATGGGTGAGACAGTTAATCCTTCTTCTGATAGTTCTTCTTCCAGCTCTTCTTCGGATACCAGGTCTTCCGGGTCCCCCAGGCGCCCGCGTAAACTAGCCAGGCTCATTGCGCATCGCTTACACAAAAAAGATAGGAAGGCTAAGGGCCCAGTTTCGGCGGTCACACAGGACCCTCCGCGTTTTACGGAAATGGTGCACTGCGCAAACACTGCGGTCACCAGGGGTTTACGTAAACGGATGAGGGAGAAGATTAGGAAGGGTAAATATGTCGACATGTTCACCCTTACGGATGACATGCGGAAGGCGTTCGATAAGGCCAAGAAGGTCGGGGGCATTGGTGAGAATGCATTTTGCAATTTTCACCAGTGGCTCCGAGGGTTTTTAGTGTTCACAGCGTGCTACGCCGAGACGAGGCCTACGGAGTATCACAACACGGTCAAGTATTTGTTCCTGGTACACAAAATGTATTTGACCTCCAAGGGTTACGCGTGGCGGGATTACGACGAGAAATTCCGTCGTAACCAAGACGGTAACCCGACAATACCCTTGGGGTTCAAAGACGTTGAAGTCTGGTTAGAGGTCACGCAACATAATAAGCCCCTTTATGAAGCCCAAAGCGGCAAGCCGGGTTTAGGTGTCCGGCCGAGCCCGCCTCTGGGGAATAAAGGGAAATGCTTCGCTTTCAACGAGGGCAAGTGTTCCCGGGGTTCTAACTGCTGTTTTCGCCACTCCTGCAAGGTGTGTGGCGGGGGGCACCCGGCCAAAGATTGCCAGTCCCCTTCCGGGTTCAGGCCCTCTGATGCTGCCGAGGTGCCCGGAAGTGGAAAGTAAGGCATTTTCCCCCATCAACGTCCCCGAATTTACTAAATGGTTGGGCATTTACCCCGACGTCACTTCGGGGTTGTTTTTGTTAGACGGTTTCCGTAGCGGTTTCAGGCTCCCTATCCCGGATTCGGTCCTCGTGGTCTCCAGGCGCAATTTAAAATCCGCACGCGATTTCCCCTCCGTGGTCGCCCGTAAGGTCCAGGCAGAAATCGATTTGGGGCGCATGTGCGGCCCCTTCCCGTCCCCACCACTGCCCCGGCTGTGCGTCTCACCGTTAGTGGTGGTCCCCAAAAAGGCCCAGGGTCAATTCCGCCTCATTCAGCATTTGTCACACCCCCAGGGCGGCTCGGTCAACGACGCCATCCCGGAGGAAGCTTGCACGGTGCGATATCAATCTTTTGATGAGGCCCTTCGGTTAGTCCAAAGGGCGGGTCCCGGCGCCCTCATGGCTAAGCTGGACATTGAGTCCGCTTTCCGCCTCCTGCCCATCCACCCCAATTCCCTTCGTTTTCTTGGTTTCAGGTTAGGGGGTGGGTTTTACGTAGACAGGTGCTTGCCCATGGGTTGTTCCATTTCTTGTGCCTACTTTGAGAAATTCAGTTCATTTTTACATTGGTGCGTGGTGTCAGCCTCCGGCCACCCGGGGGTTGCCCACTATCTAGACGATTTTCTCTTTGTGGGTCCAAGGGATGGGTCGGTCTGCGGTGACGTGCTGGGTTTAGCCCAGAGTTTGTTCGGTCTCCTGGGCGTTCCCGTGGCCTCGGATAAGACTGAGGGGCCCACGGCGTGTCTCAGCTATTTGGGCATTGAAGTCGATTCAGAGGCCGGTTGCTGCCGGCTTCCGGCCGATAAGGTGCACAAGTTGCTGGGTCTCATAGAGCAATGCCTCCTCAGTCGTAGGGTCAGATTACAACGGGTCCAGGCGTTGCTTGGGTCTTTTAATTTTGCGTGCAGGATCATACCCATGGGTCGGGTTTTCTGCCGTAACCTTGAGAGATCCATGTCGGGGGTGCGAAAACCTCACCATACGGTTTACATTTCACGCGAGATTAGGGAAGATTTGAGAGTCTGGTCCACTTTTTTGGTTTCTTTTAACCGGGAGGTGTTGTGGCCAGCGGGGCGTTGTTTCAACGCCGCGTTACAACTTTTTACCGATGCCGCGGGAGGTTCGGGCTTTGGGGCTTTTTTCAGGACAGAGTGGTGCGCCGCGCCTTGGCCCGCAGCATGGGTGACCCGGGGTTTTACAAAGAACTTGCTGCTTTTAGAGTTATTCCCCTTGATAGTGGCTGTCGAATTGTGGGCACCCAGCTTGTCGGATCGGAGTATTGTGTTCCGCTGCGACAATCTGGGCGTCGTGCACGCCGTTAATAACCAGCGCTCGTCCTCTCCGGAGGCTCTGCGCTTGTTGCGTTATCTGGTGCTTAAGTGCTTGAGGCATAACATTCATTTCACGGCTGCGCATGTCCCGGGGGTTGACAATAGAATTGCTGACGCACTGTCGCGTTTTGAGTTCGATAAGTTTAGGGAGCTGGTTCCTGATGCTGCGATTGGGGGTCTATCGGTGCCGCCCTTCCTGTGGAAAATCGTTGACTAAGGCCCGCCCCGGTGAGTGGGGCTTGCCTATGCGGGCTGGATACCGTCGTGGGTATGGCAGCCCGGTCTCAGTTGGCTAGGCTTGCGCCTGGTCTATGGAATATGATAAGCATTTGGTTATTGCGCCTGTTGCGCGAACCCGGAAACGTGTTTTACCCGTCGGTTCTTGAACGGCTAGCGTTCAGGAATGGAGGGTGTGAAGTGAATTTTTTAATTTTCCTCCGAGGGGACCGAATTACAATTGGCATCACACACGGTTCATGGGAGGTTTTTTGAGTTTTCTCCTTCACTCGGGTTCTTTAACTGCATGTTTCATTATTGTTTTCGGTATGTTATAGTGTCTGACGGTAGGAATTTTTCTTTTGCAGCTACTTTGGACGTCTCGGATCAGATTTGGCTTATTGGCCATTCTTTTATTTTTTGGGCGGAGAGGCATCCTATGGCAGGGCGAACAGGCGAATTTTTGGGGACAAGGTAGTTAGATGGTTGGGCGTTAGAGGCTTGCGTTGGATGGGTTTACTTCGCTTGCTGTTTCGCCATGAGCGAAGGTGGGGGCGGCCCGGCTGGATTGTCATTCACCTCGGGGGGAATGATATGGGGCGTGTCAAAGGCATCGATCTCATTCTGAGTATCAAAGCGGATTTAGTGGCGTTGCGGGCATCCTGGCCCCAGGTGATAGTTGTGTGGTCTGACATGGTGCCCCGTTTTCACTGGCGGGGTGCAGTTCGTTTTTCTGCAATTGAGAAAGCGAGGAAGAAAGTGAATTCCGCGGTGTCAGCATACGTGCAGGCGATAGGGGGTTTAGTAGTTAGGCACCCGCTCTTGGTTCTGCGCAATGTACAGTTTTATAGGGAAGACGGTGTTCACCTTTCCCCTGCGGGTATTGGTGTGTTTTTGGAAAGTATCTTTAGAGTACTGTCTGGTTGAGTCTTTTTTTTGTTTGGGTTGGATGGCGATCTGCGGTTTTGTTAAAATCCTTGTTGTGGCGGAAAGTCGCTACCAGCCAGCGGTCAAAAGTTACATAAGTGGTCACTGTGGGGCACCCCCTTTTGATTGAACAGTGAGTGTGCCCTCCCCTTGCGGGTGGACTACGGATGTTCCCGTGCGGGTTCTTCCACGGCTCTGCTAAAGTAAGGGGGGTGAGTCCTGCGCAGTGCGGGTTATGTTAAGGAGGCGGTTGTGAGGCCCCTCCTATTTTATTGTTTATTATAGTTGACTGGTGCTGGTGAGTTGGTAGCGCCTTTTCTCGCCATCCTCCAATATTCTTAGTTTAAACGACAGGTCATCAAACAATAAATATCTTTTTTTACCTTTAAATCTAGCAGTTGGTGTCTGTGTGGTTATTTCTTAGTGATAAGCTAGCTAATTATAAATGTTAAGTTCGTCAGAATAAAGTCATGGGTGGCTTATAGCACATCTATGAAACATTAACACACAGCAGTGATAGAAAAGTGGTGCAAGGTTCAATTGTCCTTGGGACCTCCTACTCACCCTTATGTTGGATATTAAAAAGGATATGCACAGTTTAACAAACCAAGCACTTTAGCGACAGGGACTCACACTTTTGTAGCTGAAGTTTGTTAGGGCCCCCACAAAACAAGCTACCAGTGGGCTTAAGGCAGCTAACAGTGTTGTTTTGTTAAAGATCTCTACTCTAAAGTGGGAAGATCATTATCATCCTCATTAGCATTAATGTCATCATCATCATACAATATTAACTAATCCCCATTGGAATCCACTACCACAGTAGTCCCTGTACTTTGGCAGGAAAGGTCATTCTCGTGAAAATTGTAGTTCATTTTTATAAACATCATCTTTTCCACATTTTGATGAAGCAGTCTCCTACGCCTATAGCTCACAAGATTCCTGGCTGTGCTGAAAGCTCTTTCCGAGTACACACTGGAGGGTGGGCAGCCTAAGTAAAGTATAACAAGTTTGTATATAGGACTCAAAATTGACTTTTTTTCCCTCCCAGTAGTCAAAAGGTCTACATGAGTTTTTCACATTTTTTTCTTCTTTTTTTGAACTGTTTCATACTTTCCAATTCACGTGGATTACGATTGGGAAGGGAATGGTAACCTTGCCCGGAGCATGGCGAGCGAAGCGAGCCATGCGAGGGGACGCGGTGCACTAATTGGGGTTTCCGGTCACTGTACGGCGAAAACAATACCAAAAAACTTTTAAAAACTCATGTCGACCTTTTGAGCGAGAGACCCTGTCGACCTAGTTACTGTCGACCAATAGTGGTCGACCTAGACACTGTCGACCTATGTGTTGTCGACCTTCAATATCACACCCAGTCAAAGGGACTGTCTGACATGCTCATTTGTACACTGTCATTAAAATAATCCTCCATCATTCTATGGATGGTTAGCGTATCAGATTCAATCACGGTAGAGGTGTTGTTGGGCAATTCTTTGAGACCTCACCTGGGGGTATATTTACTAAAGTACCGATTTTGACCGAATTGGTGTTTTTTCTTCAAAGTGTCATCTCGGGAATTTACTAAACACAAATCTCGGCAGTGATGAGGGCATTCGTATTTTTTGTGAAGGCAAAGAAAAAAAATACGCATGAATAGACCATCGGTCAAACACGCCTGTTATTTTATACAACTCGGTAATTTACTAAAAATTCTAATTCACAATCACTGCCGGCAATAGCCAAACACTGCCGTGAAAAAATACAAATCGTAAAAAAAAGCAGTTTTAAAATAGACCTGCTTTTTGTTACCGTGTTCTGATAGGCATGCACGGATCCGTGAGATCCGTGTATGTTTATCAGTGGGAAGGGGTGGGAAAGAGTTAAAGATCAGGAGAGAAATAATTGCGTGGGATCCCCCCTCCTAAGCATAACCAGCCTTGGGCTCTTTGAGCCGATCTTGGTTGCAAAAATACGGGGAAAAATTTTACAGGGGTTCCCCCATATTTTAACAACCAGCACCAGGCTCTGTGCCTGGTCCTTGTGCAAAAAATATGGGGGACAAAAGACGTAGGGGTCCCCCGTATTTTTAACACCAGCACCGGGCTCCACTAGTCAGAGAGATAATGCCACAGCCGGGGGACACTTTTATATTGGTCCCTGCGGCCCTGGCATTAAATCACCAACTAGTCATCCCTGGCCAGGGTACCCTGGAGGAGTGGGGACACCTTAAATCAAGGGGTTCCCCCCGTCCAGCCACCTAAGGGCCAGGGGTGAAGCCCGAGGCTGTCCCATCCAAGGGCAGCAGATGGGAGGCTGATAGCCTTGGAGAACCACAAGTACCAGCATGCGAGGAAAAAATGGGCCCGCTGGTACCTGTAGTTCTACTACAAAAAAAAACCAAATAAAAACAGAACACACACACCTTGATAGTAAAATTTTATTAAACATACATGAACACTTACATTCATACATACTTACCTACCTATGTTGACACGAAGCAGTCGGTCCTCTTCTCCAGTAGAATCCGCGGGGTACCTGTAAATAAAAATTATACTCACAAAAAATCCTATGAAGATCGGTCCTCTTCTTTAAGTTTGTAATCCAGGGACTTGGCAAAATAAAAAAACAGATTACCTGGACCACGCACTGAAAGGGGATACATTTACACATGGATCCCCTTTCCCCGACTGACGGGACCCCCCGTGACTGCTGTCAAAGAGGGTCCTTTCAGCCAATCAGGGAGCGCCACGTCATGGCACTCTCCTGATTGGCTGTGCGCGCCTGAGCTATCAGACTGCGCACTGTAGATACAATGTAGCGCATAGGCGCTCCATTGATTCCAATGGTGGGAACTTTGCAGTCTGCACTAGACTGCGAGGTTAAGTGGGGCCAACCACAAGAGTAACCCCACTTAACCTCACGGTCTACTGCAGACCACACAGTTACCACCATTGGATACAATGGAGCGCCTATGCGCTACATTGTATCTACAGTGCGCAGCCTGATTGACAGCTCAGGAGCGCACAGCCAATCAGGAGAGTGCCATGACGTGGCGCTCCCTGATTGGCCGAAGGGACCCTCTTTGACAGGAGTCACGGGGGGTCCAGCCAGTCGGGGAAAGGGGATCCATGTGTAAATATGGGACCCCTTTCAGTGCGTGGTCCGGGTAATTCGTTTTTTTATTTTGCCAGATCCCTGGATTACAAATTTAAAGAAGAGGACGGATCTACACAGGATTTTTTGTGAGTATAATTTTTATTTACAGGTACCCCGTGGATTCTACTGGAGAAGAGGACCGACTGCTTCGTGTCAACATAGGTAAGTATGTATGAATGTAAGTGTGCATGTATGTTTAATAAAATTTTACTATCAAGGTATGTGTGTTCTGTTTTTATTTGGGTATTTTTTTTGTAGCAGAACTACAGGTACCAGTGGGCCCATTTTTTCCCTGCATGCTGGTACTTGTGGTTCTCTAAGTACCAGCTTTCGGGGGAGGCTTACTGGGACTTGTAGTACTGCTGCAAAAAACAATATTCTTTTTTTACACACAGGGCTATCAGCCTCCCATCTGCTGCCCTTGGATGGGGGGGACAGCCTCGGGCTTCACCCCTGGCCCTTGGGTGGCAAGGGTACCCTGGCCAGGGGTGACTAGTTGGTAATTTAATGCCAGGGCCGCAGGGGCCAATACAAAAGTGTCCCCCAGCTGTGGCCTTATCTCTCTGACTAGTGGAGCCCGGTGCTGGTGTTAAAAATACGGGGGACCCCTACGCTTTTTGTCCCCCGTATTTTTTGCACCAGGACCAGACGCAGAGCCCGCTGTTGGTTGTTTAAATATGGGGGAACCCCTGTCAATTCCCCCCCCCCCGTATTTTTACAACCAGGACCGGCTCAAAGACCCCGAGGCTGGTTATGCTTAGGAGGGGGGACACTACGCAATTTTTTTTCTGAATTTTTAACACTTTAAACACTTTTTTTAAGGTATACAATGAAGCCCTGCACGGATCTCACAGATCCGGCCGGGATTCATTGTGTTAAGTTTGGCAGTGTTTTACTAATCACTCCCGCAAACACTGGCCGAAATTAAGAATGACATCGACATCGGAAAAAACGAAAATGCAGAATACGACAGCATACTAAATGAGGCGTAAAAAATTCAAAAAGTTGCAAATTCACACATTCGATGTCATTTGTGTTTAATCTCCCTCCAAATCCCGACAATTACGAATCTTAGTAAATATACCCCCAGATGTCAAAATGTTGTGTCACTCTGGTGCGCTGAGGTGACACATCCTCATCACCAGTGGGTCTCTGGGAGAGCTCTGGTTTCCTGGCGGCAGCAGCTGCAGGAGAAACTGAAGGAGACGTCATTGTGCCATATGCCCCTTGGATGCCAACTTGCTCGCATGGTATACGTTTAAGTTGTCGGCTGTCGGCAATAAAGTGGGAATAGAAACTGCGGCGGGTGCAGCGAGCCACCGAGCCCACAAGAGAACTCTTGCATTCGCCTCGCTGCCGGCATACTGTCATCCAGGATGCCGTTCTCTGTATACTAACGGCTGGCTGCTGGCCGATGGTAAATCATACCACAATCCTCACAAGGAGCTCTTTGCATTTCTTAAGATCTGTGTCAGTTGAAAAGAAATATATTACATACAACTTTAACCTAGGATCAAGTATGGTCGCCAAAATATTAGAGATGAGCGCCGGAAATTTTTCGGGTTTTGTGTTTTGGTTTTGGGTTCGGTTCCGCGGCCGTGTTTTGGGTTCGACCGCGTTTTGGCAAAGCCTCACCGAATTTTTTTTGTCGGATTCGGGTGTGTTTTGGATTCGGGTGTTTTTTTCAAAAAAACCTAAAAAACAGCTTAAATCATAGAATTTGGGGGTCATTTTGATCCCAAAGTATTATTAACCTCAAAAACCATAATTTCCACTCATTTTCAGTCTATTCTGAATACCTCACACCTCACAATATTATTTTTAGTCCTAAAATTTGCACCGAGGTCGCTGGATGACTAAGCTAAGCGACCCTAGTGGCCGACACAAACACCTGGCCCATCTAGGAGTGGCACTGCAGTGTCACGCAGGATGGCCCTTCCAAAAAACACTCCCCAAACAGCACATGACGCAAAGAAAAAAAGAGGCGCAATGAGGTAGCTGTGTGAGTAAGATAAGCGACCCTAGTGGCCGACACAAACACCGGGCCCATCTAGGAGTGGCACTGCAGTGTCACGCAGGAT